>NW_008236769.1:13444697-13501362 GCF_000691975.1 Corvus brachyrhynchos | reverse complement strand
AGGGAAATGGGATTTTACAAAAATACAGAAGAGTAGATTTTTTATATTTGAAGAGTCAACCAAAAGGGATGAGGGAACAAGAACAAATAGACATAGCATGAGGCAATAGGAATGTTATATGAAAATATTTGAGGTTTAATATGCTGATTTGCAATTTTTTATTAATTAGCTAGATATTGTTACAATGGAAATACCTGCTTAAAATTTTGTTTAGTGCAGTTGAAGCTCCTAAAAAAAAAAAGGGGGGGGGGAGAAAATTTTATGTACTAAAAGGAGCATAAGAATGCAGAGCCTGCATTTAAGATAACATCTGTGGTCTCAATAAAATATGTAAGCCAACTTGCTATGGCTCATTGTGATCTAGCCATGCCAAAATATTGTCTTCAAGGGACTGTCATGAGAATAACATGAAGAAACTTACTGATTAAAAAAAAAGAAAATACTCATTTACAAAAAAATTTCTGGTCTTACTAAAGCTGAAGAGGAAAACCAGCCCCACATTACCTATTGCTTACACAAAACGCTGAATTAGAAAAGGCAAAGCAAACAGAGGTTGCATTAAATTAGTTAATGCTATTTTAAGTTCTCCTCTGTCCTGGTCAGGGAAGCCTGTACAAGAGCAGCAACGTGTGTCTGTAAGGAACCTCACACCTCAGACACGATGGGAGATGAGGGAGAGAGTGTAATGAAATGTGTCCTCTGGAAGCCAACTCAGCCTCAAATGCATGAAGGCTTCTGACACTCAGGAAACCCAAAACCTGAGTTACTGAGAGCTGTGAAGTCCCACATGTGCAGAAAACATTTTTTTTCATTCTGTTTTCTTACACTTCTACACTTTTATTGATTTACTCAGGATTTGAACAGATACATCTCTTTTGATATTACTCAACCAACCAGTACCAAAATATACAATTGAAAGTGTTGAATATGTGTGTAAAATCCACAACTGAGCAGACTGACAGAAAGATAAAAGGTTCATTTGCTCTGGGATTACAGGAATTGCCGCAGTTGAATCTTGACTGTTCTTTCACTGTTTTTACTAGAAGCACAGAACTGACATCACTGAAACGATGCATTGAACGGGAAGAATGAACACTTGACATCAATTTTTCCTTCAGAGTCTTCACTTAAAGAGAACATTTTGTTCTCTCAGGGGACAGCTGACATGGCTGATGAGTTTGTGGTGGGTCAGAGAAGGCTGTATCGGCCATCGGGGAGTACAGAATGACCAGGATCACCACCAAAATTGATAAAATTGCTATATATAATGGGAAAACCAGAAAGGTTTTGAATTTCATGACATACTATAGGTGGCACTGGGATTAATGTCTCCTTGTAGAAGAGATTTGAAGACATACGTGAAGAAGAAATCACTGTTAGGAAAATACTGCCCAGTCCTGAGTAGAAAGACCATTGTGCATTATCCTACAGAACACAACATCTCACACAGAGTCCAGAAATCTAGCATTATCCGAAGAAGTCAAGCAACCGCTAATCTCTAAATTTAAAAATATTTTTAAGCTTTTATTTATCCTAGTTGATAGGATTTTTTAAAACATAACTAACTTAGTGTACAAACACACACAAACCAGTCTAAGAACTGAGCTGCCCAAGAGACTGGATGAATCATTATTAGAATTAAATCTTGCTGATAGTCCTGGATAAACACACATCCTCATCTATGACCTCCAAAAAGCCTCCAGGGCAGCTGCATCACTGGAACTGGGACAGGATGCAAGCTCAGATACCGAGGTACCCAGGACTCTTACCCCACACAGGCAACTACAGACAAACTCTATCAGCTCCATTCCAGCTGGAAGTATTTTAAAGATTTAATATTTTATTGGAAGTGGTTTTATTTATTTAACCACCTTATCGTCTCAAATGTCTTGATAAAAGTTGGATCATCTAGAGCTCAGAAAACATACTAGTTTTCTTGAAAACATTGAGTATCTACCACACCTATGTGATTTATATGTAATGGTAGATTTCAGGTCACTTGAAAGGTTAATTGGTAATTTGTGGAAATATGTACTGTTGAAAACAAAATTAGAGATATGTAGTTTTGTCTTCTAATTGTATTCCTTCCTTTAGTCTGTTATATTTTATATATTTGTTATATGGCTCACACAACAATGGATTTGCTGCTTCTGGAAAAACACTTAACTGCATCTTTCAGCTCATGACAGCTGAAAGTCATGAGTTATATTGTCATCTCATCTGAGACCACCAAAAAAAACACCCTACCACCAGTTTTTAATGTAAAGGTTAAAATGCATTTGCTCTCAAGCTCATTCTATTAAACTTTTTTTCCCTGATTAATGGTTAACTGGCAATAAGTTTGCACTTTTTTAGTGATATTTATTGCAGATTACAAGCATCGTGCTGAGAAGCACATATGTAATAAGGTTTATTTCTATTTTCATGCTATTCCTTGCCAAAAACACACGGTGAAACCCATCTGTTGTATTTCCCGTGTGAGGTTAGACAAGAAAAGGAGACTCTACATAGCACTCTGTCACTGCAAACAATATTGATTAAAGCAGAGTTTGGAGATGGAATCCGAAGTGCTTACTCAGAGTAGGCATTCTGCCTCCTTGATGCACACGGATGAAAATGTATATAAAATATGACAGACACACAGAAGAAATAATGACCAGGGGAACGCAGCTCTGGATTCTGAGATAAGGACCTAAGTAGAAGCTGAATCATCAGGGAATTGTTTCTGTACATTTGCTCATATGTACCTTCAAATATGCAATTTTCTTGTACCAATGTCTTTTTGTTTGTGCCAGTTTAATAAATGGAGTCTCTATCTGAAAAACTGAGGAATACTTGGGAGCCCTTCTTTTGGACCTTGCATAAAGGATGCAAATGCCCTGACAGGGCAATGCACACTGCATTGTTTTTCACTTTCTCAAGGAAAACAGATACTGTCTCTCTTTGCAGATGGCAGGCCTTCACAATGTTTTAACTGTTCTCATTTCCTCATTCAAGACACAAGAAATGTTCTTCCTTTTATCTGTCAAGCAAATTCATCCAACACATAATTCAATGCTAATTTAGTGTGTGAAGGAGCATAAGTAATGAGGATGTTGGTAAAATCAGTTGGGATGATGCAAGTGGATTCTGATACACAGAGGAAGAAAGGGCACCAAAATATCAGACATAAATGGAAACAAAAATATCTGATACACAACTTACTTTAAAAAGAACAGGGGTAGGCAGACACACAAGAACGGCTGTATGTTGACTCCACAGGGAAAGTATTTCAGAATTGGAGACATTCTAGTATTTAGGAAGGCATGGGCACATAAACCATAACTGAAACATGCAATTGTACACCCCAGACAAGAGACTGAGCTCCAAGTGAAAATTAATGTACAAAATAATTGTAGGATCTGCCACCACAATATACAAGGATTTAAATTAAAATATAAAGCAATTCAGCCTCAACACCAAATTTTGAAAAGCTGTTTGCAACATGGATACAGAGATCAACAGGACTGCAACACTTCAGTATAGGCATAAACACACAATATCCTTTTCTTTGTCCCCCCTCTGAAAAGTAAGTGCACACACAGCTTTTAAAGAGTGTTGAGTTCAGAGCTCCAGAAAGTAATGTCCTCAATATTAAAAATACAGCACAGTCGACACCCTAAGATACACCTCAACTTCTAAACGCTCTCTGATGCAGGAATGAGTTCCTTTTATTGTAAAGGTACAGAAACATAGCCAACAGGGTAGCTTTCAAGAATACCAGCTCTCCCATCTAAACCTCAGATCCAGGGAAGTTGATCTGGGTCCTTTTCAGCCTCAGATCCTTCCTACCACCTGAAGAACCTAAAGGAGGTGCATTACTCAAAGTACAAGTTCCTTTACATTTGACTAGAAAGGATAGAAACTTCCAGATCGTGTCATCGCAAGTAAAATCCTGGACAATTTATAGACGACCTTTCTTCTTCACTCACGAGGCTCACTGGCTTAACTGTGGCTCATCACATCACTGCTAAACTCAGGGACAGAACTCTGAATTCAGGCCAGAAATAAAAAGTTTGTACAGCAATTCTCCACAGAATTTGTTCAACCTTCTTCTGTGGATCAGAGTTAAAAGGTACTGTGCCCATGGGTGCTAAACTGGTGTCTCCTCACCAAAGCAGCCACTGCCAAGGGTAGTGAAAATAGTAACAGGGTTTTGGTAATACAGACATCAAACAGCATCTTGGCAAACCCCAAAATTTTGTATTAGTGTTATATTTCAACAACTTGAGAGATTACATTTCAATAAACCAGAAAGTTATGCTCTGGCTGGGGATGAGGTTCCTTTAAGTAGGAATGTTTGTTTTAATTTATTTGACTATCAAGTTCAACAAAAAGTTTCCTGTTATCATATAGATGTTTGAGGGAAGGCCAAAGCAAACAATTTTACCAGCTTCATTCTATGCATCTTCACATCTCTCTGTAGCTCTATTACTTCTTGGACTGACATTAAAGGCTACATCAGAAATGCCAAAGTTTGCCAGATATTTCTCCATTCTTCCCTCGGCTTTATCAGTGCAGTAGAAAGATGTTGTTCTTCAAAAAAAACCACAAGTCAACACAGCCTACAGACACATCATGTAGATTTTACACACTTAGGGGTATAAAGAATGCTTGGCATAGACACAGAGCTGTAATTGAGACCATCCCCAGGACTGATAAACTGTTCTAGAAATGACACATCACCTCTTTTATTTGCAGATGCCTGTTAGTTGTTATGTGTTAGTTAATGCTTGCATCACTGCCCTTATTTTAGGGCAGATCCCCAGTTTAATGCAATTTACTGGTAATTACATTTTTAATTTTTTTTTTTCTGGAGATAAATCTCATCCTAGTGAAATTATACCTGCTTTATCTAGTACCCAAATCTCTGGCTGTGTAGAAAGATCACTTCCATAGTGTACTGGATGCAGTCCAAACCTGAGAAATTACTTCTATGGACTAACTGTCAAACATGTTGGAAATCTTGGAGAAGTATAGTAAAGTGGTTCTGGTAACTGTATTTCTAAAGCAATAAAATCAACACAATATTTTTACTATTTGTTTAGTAATAGGACTTGACAAATATAGAGCACTGTAACAGCAAACTAAAATCCACTTATATTTTTATTGCTCCTGCTTCAAAAATAAGAAATAAAAGATACCACTCATAAAATTCTTGTAAGTAGACATAAGTTTCTTCATTTTGTTGATGTAGTTTATATAACTGCTGTTATAAGTTAGACACTTCATGAGGCAATATTTAAATGGAAAGAAAAAAAAATAGCCCTGCACTAACAGAACCAGTTTGGTTTTAAGAACATTTTGCATTGCTGTACACTGGCAGCAGAAATGTAACTGTGGTTTCCATCTGAAAACTCCCGAGTATGACGGAATCTGTCCTTTACGCGTGATAAAATCTCGTGACACAGCAAAATATTGCTGCTGCAGTGTCCTCAAGGTACGCCCTTCGGAGAGTCCTGCGCTGCTCACTCACAACTGCTGCAATAATCCATTAAGTAAAAATCATTTACATGCACAAAAACTGCTCAGCTGCTGAATCATGAAGTAAGTATATAATAATTATGTGCTATAGCTTTTTAGTTTGATAATGCTATTATTTTTCTTTCAAATTTGCTCTGTAAATATGTTTCAATTATTCCTTAATACAGACAGTTGCTTGAATAGGCAAATTATTAAATGCTAAGTAACACTGTTCCGTAATAGCTGTTGGGGGTTTTATTAAAGTATATATAGACTTTTCACCTTGCTATAAAACCAGTAATGAGTTAAGCCTCAGACATGTGAGTATTATCATCCTTTCACACGTAAGGAAACAACTACAGGGAGAAATTGCTGCCACAAAGACTCTAGGCACAGCTGGCTACTCCTTGTTCTGATCTCCTGTATCTTTAATCACACACCACTTCTAGGGATCTGATCACAGATGTGCTACATGAATCAATCCCATGTTGTGCATTACTGCAAGTACAGGGAACTACTTTTTATTTTTTTTAATATCCTCCTTCTCTTTCTCTGAATACTTCAGCCATTCTGAGCTAGACAAAAAAAAAAAAATGGAACAGTGATCTCTAAAATTAATATTTTTTACAACACCTATAAAATGGATATTTGAAGTTGTGAAAAGCATTATTTATTGCACTGCCAGGCCTAATAAGGAAGTATGAGAAATGCACAGCAGCAGGTACCTGAAGTTGTAGACATTGATGTGCTGGGTTATGGACAGGTGGGCAGTGTAGCTCTAATTTCTGACTCTAATAATTGAGGCTGAAAGCCTCAGAGAACTGAAGGCCCCTCCAAAGTTCTACTAAGTTTGGGCAAGGAAAATAGAAGCCTTCCACAACCAAGGGTGCAAGAAAAGCTTGTCATGGGTTCAGACCAAAGATCCATCTTGCTAAAACTGGGTTGGTCATTTTTTTCCCTGCTGCTAGAAAAAAAAAAAACAAAACAGTGAGGAAAAAAAAGATGTAAAAAGGGCAAGACTAGTAATTCAGAACCTCTCTCCCTGCCACCAGCAATTTGCCGTTCAAGAGCTCTATCAATCAGAATTGTTTCAGCAAACCCAGTGGAATTTTCTTCCACAAAACTAGTCACTTTTTCAACTTCAGTGAAACTTCAGTAACTACGATATCCTGCAGTAGAGCTTCCTAACTCACCTGATGTATGAAGAAATGCTTTCTACACCTACACACAGCAGTTTCACTTGGTGCCCGCTGGTTATCACATTGAGAATGGAAACAGACTTGCAAAGATAACAAGAGAGGGGGTTTGGACTCCTGTGTGGGAAGTAGGACACTGTTTTCAATCCTAGGGCTGAAGAGAATATTTTAAGTGCTACAGTTCCATTAAAGTAGGTCAAAATCTTCTTCCTTATTCCCAAAAAGGGACTTGATGTTCTGACTATCAGTAGTGTAGAGTGCAGTGCTGAGTCAGGTACTTTTCAAGCACAGCTCATCAAGACTTTTGCAAGGAGAAATGTTAGTGCTCCCCACTCCTGCCTGCCAGCTGGATCCACATACAATCCACGGAGAGGATCAGAAACTTCAGGCAAGTCCAGAACTGCTTCCTTAAGGCACCTGCTTTCAACTCCAACAGCCCTCACCAGCCTCCCAGGTCTTTACAGGATGCCACTCATAGCTTGGATACCTGAGGAAGGCAGTTTCCAATCACATCAGCAAACCTAAAAAATCCTGAGTGCGTATCTTACTTCTGTGAAGAGTTCTCATCTTTACACCACACCAGCTGTTTGAATTCTTGTTTCCCTCATTTGACTGGTGGCAAACCCTGGAGAGGCCAGAACAGACAGCCCAACAGTGTCAATGCAGGCCCCAGCTACAAGATCAATAATTTATATGCTGTCAGCAATTTGTGATTTAATTAAGATATCCTGGACGTCACTGTGTTCCTGAAGCATGAGGTTAGAATGGTTTTTCCCTTGTTATGAAATACAGTAAAAATTATGAAAATTAGAACTAGAAGAAAATAAAGTGGCCAGAGAAAATTAGTGCTGAGTTTCCTAATGACCTGATTCAGCTCACAGCTCACCATGCTTATGCTACACAAAGCTTTTATGGTATTTGGCAGTCTAAGTATAGGTATCATAATAAAACTCCTGTAAATGCATTTTTTCCACATCACTTCTGAATTGACTAACACCAAATTCAGTGAATGACACCCTGGTTTCTCATGCAATCTTTTCTTCCACTTTATTTTCAACCAGATAAATGTTTTTAGAGAAGACTCTGTCATATTTGAAAAACATAAAACTGAGGAGGATTATAGCCAAGCTTCACAGAAACTGACTTCTGAAAACATCTCATCCAGCATACTCTAAATGTTTAAATCAACTTTCCTGCCATTTAAAAAATATGCTAATCTTAAGTATTAATGGAACATCTTCAAATGATGAGTGCATCTTAAAATAACCTGACCAACTGCTTAAATCTCAAGTCTAGATACATTTTTGTCTTAGTAGCAGCTCTGCTGATTCTCTTCTTGCTGATAACATCATATGGCCAATATTATTCTTAAATAAACCTAGAATGAAAAAGATTTAGCTTACCCTTACATTCTATGGAGGCCAAACAAAAAACCTTTCAGCAAGTAAAATACAACCAAATCAGTGCTGCAAAGACATTTTCTTGTACTTGACCAGCAACTTGGTTGTTGTTGTGGACAACATTTGATAATGGAGAAGGTGCAGCTGAACACTCAACTGATGCTTGAGAGTACCTGGTTCAAAGGCCTGGTTTCTTAGGTGCCATAAAAGACAAAATATTGGCAATAGTGTCAGCATTTCTTCTTTCTTGAATGGTCATCAGTAGATGAATATTACAGTGGGGTTTTTTGAAATTAACTCATTTTTTCCAGCTTATACTTTTTTACCAAATTAGTTTTTATTTTCTCAAGCCATAATCCTTTAATGCTACTGAAAGGACATAATGTAATTGAAATGTAATTGATTAAAAGGGAAATACATCATGAATAGAAACCACAAAAAACCATTATGCATATATCAAATGGGAGAACAATGTCATCTGGTTTTGGATGCAAAATCATTAGGTATTACTGCCAATCTACAACACAGATTATACTCCTAATGTCAAGGATATGATGATAGTTTGAATGTGCTTTTATGTATAATTTTAGCTTTCCCTCCCTCCCCCTGCTCTGTCCTTCACAGCCAAGGAATGCTGCATAGAATCACTTCTCTAGAACTTTCCAGTTTTCAGCACATTTACTTAAAATATGAGGTTCTAGCAGTTTTGCCAAGCTAAACTCCTTTAGATCAATTCAACCTTTCAGATAGTAAAGCAGCCCAGCTAAATTAAGTAAGAATTTATGGACTTTCTACAAATCATGAAAACTCTGCTTCTACTATTTTATGAAGTCTTTACTTAAAAGACAATTTAAGGTTTATAAAAACAGTGGCATCTGTAAACCTGGCAACCTAAGTCAGGGTCTGTCCCATGCTTCAGCTACATTTGAAAACTTACCAAAAAAAATCCCACTCATACTGCTGAAAGAAGGTAGAAGTATCCAGCAGCTTTTTAAATCAACTGCAACCAATAAATCAACTTCCTTTTATGCTGGATGTAAGTGCAGTTTAATTATAATACCAAATTAAAGAAAGATTTTCAACAGAAAGTGTACCTCTAAGCTCCTATGGAGAAATGCTGATAAGCCTTTAATTTCTGTACTTTGCGGCAGTTCAGGCCTATGGAATTGCTGCAAACAGACAAAGAATTCCAGGAACCAGAGTCCAGCTTTGATAACACAACAAGCTCTGCCACACTCAGGCATCAAGAAAAAACAAAAAGGAGAACAGATACAAATTGCATCCAGACCAAAGACCCAAGAGACGGAATGGAAACAAACATGAGGCAAATCAGAGGTCATAGTTAGTCCAATACTGAGGAGTCAGGTGCAAGAATACCATAACTACCTGTTTAAACATGCTTTTTAAATTAAATATCTCATTTTTGGATACAAAATATTTGATTACATTTTCAAGTGATCTATATAGTGTATGTGTACTCACACACATCAAAAGGAGTTTTAAGGGATGTATAAAGTTATTAAAAATAAGTACTCCAAAATGTAATTGTGTTCTCTTGTCTGGGCCTAACTGGGCTCAGTTAGCACCATTATTAGTACAAACCTTTCCTGTTAAATTCAACGTTCATAATTGACTTGTATAGAATGAGGCTACGCTATCTTTTTTAACTTTGAATTCCACCATCCTATCTGAAAATTTTCTGTCAAATTTTATCAATGCAAAATGATAAACCTGTCTGTAAGTTAAAGCAAGTTTAAGTTACAAGTCTGCCTTGTAAATAATTTAAACAGAGCTTTTAAAACTGCATAAAATACAAGGTTTTTAGTTAGAACAATGCAACAAACTTTATTCAGCAAATATGTTTTTCAATTAGATGATTGTGTCAGGAAGTACAAGTCAATTATCCTTCTGGAGAAGTTCATGGCTCAGGAAAGATCAACAAGCCTTTGGCACCATCAGTGGAGCTGACATGAAAACCCCATTGGTCTTTCTTTTAAAAAGGAGGAATCCACAGCTTCAGACGGGGCAGGAGCGTTTTCCATGAGTGATCCCTTAGTAAACTGTTAAATAATTTTAAACTATGTGGAAAACTATGACTTAGCATCATATGTGCAAGTGCTTCCATTCATAAAAGACTAAATAAAAAGTCTTTAAATAAAGTCAGAGTGAATGGAATAGAGTTGAACATTAAATTAAAAAGTTAACATTTAATGCTAATGAATTTCCGTGGAAATCCACTTGTGTATCACCAAGCGAAAAAAACATATCACAAAGAATAATTTAAGAAACATCAGAAAACCAGAAATGAAACAAAAATTATTTTATTTCCTCATGAGAAAAGAGAAACAGAAAAACAAAGATGATGAGACTCAGAATTGCAGGGAAAATGGCAACTGAAGACCACATTTGACTGCAAGACCACTATCAGATGCACCAGTGCCTTTAAGGGGTTGCTATGAAGTTTCTTCCACCAACTATTCCAGGATACAATCATGTTGTTGATTACTGTAATCACAAGGAACCTATAAAATAACCACTGATTTATGGTTAACACAGATAAAAGGAAGCAACTGACTAAAAAATTCTTCATTGGATGTTTGCACCTCTGGAATGAACTTCCTTTTACTTCCCTGCATTAACATCTTGGATGGGGGGAAAAACTCATCTAATCATCTGACATTTTGAGAAGCTTCACAGACTGACACACAAAAATTAAACAGGAAAGGATTTTGTAAACTTTAAGATTATACTAACAAACATTTCAGAATTCTAGTGAAGGATTAGGTACCAAAGAAAGTTCAAACCAAGTTAGTGTCCATTTCAAAAACATCACAATTTAATTTTATTTAGATATAGCTAAGTAAGGGAAGAAGGAAGGAAGTGTACCATACACTGCTTTTAGAAATATTTTATCAGGGCAAGTTTCTTATGAGACCAGAGAGGAGGCATCAAGGATATGAACAGCCCAGTGATAGGAGCACTCACCTCAAAGAGAAGAAACAGTCCACAGTTTTAAATCTCATTCCAAAATTTACATACACAGAAAATCTCATTCCAAAATTTACATACACAGAAGCACTAGAAACAGAGAAGCTTGAATTTCCCTTCCTGAGTCATTACTGGGTTTAGTTATTCCTTTTTTCCCCCTGACACAATGAGTTGAGCTTGCATTTCCTGGCACATAGCAGCAAACAACAGAGGAAGGGTAACAAACCTCCCTTCAAAAAACTAGTGAGCTTTGGATCGATGATAACCTGGGTTTCCCTGCTCCTGGGAAGACACCCTTACCTATGGAGGAGCCACTGTTAAGAGCAATGCTTTGCGAAACAGCTTTAAGACTCCCTGGTATAGGGAGGGAAGATGATTTGAGTTTGGCAATGGACATCACTTCCTTGGCCAAGGAGTAATCAGGTGGCACTCCTTATTTCTGTCTGCAATATCTAAGCAACTTTCAGACAGATTTTCAAAGGCAGCCAGGCTCACCTAATTGTGTCTGTCCATCAACCTGCTGGGCCCTCTTAATTAAATCACTAACTCAACAGCAAATTTCAGCCAAAAGTTGCCAGTAGTCTCAAGGAGAATTAAGTTCCTGCAAGTTTCATTAAGGAGAAAATAAAAAAAAAAAAAAAAATAAAGGGCACCAGATGAGAACGCAGACACAAATTAGAGGCCGTGCTCCGTGAAAGGCTCCAGTAGGACAGCAGCAGTAATCCCTTCCATGACACCTGCCAGTCTCCAGCCACGGCCTCGTCAGCACACAGGCATCTGTGCGAGGTGCTGGGACATGCCCTGCACATGAATTTCTGGAGTAAAGCATCACTGTGCCTCCATCTTTCTGCAAAGCAGGCTCCAGCTGACTCGTGTGCCTGTGAGCACAGAAGGCTTTTGCTCGCTCTGCATCTGCCTCCGAAAGAGCTCATTCAGTTCGAGAATCCTGCCTTGTCTTAAGCACAAAATGCACACGAAACTGCTCAAAACTGCAAAAGGAAAGAAAATTAAGAAGGTCAGGACTTCAAGCAACCTGGTGTAGTGGAAGGTGTCCCTGCCCATGGCAGAGGGGTTGGAATCAGATGATCATTAAGGTCGCTTCCAAGCCATTCTGTGATCTTGAAAGTGTGGAGTGCACTTGAATATCATCCATAAAGTGCAAAGGGATTTCAAGGTGCTGATGATTTTAGATGGGTTTTGAAGTACTGAGAAACCTGCCTTCCCCGTAACTCCTAACTTTGCGTGTCTGTATCCTTTTGCAGATCTGGACTGAAGCACGTTGCTAGGCTGCCAACAACTGCCAGGCAACAAATAACAGCACACAGATTGAAGCCACGCTTACAATGCAATATATTGAGCATGTTTTATTGTTAAGAAATCAATAACCTGCATTGCCATAATAAAATGTAAAATGTGATTATGTTTTTCCCAGGGGGTAGAAAAAATAAGAATAAAAAAACCTGTAAATCATTCTTATTGCCTTTCCAAAGCAAAATTTATATATTCATTCTTCAATCTGTTATAAAATCAAATTAATTTCCACTATTAATGAACAAAACCTCTCTCCTTGCACAACATGTAATTAAGAGTGATACTACTTCTTTCTGAGATCCTTCTATTCATTGCCCCACCAAATTATTAAAACAAAGCAGTTACTATGGTAACTAATTCATTCTCTGCATTATTATATTGTTTCTAAACATCAGCGTAGACTCATTCTGACTTACATGCCCTAAATTCCAGTTTGAAATTCTAAACTTCTGTCTTGTCTGTCAGATAAGCCCTTTACAATCTATGCATTCATGCAGATAAGGATAGCTAGAGCACAGCTGCTTTTGTTTATTGCAAGAAGATGTAACTGTTACTAAATTATTTGAGTTTGATAAATTGGTGATGCCTGCATGGAAGTGCAGGGCAGCACTCGGGGAACAAGCATGGGAGTCTGTGGAGCACTGCACAAACAGGCAAACATGACCATCTGCAGGTTAGCTAAACTAACAACAACAACCAAAAATGACTGGCAGATGTTGTGGAAATTAAGCAACACCTGCCTAAGTGGTATTTGATACCCAGGAAAAAACCACATGCGTGCAACTGATGCAATCTTCAAGGCAGAAAGGAACAGCAGGGAACAAGAAATAGTGATAAAATTGCCTGGGAAAAAGTTTTCTTAGCACTTAATAAAACTATTTCTTCAAATGTGCACTCCTTGACAAAAAGAGGCATTTATCATGTATTTAATTAACACTTATAATTATTCTTGATTACCTATTAGTAGGAGTCATAGCCTAATTGTATTTGAGTGTCATCATCTAGCACACGAGGAAACCTTCTGAAAAATACAGGTAGGATCAAAAGAATAAAGAGTCTTTACTCTTCATCTTTTGCTCTCCTACTGCCATTGCCTGTAATTTTTGTTGAGTATTTTTGCTGTGTCTCCACTTAATTGGTAGAATGAGAGGTCTGAAAATTCAGTGCATGGGAGGATACTTTGAAAAATAAGCATCAGGGAAACGAGAAGGATGAATAATTTTTAACAGCTAATTTCTGGCTTAAAAAAAATCCCAAATACATCTGCTCAAAGTCACAAGCAATTTAAATTTAGTTCTCATAGGAAAGGGCAGAAGAAAGAACCTTTTTATTTAGGTATCTGAGCAGGGCCACAAACCACTGCAGAGTTCTGGATCTCCACTGGTACCAAAAGGGCATGTTTTCACCTGCAGTAAGTGCCAGGTATTTTCACAATTAGCAAAGCCTCGTGTTTTAAAGGGATTCCATGAGTATTACAACAGCCTGCTGCTATTTATATCCCAGAACGTCTCTGACTGACTGCTTTCTGTCACAGAAAAAGAAGATGCATAGGCAGCTTTTGTTTTCCTAACCTGCTACCTGACTTCAGAGAGCTACAAGATAAAACACAGGTTTCTTAACTCCAAATGACCGGTCCATCAGACCACAATGACTTTCTCTGCTAGATACTCCTTCCCTGGCAACGCCTCCATGCAATTCCTTCTGTTTAAGGAGAGGCAGGCACCATTCAAGTCCAGTACTGACCTCGTGGAACGAGGGAGGACACAAGAATGGAGCAGCAGAAGCCTCCAGCACTAAAAGACTGTCTCCACTTTTGTTTTCTTGTTTCCACTTGCGTAATCGCACTCCCATCCTGACTGTGCTAAGGGAGGAAACAAAATCCTTTTTTGCGTCTCAGACTGCACTTCTCTAAGGATGGGAATTGCCTCTGTGAAAGCTGAACATGACTGCTTTAATTAGATGACTATGTAAATTCTTCAGTATGTTTACCTAGACACTTAAATCTTTGTACAGTTCAGTTTTCCAGAGCAGAGTGTAAAGCAACATCAGA
This sequence comes from Corvus brachyrhynchos, assembly GCF_000691975.1. Lineage (NCBI taxonomy): Eukaryota > Metazoa > Chordata > Aves > Passeriformes > Corvidae > Corvus > Corvus brachyrhynchos. Next base: position 13,486,915 of record NW_008236769.1, on the reverse strand, counting down.
GCATCTTCCCTGACCCCAGGCAGAAATAAGTACCTATTACCATCAAGTACTTAAAGACTTCTAAAGCTTTTAAAAGTTTTATAAGGCACTCATCTGCACTGTATAAAAGCTAAATATTTAGTCTGAAAATATTTTTATTAATAGGAGAATAGGAAGAATAAATTCTCTGGAGATTATTCAGGAATTAGATGATGAGGTGTGGTTATGTACTGGATTCTGACTCAATCTATGATATTACATACACAACTATTACAACCCTGTAAAATCAGTGTCATGCTATATTATTTTCTGTATTTAACACTGTCTTTGACACTAAAATTAAGAGAAACTACTCGGACTTTACTACATTGTCAAGATGCAGCATTCTAGATAGATCACAGCTGAACATATCTGCTGTCATAAGCAAGCAGTGTTTTATTTCAAAATGTTATTCAATCAAAATGTGACAACACAGATAAAATGCATAATGCTGGACACCACAAAATTGCAGTTTTTCTTTACAACATCCAAAACTTAAATAAGTGGCATGAATGTTTCAGCAGAACTTAAAAATCTCAGTGAGATTCTTTTCTCCATAGATCTTTTTCTCCTCAAATTTTCTTACTGAAGTAATGCTTTTCATTAGCAGCTACTGTTTAGTATCATTTAGGGCAAAATGGGCTTCTAAGCCAATTCTCTTTTCATACAGCTTGCACTGTTACTGTAATACCTCTGCAACATTGCAGTACTGAAGTGGATGCAAATCCAAAGGCTGCCTAGAGGACTCAGGTTGCAAAAGCAGGTTACTGCAGCAAGCCAAAGGAAAGCTAAAAAACACCTTGGGCTGATATTAAGGGCAAAGCCAAAAACCAAACACAAGCCTGTGCATAAGCATTTCAACTATAATTGTAATGAGATAAAGGATGCTTTTGCAGTAGGGTAAATATAACCCAAATATACAGATAATTTTCCTTTGGAAAGTGGCAAACGATCTTGTTATGTGAAGATTCCTGGTAGCACCATTTGTTATTTTATTATTTTATTATAGTCAATTTATCTTAATCCTTAGAATATCCTCCCTGTTCTTTGAAGGCAACTTTTACATAATGCTCCATATTACCAGATATTCAAAAATACATTCAAAGTTCTTACAAGGAAAACACAGAAAAAGAGTGTTGAATTGTTAAAACATGTTTGTATGCAATACACAGAAGTGTGCATTTATGTTAAAAAACTTGTATCTGAATGTAAATTGGTTTACTTATAAAATATTCTTCTATAGGTCAATCATAGAAAACTCTACTTGCTTAAACACTTTCCTTTGCTACAGCTGAAAGGTCTGATGGCTGTTCCTTCAGAAAGATTTTGGTAGGTCTTACTACCTGATTCCTAATTTAATTTACACTGGATTGCTACAGAGAAAAGGAATTTACTCCAGTTCCAATCCTTATGTATTTGCCGAAGGCACTTAAGGTTAGAAAATCATATTTTTGCAAAGGTTAATTGGTACTTTATAAAGGAGCTACTTTGACTTAGGAAACAAATGATAAAATATTAGGAATCTTTGAGCTCCCTCTGCTGTCCTAATCCTTCACTAAGCCGCCTTCCGAAGTCTGTCAGACACCAAGCAATGAGGCAGCCCATTAATCCCTTTTTAAGAAACACTTGGCATATTTAGTATGCCCAGTACTAAGATCAGTACACAGGAAGAAAACTCTGTAAAGTACTCTGTGATTTACCATTGTCTGTGCATTTTATTATTTCCTTTCATTCTCCAATGTATGTAGCAAATGAGACAATGGAGAACGTGTTCAAATTTGGATGCCAGTTAAGAAAATTGATAGCTCTTGCTCTCCAAAGAACTTGACATCTGCAATTCCCACTTGCATAAGAAAGAGCTAAGGGCACTCTGTGGCAACATTTATTCCTCCTTCCTCTTATGTACAGATCAACTTACATGGCACAGAACAACTTTAGTAAAAATCCTTTTTGAAATTCAGGGAAAGCCCAGACCTTGCCAAAGTAGGCCATCTTTCTTATTAATATGCAGAAAACTTAAGTGCCTCATTCACAACTGCAAGGGCTCACATCACAGTTTACACAAACTACACAGGATCCATCAACGGTCATGAAAAAAACACTTGGTATTTGTCAATCTGGTACCTTCCACTTGTTAAGAAGCCAAGCTATTACATGCACAAGAAAAATAAATCAGGAAAGTGAATGCATTTTTTTTTTAACTAAGTCACTCTTTATTACAAGATTTCTCTATCAATTTGGGAAGACAAAAAATTCAATTCATATCCAGTTTTTTTCCTCTGCATTCCTCCTGGAACCACCAACATACTCCACATCAACTATGAATTGAAGATTCACCTTATTAAATCTCAAGCAGAAAAAAGAAGCTCTAAAAACAGAGATGTTTCCTTATAGGGAAGGAAAGCCCAGGCCATATCCTTGAGAAGAAACTATTCATTTATCATGCACTTTTACTGTCCTTCCAAGTGCATCACACTTGGGTATTTGCCAGTAATCAAACCTTCCCAAAGAAAGGCTGCCCTTCATAAAAGCAAAGATGAGAGATTTTATCTGAAAATTCAGAAGTTCATCCCATTAATATGCACTTTCTTTTCCAATTTATGATCCTGGCCAACTCTTCATTTCTTAGGTAATAAAGCATCACTGTTAAAATAGCTAAAATACATTCCAGGTTTTCTTCTGAGCACTTTTTGAAAGGCAACATGCATATAAAGAATAACATTAAGATGAATACTAGTGCTGCATAAAAAGGAAAAACCAAAAAAAAAGGAAATGATTGTTTGAGCATTCTGAGTGCTGCAATGCTTTTTGCTTCATCAAAACCAGAAGACAAAAAAAAAAAAAGAACATCTGTCTTGGGGCAGACAGGGTCTTCACAGACTTGTACTTAAGACTTGTACTTGGTACACATTGCAGTCTTTGCTGTATAAATATCACATGAGGTGCTCTGTGAAGCAATTCCTGGTTTCAAGCAATTGGGAAAGTCACTCAATTTTCCAGTTACATTTCCAGCATTGTTTTGTACTTTAATCCCTAATACCTGTGCAAACAAGCAAGAAGAAATGAGAGAAGCCCCTTTCTTCCTCCCAGTTCCACCAGCGTTCCCTAAAGCTTGGAAACCCACCAAAAGCAGTGTATAATCAATATATAGTAATATATTTAGAGATAATTCACAGTGTTCACCAAGCCCGTTCACAGATAATTCAGACATTCCCCCTGCATGCAGCCACCTTCTGTTCCTTCCTGCTTCATCTATTAGCACCCAGCAACTGCAACAGAAGTCAGACATCCCAAGGTAACTTCCAAGCAATGGTCAGTAAAACATACACACATTTAATTAAAGATTTCTAGAATATAAGCAAATAAACAGCATTGTTTACAGTTTGTTACAATATAAAGCACAATAATACCTTAATTAGAGATAACAACTTTTCAAAATGCCAAAAACATTTTGAATTTTTCAAATTACCCACAAAATGAACACATTTTATTTTTGCACTGTGACACTTCCAACTGTTCTGCCAAATGTATACTACTATAATTATGCTTTGCAATCACCAGCATCACCGGAGAGGGGGACAAAGAAAAATATAATCAGTAACTAATTAATCTTTCACATGTCTTGATACCATTTAACTCCAAGGGAAGAATCCGAAATGTTATTTTACAAATTGTGAAGTGAGTTTAATATTAGCATCTCAGAGTGCCTCGAATCAAGTCCTTATGCCTAAGCGTAATTCACAGTTACTGGTGGAAGTTAGAAACCAGAATTTAATACCTGGCTTTTTTAAGGGACAGACTTCTTTCAGTCTTGCATTGAAATGTGCACAAAAAAATGTACTTGCAAACAGCTTTGGGATTAAAAGCAAATATTCAATTTCATATTTAAGAAATCATCAAAGGGGATCATAGGTACCTCAGAGACAAAATCACTTACTCAGCCACATTAAGAGAGAACTAATTGCTCCCAAAGTAATAGAAACAGGGGCTTTTTTCTGTATTGGGTATCAGCTGCAATTTAGCAGTACTACCACCACACTGTCATTAGTTCACAGGCTGGTAGTAAATCCAGTGATGCCTGATCAGTTTGCTTAATTTGCATGATTAGCTGCTACAAGCAAGTGTGCAAGCTACCTAGAGGCACAGGAAAGCAGTCCAACTCGAATAACACTGTGCACGCAGTTACTGAACTTCCAAGAGCGCTTGTGATAATCCATCAATGCCACACAAAAAGCTCAAAGTCTAAAGAAAAAGCTGTGTGCAACCCTGTGCACATGTTCCCAATGTGAGCATTTCAATTTGAGAATCAGGCCCACAACACTCATTTTTCAGAAACTGAATTTCAACTAATTACCATCCCCTCCTCGAACAGATACAGACAGTGATGAAGTGCTGTATGGCACCACCAGAATGGCTCTTTATGGACAAAATAATGTGTTAATGTCTGCCCATCTCACATTATGTTCAAGAATTCATGAAAAAATACATAGTTAGTAGTAATTAGCAAGTTATTGCAGCCTATTTTTAATTGAACTTGCAATAGAAATAAAGTGCATCTTTAAAATATTCTCTTCCAAGGGAAAGTTCAAAAGAAGGCTATGTACAAACTGATGAACAGAAAAGCTGACCAAGAAGATAAACCACCTTTAATAGCTCTACAGCTCATTACATTCCCTGAGCTTTGTAAAACACCATGCATATTTTTAAAATATAAAATATTTAGGTTGTGTTGTGAAAGGTACATATACCAGAGAACAATTCTGCATAATTAATTTTTAAACCTGAAGAGGACCACATGTAGAGAAATGCCATTATAAAACAAACCAACCCCCTAGTTTTATCCTTTTTTACACAATTTGAAATCATCAGCCAGGGAAATGTGTTTACAAGCCTCAAAGAACATTTGAACGTATAGACACGCAAGAGCAAAACAGCTCCAGCATTTTGAAGAGCCAAACTGGGTTCCCATAACAATAAAATTTCAGCATGTTTCCATATCCATTGTTTCACCCCCCTCTCCTCCTGATCATCTTCTGCCTGGCCTTCCCACTCTATTTTTCCAACTTGGCTATTTGGTAAATGGGATTAAGGAAGCAGAGAGGTGGCTAAAAAAACCCCCTTTTTCTCCTACATTACTTTTCAAGTAGATCAATTCCCTCCATTGCATGGCCACACAGATTTTACCATAAGATGCAGTGATTTGTGCAGGGCTGGGAAAATGACGCCAGACAAAAGGCACTGATTAAACACCATCACTGGATGTGAGCACGAAGTCTGGGGGAAGCCACTGCTATTTCAGTCACAGTGGCTGCTGGTCTGTCACCTCTGTCCCTGGCAATGTTCCTTCCCACGTCATCACAGACTTCTTGCCTCTTACGTTGTTCTGTGCCTCAATATAATAAGGCCAGAAGGAGGCTGAAATTGCACTGAGTGGGCTGAGCAGCTCTAACTTCTGGCTGCCATCAAAAGGGACAGGTTTGTCATTCCTCCTCACGATTTGCTGATTCAGCTGACTAACACAGGCCAAAAAAAAAGAAAGTTAATATTCTCCATTTTTTGTTGAAGAGGTCGATACATAAACTCAAGGATGGGGAACTGAGACTGGGAACAGAGGAGAGGAGTATGCACACTCCTAGGCCACTTCTAACTGATCCAGCTGCAGACATGCACAGAAAGTGGGGGAGCCTTCCCAATTTCCTGGTCCTCCACAGTCAGTTCCCCATTTCTCTAAGCAGGGATCATTCTCCAGTGAGCAGGTTCAACTGGCCACTTGGCCAACCAGTCTAGGTGGGACACAACAACAGTCTGGAACTGGCAACCATGGGTGGCCTTGGCCAGTTTTAGAAGAGACTGACAAGGAGATTAATCACCCAAACTGAATGTGGAACTGCACCCTTTGATGCTTGGATGAAATGTCCCTTTCTCTGGCTGTGTTAGGCTAAACAGTCCCAGCAAATCTCACACTGAGCTTTTCCAACTGCAACTGCTCTGTCAGCTGAACAGTGACCTGGACTGAAGAAAATATGCCAACAAAAGGTGGTCTTGGTATGAGTTGCTTTCTCAGTGTAGCTCATTGTAGGGTCACACTCATATTGGCACAAAGAATGGGGTAAAAATCCACTGCCGGGGACTGCTCACACAACACAGCTGCTGGGAAAGGGTCTCAAGACCAACATGTGGAGGAGCAAATCTTAAACCTGCAGTTCACATCATTAGACATGATGCAGAGACCATGTACCCACCAGTCTTGACACTGTCTCCCATCATGTCAAAAAGAAATTAACTATTCCCTTATCTTCTATTGAGAAATTAACATTTTAATATAAAAATTAATTTAGTCCAGATCAATCATGTATATTCTAAAAAAAATTATACCTTATCCCTCGACCTGCTTTCATACCAGCTCTAAAGGCCCATTTGGAGAGAAACCAGGAGTGTGCAATTCATCATTTGTGACTTAAGGTAAAATGACAGACCCAAATGATTACAACTCCTTTCACTAGAATTCAGGCTATTTTTATTAATACTCATTTAACATTTGGGGGTCTCCTGCAATTTTTGTTTTGTTTTCATTTGACTTTTTACTTCCTTTCAAGGATCAGATACAAGGTGTTAAATCTATCTACATGAAGCAAGCCTGTAGAGAATAACTCCCAAGAGCACTATGTGGTCATCTTACCCTTTTGTAATTGTTGTTTTAAATAAACCCAAAATCTTTCACAGTGTTTGGGTAGAATGTTGTAAAATGCTAAGATGAAAGCCAACTCAACTGTAGAATAGGTCACACACTAGTTTCTTTTATTTGTCTAAATCCATTTTCACCCAAAAAAAAGCATTTGTGCACATTCAATGTTATCTCAACAGGAACTACAACTCAATTAAAAATACATTGAATGACCAAAACAAAAGTTCCAGTCTTCAGAAATATCAGTATTCCACAAAATTAACACAGTGAACATTAGAAACTGAAATGTCCAACCTTCAAATATGCGATCCAGACGTTGCCGCTTCACTTTGTGTTTGTCCATTAGAGACATAAGAGTGGAAGCTCAAAGAACGTCCCCACACAGCTTGGTGAAGGTCTTCTCACGACAGCCACCAGGCAGAAATGCTCAGCCTTTTATAAGCTTATTTCCACCTGTGAACAGAAAGATAAACTTTAAAATACATGATTTTTGGCACCTTTGTCCAGATGATCCAAAGATGGTCTGTATGTAATCTAAAGAATTTTTTAAAAACCCACAAAGTTCTTAAACCATATTAGGTAAACTGGTATTTCACAGCAAACTGTCTTCTAAACACAGGGATACAAAGCACACGGCACAACTCTGACAAGCCAGTATAGAAATGCTCCAAGACAGCCGCTGCTCTCTGCCTTTTGACAGTCAAATACTTTTCTGCCCTTCCACTGAACAAACTGCCAGTCAATGCAGGTATCCCGGGAAGGCACACGTCCATATTCCCATAAATTGACAGAAACACGTTCACCTGAGATGAAATTGGAAAGCCACAATTTTGCATCCCAAAGCTCACAGTGAGAGAACATGCTCCTTTCACTCGTAACTTTCAAGCTCTTGACGATGAAGTAATCCAGAGTTTCAGCTTGGAAGTTGAAGGAAACCAAGTCAAGGGGCACAGATGCAAGGAAACGCATCCCAGTGACAACAGAGAATGCCAACATCTCTATAAACCAAATGGCATTTGGAGCAGGTTTATGCATGACCAGGCAAAGCTCTTTGGCAGCAGATACAGCCAAGGCACTTTTCAGATACCGTGTAGCTGGGCAAGGCAGTGTAAGGGCATTGCAACAAGAAGGCTGCATTTTAAGCCAAACCACTGAGAAGCAGGAAGGGGGGATGGGGAGAGAGGAGAAAAAAATCCCTCAATGAGAACCTAATCATAGCAGTAGAATATAAAATGCTCATGAGCAAGTGGATGGAGTAAAACTAAGGATACAGATGCTCTATAAAGCATAATCAGAGCACCACTTTTATTCGCCTTTAAATATCTGAGTAGACTTTGAGAAACAAATGCAGAGCACACTGTAGTACAAGCACGGTGCACACTAAAATGAGCCAAATAATCCACCTCCTTGATTCTTTTTATTCCTGCCCAACAGCTTTCAACGTCAGTGGATAGGATTAAATGGCCTTACAAGTGACTGAGCCTAGAAATCTGCTTGTTTCTTTCTAGAGGCTGAACTTCACTAAAACCATAATAGGCACATTTCATTAACATATGATCAAGATTCAGGAACTCTGAGTGAAATCATAAAGAAAAACATTTTGAGCATCAAGAATTGCACATTTGCATTTAAACTGTCTTTACCAGTACTGCCCTGCTTGGTGCATTTGGACTTTTAATAAAGTTCCTTCTTTGTGGTTTTTTTTTTAATTTAAAATGGAGTTAATGTGCAAGATTCATCATGCTTTTAACACTTCATTCAGCCTCATCCTCCTCTTCACTTCCCCTCCACACCTCTTTATCCTCAAATTCGAGATTCTTCGGCTGTTTTGCATAGTGTCTGATTCCAGCTGAATATAACATCCCATCATGAAGGGGAAAAGAAAAATTGATGAGGAATGCAGAATCCCCTTTTTTTTTACTTTTTACAAAACAAGAATGTTGCCATTTTAGAAATTCACTTTTACATTTCTCAACATTGATATTCTTCCAAAACATAATGTTCTTCAATATTGAACGTGGTTCTAAGATTGCACAAGCATTACATCAAATCTAATTTCATAATCTTTTTATAAAGATTATAAAACACATTTTTCAATTTTAAAAGCCAACTCTATAACTAGATAACCACCAGCCTTTGCTTAAGCCAGCACCCCAAACCTGCACACAGGATCAGCCCTAAACCAGTCTTTAATTTATTTGCTTATCACTTCTGTTTTTTAATCTACTTCCTTTAATTATCATATAGAAAGATCTAAAGCATGAAAGCCAAACCAGAATATAACAAACATTTTAAACACTAGTCTTGGTTTAAATTTTTATAGCTTATTTAATTTCCCATCTTGTAGAAACATACATGCCTGCTGGCCTCCTTGTGCCGTTTTGTTTATTCATTCAGCAAAAGATTTTTCCACTGTAGTCACTCTGCATACAAAGCTGGATGACAGCTGTAAAGAACAGACCATCTGTAACTATTGACCTACCACTGAAAGTGTCACCAGATGTTTCCTATCTGTCTACAGTAGCTTCAAAGCGTGCCATATAAATCAAGTATTTTTTTTGCCTTCAAACATTGTTTTAAAATTATTTTATTGATAGTAAATCGTCAAAAGTTTAAAAAAAATTGAGCAAAAAGTAAATTAACATGTTAACACCATTCTAAGTTGAATCCTCATACAGTTTTATTACACATCATGTTCTAACAGAACGAGCAGATGATGATATGGGAAGAACTTCCCAGAAAAACAAAAGCCTTATAATTGTGGAAGTGTTAGTTACTGCAATTACAAAACCACAACATGAATAATTGTACTTGAGAAATTCACTAAAAGTACAAGCACAGTGCCTAATGATCTAAAACCTGAACACCAAACACCAAATAGTATTTAAGACCAGACTTCTGTAGTTCAATGTAGTTTTAAGGTTAAGTGAGAATCAAAGTGATTTAAGAACACGTAGTGCTGATCATCTCTATCAAGTAGTACCTACAAAGCCATCTGAGGTACCATCAATGCCCAGAACCCTTTTGAGCAGTACACATTTTAGATCAAAATATACACTGTTGAAAACAATATTAGAGTTTTTCCTTCAGTTAAGCAGATGGTTCCAGTGTATTTTTAAAGAGGATCTGTCTCTGGGTATTGCTGGAACATTTAGCTCTTTCTTAAGAAAGGAAGAGCTTTACTCTGAGACTTCAAGATAAAAGGAAAAGTGATTCTCCAACATGTTTCTAGAGTGAGCAGGCTAAACCAGAAAATGATAAACAAGTAAGTCAACTCTGAATTCAATTTTCAAAACAGATAATACTGGTAATGAATAAAAGATAAATATTAGCTGTGAGTGAGAAGATTTGAAGGAAGACCCATTCAAAAACCATGATCTCTCTAGAGAAAGAGGATGAGAAGGAAGCAAACTAAGAAATTAATTTTTTTAAGAGAGCAAAACAGTGGGCTAATTATACACACCCAGTGTATGTGTGGGTTGTGACAAATTCCACAAGATGAGGGAAGGGCTCCCCTCAAACCCAAAATGTTGCAGCATGCAGTGCTGGACCTTTTCCTTTGCATCAGTCTAATGGGAGAGTTTGGCATGTACCAGACTGTGCTTCAACTAGATTGGAACAGAAAAACTGCATCACCTCAGATTAGTTACCCTACTCTCAAAAGAGAGCCAGAGTATAAACTCTCCTGAGCACACACTTTCACTCATAGGCTACAAACTGCAGAAGGCTGATTTTTGCCCCACTGTCAGTTGCAGGCAGAGATTTGTAGACCACCCCAAATCACAAGATGAAGAATAAGAAATTCAAGACAGAAATGACATTCACAGAACAGACTGATAGGTCATTAGATGATGAGGCTATGAAGATTTGTGTTACCCTTGGGAATCTCAACCTTCACTTAACTTAGCCATTCTAACTTATGCTCCTTGGTCAGAAACTATAGTGAATTATTCAAATATTTTTTGTGTCTACCAACAACTACCAAAAAGTATAATATAAGGCTATCACAAGAAACATTATAATTTTACATTCCAAATTCCAGTGCCATCAGTTTTGATGATCAAAAATTAGATAAATTTCCAAGACAACCCATACTAATGCTTTACTTCTGCTTCCTTCCCATCCAAACTGATTACATCCCTGTTTTCCATCACACCTCACAAGCCTTGAAATGGCCAAGCCCCAGAAGTAATAAGTAAATATAATCAAAGCAGTTTTCCTCATGTTAGCAATACCTCAATTTTCCTAAATAATTATACATTTTGTTTTGCAGTAACTGTTTGTTTCAGTTAGTAAAAAGATTGTTCAGTGCAACCCTCCTGCCATGGGCAGGGAGGGACACCTTCCACTAGACCAGGTTGCTCAAACCCCATCCAACCTGGCCTTGAACACTTGCAATAAGGAAATCCCCACATTTCTCTAGGCAATTGTTCCAGTGTCTCATCACCCTCACTATAAAAAATTCTTTATATCCAAGTCAACCATACCTCAAAGTTCTTACTGAGAAATGGAAATGTATCTAAATTTCAAAATATTTCTGTAGTACAAAACAAAGTATCTTGTGTTTGGCAAAAGAGAGGGTCTAGTTCTGTTGATGAACAACAGAAAGTAAAATGACATAAAATTATATGAGAAATTTCTTTTATTTGAACATAAACTTAGAAGTGTATTTACTTAGCAAAGAGGTCAACTTTCTGAGGCTACAGCAAGAAATGGGCTCTAACGCTGGGAAAAGGAAAAATAAAGTTTATGATGTAAGAGAGAAACACTGCTTTTAAAAGCTCTACAATTTGTAGTTGAACCTTTCTAATGTCAGTAGCAGCAGTATCAGTTCTGTATAAAGCAGAAATTTTGGATCAGAGGACTGTTGTTTCATAATGGAAGTTAGATAATGCTTATGTCTCGAAATTATACAGTGTACTACACCTGAGCATGGAATATGAAAGATTAATATCTGACCTTTTTTTTTTCTATGTTCCATTTTTAAAAGTATTATTTAACAGTACTTATCCATTGGAGTTTAAAAACTTTCCAATTAAAGATATGGAGGAACCTCAAGTAGGAGGATGAGTAAAAGAGGACAAAAGTCTTGGATGTTTCTTCAAAATGCAGCAGAGACTGCTACACCAACACTGGAACATCCTCTTCAGAAGTTCTGCAGGACAGCTTTTGTTCTCACATCTTACATCCTTTCCTGAAGATCCTGTGACTTATACTAAAAACTTCTGCAGTATGAAACCATCACATTACTATCACTGTGCTCAAAAATATTCCTGCAAAGATTCAAGCTACACTTAAAAATAAGTACGGCACATTGAGCAGAACAAAAAGATTAATTGCCAGAAGAAAACGTATATGTCAGCCTTTTCTGGCAAAAATTGAAGTTATTCCATCTTGTCTTAGGAAAACTAATACTGAATTAAGAAGGAAATGCATAATTATATTTGCCTGTCAGACAATTTATCTTGCCATTAAGTATGGTTAAGCCACTTTGCCTTACCATTAGATGTCAGTACAGTCTAAGAGAAACTGTACAGGGAGCTTCAAGATCAATAAATTAATCACAAAAATTAAGCCATTACCGAATTAGACACCAAAAAGCATGTTAGCTACTCAGAAAGGGACTAAAACCCCAAACATTCTAATGACATTACCCAAATCTATGGTGAATCTATCTCAAAAAGATGGAGGACTAGAAAAAGTGCCTGAACAGGCAGTAAGCACGGTCCAAGGCTTGCTGAAAAACTCCCCCAGCCTGAAGACAATATGACTGAGTGGAGTACAACAAAGGCATATAAAATACACTCCATGTCTCAACTCAATGTCTGGGGAGCATACAGTGAAATAGCAAGCCAGAACATTAAAAACAACAGGAAGCTTTGTCACAGAGTATGTAACTAAATAGTAACATCTGGTGTCACAGGTACTGTGGATGCCCAAACCTTAAGTAGTTCATAAAAGGGGCAAGACAAGTTTATGGAAAACACATCAGTGGCCACTGATAATAACAGCCACAGTACCAACCTAGGTCAGAAATCCATAAGCTGGTAAATGCCAAAGGCAGGGAAAATGTCAGTACATGCTTTGTTCTCACAGTGAGCAGTGACTGCACTGTGTTCCACTGACCAAATGTCTGTTTAGTTCAGCATCCAGCATTTGCCAAGAAATGAGGTGCTGCATTAAAAGAGCAAGAGCAGAACAAACAGGATACTTCCTTCGAACACCCACCGGTGGCCACTTCTGGAGCCAGAACACAGGAGAAAGGGAGCTGCAGCCCCTTCAACACATGGGCACCCCTTATATTCTTAGGAAATGCAGAGACACACCACAAAATGGACTGATCCAGCCACATGGAAAGTGAGGTCCACAGCTCACAGGGATGCACAAAAAACATCTTAAGACAAAACAAAACTCACACAGGTTAGTACTTCTAGCAAGTTAGTACTAACACACACCCAAAAGGTACTGCTGGAATCATCAAACTGACCATCTCTCCAATGTAAAGCTTAAGAGACATCTAGAAAATCATCATAATTTAAAAACTGCCAGTGCCATAGGCTCCACCCTAGTACATGGAAAGTGTCCTTTATTACTGGCTGGGCTTCCTTGGCTTAAACTTCCCATGAATAGACTTTCTTGCAGCTTTGTCTAGCAGATGGAAGAACTCCCTGAGGTTCTTTGCACAGGTACCTGTTAGGTACCACCAAGCCATCCCTTGGTCTACTTGCAGAAGAGACCAAGTTCCTTGATACTCTCCTAGGAAGTCATGTTTCTGATCCTAAATTGTGTCAAACCTGTGCATCCTTAAATTCAAGAGCAGGTCACTAAAATACTGTTTAGTGAGTGCTAGAACAACACGCAGCCTTGTAACTGCAGGAGCAGTTACATCAACAGCCAAAGCAGAACTTTTACCACTCTCTTTCACAGTCCTTGAATATATTCAGAGACCATACGTGAGATTAAAAGACTTTGCACTCACTTCAGCAGTTTTTTCATCACTGGTGCAAAGCCAGTTCTTTTTAGGATGGGGTTCTCTGCCCCAGGAACACAGCCAACAGTGTCTCCTTCTGTATTTATGACCCAAAATTTGAATACAATTTCACAGAATCACAGAATCATCCAGGTTGGAAGAGAACTTCAGTATCATCAGCACTTTTTTCTCTATTTATGAGTGAAGGTGTTTGTTCCTGTTGATAAAAATGTTCAAAATAAGGCCAAGAACACCCCTTGTCAGCATACCACTAAAACCAAGGTTTATGGGCTTTTGACATATTGTTGACTATTTTTTAATACTGTGGATTCCCTTTTGGACTATTCTATCTTTTTTAATTACTTTAGCACCAAATAAAATGCCTTCCAAAATTTAGTGTAATAATTTGATAATCGTAAGCCCTTATTTTTATGGCACAGGATTGTAAAATGCCCTTTTTGACAGGAAATATGGTGAAAACAGTAGAAGAGGTTGTGGTAGTAATTCTGTCATTAGAAGCTTCTTATGAGGTATTTGTCTTCACCATAAGGGTTTTGTTCCCAAAGCTTTTTTTTTTCCCCTTAGCAGCATTCTCTCTCAATTATACATCTGTCCACAAGCCAAAAATTACTCACTGCTGAAAATGAATTACTGCAGATGTGTATGACTACAGACAGATGGGAAGCATCTCTGCTATCTCAGATTTCTAGCTCATGAATAAAACTTCATTGAAGAACTCAAACTATTAGCAAATTATTAAAGGCTAGCAACCTAAGACATGTACATTTTAAGTGAAATTGAAATGGTTTCTTTAGTGTCAGAAAACACTCACTCATTGAGCAATATTACACCTATGATTCTCATCAAACAATAGCTCTAAAAACTTCCATTTCATGTATTCAGCACATGCTTCTTCAGGAAGACCAGCACTGTAACAAGCCTCAGTCTTAGTCATGAACAGATTTAAAGGAAGGAAAATGAAGCAACTGGTGTGATCTAACATCATGAACCTGATTCACTCACATGTTAAATTCCCAGCTTTGCCTCTTACTCTACTGACCTGAGGAATTCAACCTGTTGGGTGTATCATGCTGCTTTGGTTTGTAAAGCAACACAGATCCACAGCCCAGTGCCCAGAGACCCTGTCACAACTACCACCTTATGAAGTACTTTGGAACCTCCCAAAGAAAACCACCTAAAAATGCCAAAAATGTCAAACAAGTCAGTTGTTAGGTCGGTGTTAATCACTTCTGCATTTTTCAAAGTCTGAAAAGAAAGAAAATTACACTGAAAGAAGATCAATCTCCGCTCATTTTTTTTCTGGACAGGCAGAAGAGCTGGAAGCCTTCCTCTCTTTTTGGAGATTTGGATAGAAGAGACAGCAACTGTGTAAATGAAAGAAACACAATCTTAGGGATTTTGAGAGACAACAGCAGTGAAACTGAACTGCCTCTAATTCAGACAGAAGATTATCTTTATTTGAATCAGAAACTCAAATGAATAATATGTATTTAATATTTTAATGCACCTGAGAAAGCATAACAGGATGCAAAGTATTAGTCAGCGCTCATGACAATAAAAAGGCTAATGCCTTGGGTAATGAATTCTCTAAGAAAGGAAACAATTACTGGTGCATTTCATGAGTCTCTATTGCTAGAAAGGATTCAAACCAGCGAGGAGAAAAGATTACTTTTAACCTTTTATTGATTTATTGACCCTTTTTTTTTGTCTCCAAGAAAGACACAAACCCACATCAAAATGCCAGGCACATGGACTGCGTGCCTACTCTACATGTTAAACTGGTTCATCTGTCACAGATCTACTATTAGATTTCTGGACTACCATGGATGCCCAGAAACCTGTGCTTTACAGCTTAAAACTCCTGGTTAAAAAAACAGAAGATTTTGCAATAGAAAAAAAAAAAGAGTGGGGAAAAAAGAAAGCTCTACTCTTTAAGTAAATAAGAAATTACATCTAAAGACATTTAGGTTAGAAATTTAATTATGGCTAATTAAGTTTAGACAAAAAACTGTGGGCCCGGTGTTTTTTTCTGTACACCAAAAAGCCTCATATGTTGGATACTACGGGTCCAAAGGAAGCCTCTAAGTTGATGAGAGGCTTGGAGCACCTCTGCTATGGAAACAGGCTGAGAGAGATGGGGGTCTCCGGCCTGGAGACAAGAAGGCTCCAGGGAGACCTTGGAACACCATTTAGTACCTAAAGGGGCCACAAGAGAGCTGGAGAGGGAACTTTTGACAAGGTCATCATGGAATGACAGGACAAGGGGGAATGGCTTCACACTGACAGAGAGCAGGGTCAGATTAGAAAGAAATGCTTTGCTGTGAGGGTGGTGAGACATTGGAACAAGTTGCCCAGAGAAGCTGTGGATGCCCCGTCCCTGGAAGTGTTCCAGGCCAGGCTGGACAGGGCTTGGAGCAACCTGGTCTGGTGGAAGGTGTCCCTGCCCATGGCAGGGGTTGGAACTGGGTGATCTTTAATGCCCATCTCAATTCAAAGCATTTTATGATTCTATGGATATGTGCATCCTTTCTACTGTAAGAAAGAACATCAAGTACCAGGAAAACATTCTTGAGATGGAATATTTTACTTTCCACTTGAAAAGTAAACTGTGTAATATTTAAATGTTATGACAGTGCATTATTTCTGCAATATTACTTTTATACCTAGAAAATATTTTAGTGAAATACCTTTCTACAGATAAGGCAAATACGATTCTTGGTCACATTTTTCATTTGCCCATATTACTGCACTGTGGCAGCAACACAGAACCACAGCAGGATCAGTATCACAACACCACAAACCTTAGAATATAATTCTTTTTCCTATGGAAAGCTAACATCTCATCTTTTCAAGATGAGCAATACTGCAGGACTAGATTAGACACAACTGACATCCTTCATGTAAGGCATCTTTAAGCCAAGCAGGTATAAATTAATTTTGTAATATTTTCTCTTAATTAGAATACTCATTATAGATTTTAAGAAAGGAAGATTAACTGTTTCACTCATTAACTATTACAGATATAATTTTTGCTCAGTCACTAGAAGAAGAAAGAAAAAAAAAACAGGAAGTAAAAAACTAATCATTTTGTATGATTAGACTTCCAGAGACTGTTTCCAGTTATGCTCTGGTTGAAAAAAGAAAATACCAAGGATAAAGCTTTGGTGTTATAACTCCTACTCTTCAGACTATGGCAACTCATTGCAGTCACAATAAAAGATACCTGTCTGGATATTTATTTATTGCTTGCTCAGATGTCCTGGTAAAACTAAATTTTTTAGCAGTACCTAAATTAAAAATGTATTTTTAAAAAATTGTACATTGCCATATATAAATTACATGTATTTGAGTTTGGTTTGTTGGTTTTTTTTTTAATGCATTACAAATGCTGGACCACTTCTTTCTCCCACTTTAATGAAAAGACAATTTCTATCACCTAAACATACTAAAATGGTAAAGATCAAGTGGATTTACTCTGTGTGTTCCATAAATTAATACGTAAAATATTATAAATTATGCAATTTATACATGAACATTAATAATATTTGGCAATAGCATTTCTATGGTTTTTTTACATTTCTGAAATGTAAGTCTACAGATACCTGGTACATAAATCCTCTGGAATTTTGTGAAGTCAAAAGATTAAGTTTCTTTATGAGCAGGTATAACTTCAATAAAAAGGATTTTTCAAATGTACCACTAGATATTGGAAAAATGTCCTTCCTCCTGACCAAGCAAAAAAGGCAATATAAGACAAGAGACCAGACAAGTGACAGGTTCCATTTACACCCTTTATGTTTTAACTTAAGCCATCTTTGTCAAGCTTTGCACCTTTACCCACAGTCCCATAAGCCACAGAGTAGTTTGGTTTTGAAGGGACCTTTAAAGACCATTTAGTCCAACCCCCTGCCCCTCCACGATGGTCAGGGACACCTTGGACTACATGGGGTCACTCAAAGCCTCATCCAACACTTCCAATGATGGAGCATCCACAGTTGCACAGTCACACCAAGATGCTGCACTTTATAGATACAAAAGAGTTTGCAAGTGCTATAAATTGTTGCTGTAAAAACCCCAACTACTAGAATATCTATTTGTCAAAACAGAAAATACTACTGAATTCTACAAAAATGCCTACAAGTTTAAGTACCAGCTTATTTCCCACTGTGGCTCCCTCATCCTTGGACTCCTGGAAACAGCTATCCAGCCTCAAAGGCGTCACTGACCATCTTCCCACACTCAACTTTCATCCTCGACTAGAGAAATTGTTTAATTAGCAATTCTTTCCCCCACACTTTGGTGTCAATCTCAATCTCCTGACATGACACTTCATTAAGAAATTTCCAGCCAACTACACTCCCATCTCAGTCACAATAATACAGTGCACTTTCACACCTTGCTAAATTCTATACACAATCTTCGTTGCAATTACAGGAATTGCTTATGTAGAAGATTAATGTTAGTGGCTGGGATATTGAATCCTTCAGCACAATTGAATGTGGGGAAACAAAGAATTAAAAGTACAGTTAGATAGTCTCACGCATCTGAAACTGGCTGACAACTGTGTTTTATGTAATATAATATATTGTAACCAACACTACTCATTTTCCAAACTGATTTTGTTTTGTCTATATTCATCATTTGAGCTCATCCACTCATTCTTTTATTCAGTAGGAAGGTAAAGAAGAGAATTACAGTCCCTGCAGGCTGCTTTGCTGATGTTCTGCAAAATTTGCTTTCAGACACAGTTTTTGAACGGGATTTTCCTCTCTTCTGTTCACATAGTGCTGAGATGTCTCTCTCTAGAGAAAGGACCTTAAAACCCTGGGACCTGTGTTCTTCATCTCTGCATTCTGAAGTTATGTTTAAGAGCTCTCAAACATCACAGAACAGCAGCTTGCTCAGTTTTTGAGACTCACTTCAATGCAAAACTACTTGGTCTTTCCTGTAAAACAATTCTTAAGTTTGCAGAGTGGGACAAACAGGCACTGAAACCATTAGGCAGGTGTGAGAAATCTTGGGAAGCCTCTTCATGCTCATGTCAGAATACAAGATCCCTACATTATACACACCCATAACCTGGCATAGTTAAGTCAGTCCAAATGCATGAAACTTTTGTTTTATTCCAGAAGGGTTTTAGGGCAACTACATTCATCACAGCATCTCAGTATCCTTCTGAGATGTAACTGATGTAACTATAAATTACCACACTTTATACTCTCTATCTGGGAAGAGAACTCTCTGTGCAGCCAGATATTTTTAGTTTCCTTATTTGAACATATATGCTGGTTTGTATCTGTTACAGAAGAAAGATCAAGCAGTGCACTTGGCAGCTGATCTGGAAAGTGATACAACCATAATAGTCTTTAATGGAAATTAATTTCAGTCCTACACTACACTAGGAAATAAAATTTCCAACCCATATTAACTTGAAGGTTAGTTCTTGATTACTTAGAATGCTTCTGTTACAGAAGAGGGCAGTTTTAATCTAGAAGTTTCAAACCATTTTAAGTTCATAATATGTTGAAAATAGCTGTGAATACAATAGTCCTTCAAGATCTAAGTAGAGACTTCAAAAAATTTGTAAAAAGACTGAAAGTTAAACGTGGATAAAGTAGTTTGTATGCCTCAAGAATTGTGTTCCTTAGTTCTGGAAGAAAGCTGGAGGTGTAAGACAAGAGAAGTACCATTGCACTTTATGTGCAGCACCCGAGCCACCACTTCACATCCTCAAACCTCTTAACCCCTTACCAGGCAGATGGCTGTAAGTGAAGAATTATTCCTTGTGGCACCCTTCCTAGAGGAGATGTGGTGGTGTCAGACTGTGTCAGTCTGTACTGAATATGCTTCTTTAACAAACCTTTGAACCATTTGACTATTGATCTCCTGTCAGAGAGAAGAATGACATTTCTTGCCTATGAGAATGTCACACTGTCAACAAGAACGAGAGGAGACATCCACTCGCCACCCATCAGAGAGTCCCTCAGTAGTGGCCTGTGCTGCTCTCCAAGGCACACTCTGCCACAGTGCTGACTTTTAAAAAGGTCTAGAAAAAAATTTACATAAAGTAAATCAACTTCCCATTGATTTCTGGTATACTGTGAGCTCTTCCAGTAATGTCAAATGAATGATATTTGGCTGAAATCAGAGTACCTGGAGAGAAACAGGGTTTTGCAGTCTTGCATCCAGGAGGAAAAACAGAAGTGTTCCAGGAAAACCTCACTGTGCTACTTTTAATTATCAGTAGTCCAAGTTGTTTGTAACTCTTCCACTGGCCAACTACTCCAAAAGTACCACTCAAAGGGTGTTCATCAGAGGATCTGCTGGAATCACTGTGCAAAATTGCTGCTCTTGGAATCTGCTTTCATAGCTGGGAAACCTTAGTATTTCATGTTTTCCTTACTTTTGGAACATTGCAATACTTGCTTTCCTATCTTCCTTGCACCACAACTTCCTCACCTCCTCCTCAAGATGACTCCTGAACTCTGCATGGTATTGCTTATTCCTCCTTGATCCTTCACAGCTGTGAGGAAAGGAAAGCTCCTCAGCCCAGCAGACTGTCTGCATTATTCCCTTGGTTACATAAGAACTGAGTGAAACTTGGGCTCTCCTTTTGAATATGGGAGCCTGTATGGAAGGGACTCGGTACCAATTGCCTCTTAGCCTTTCCCTCCATAGCATTATCATCACCACTAAAATACTTAAAACCGTTTCAAAGCTTAATATTAGACCCTAAATAGCCAAATGATATTGTCCTGTCTTCAGAAAACAATGGAGACAAAACCAAACAATTCACTTTTCTAACTAGCAAATTCAAAACAAACTTCAGAAGACACAATCCTGGTGTTCCTTATAAAACAAATACTGGGAGATGCTTGTTTAACTAAGAAATAAAATATTTTCCTCCACAGTCTGAAGACAGGTCACAGCAACTTTACTAAACCATATCCAGACTATGGTTAGAACAGCAGCAATGTCAAAAAAATGCTGTAAGAGATGCCCTGACTCTAAAAGTAAGCAAGTAGGCAACAAAAGAATTCCTTGTTAAAAAAAAAAAACTCTTAAAACAAGTAGACTTAAAGCAAAAGCAAACAGTGGTCTACAACATGACCATAGTATTTTCATATGTAGAGAATCAAGAATGCAAACTACAATTTAAATGGTTTCATTATAAACACCATAATTTTTATGTTTAATTTATTGTACATAAATGAATTTTAAACCAGGTAAAATATAATAATTATGGAATCTGCATATGTGGAAAAAACATGAGAACCAGGGCCCAAATAATATTCTTCTTGCTTTGGTATTATTTATTTGGTATTACTTCTTCAGAAGCAGTTCAAAGACCCCAGAATATAAAGACCCTGCAACCTTTTCTTGAATGTTTGAATAACAGCTCTCCCTATACATAATTAGATTTGAAAACATAAAAGTCTTTTGCTTGAATAAATAACATCAGAAGTTCAAGAGTCCAAGATGAGTATATTTGCAATTATATTACAGTTCAAAAGCAAATAAAAAATTGTTCCCTGAAAAATCAAGTCTTAAAATAGACCGAAGTACAACATGTGCTTTTGTTTCATCTGAGTGTTGTGTATCTGGACTGAGATTGTTGGTTTCTCTGTGTCAAGATCTACATGAAAATTATCTGCATAAAGGGAGTAAAATGTCAAATTCTGAATATCTGACAATTCTACAACAGATGGCCTTAAATATTAGTGATTCAGTTGTTGCTGGCATTAGGTCAGTTCTTTACTTGTTAATTAAGGACCTACATTTTGAACTATTATTTTGTTATAAAATGCCCATCAGGCAAAAAAAAAATTAGAAAACGCATGGCTAAAGATTTTGGAAAGCTTGCTCTCTTTTAGTGCTAGAATTCCCATTCTGGCTGATTAATAAAATTCCAGGTTGGGAAAAAACCTCTACTCCCAGTTGTTTTAATAAGACCCAGATCTTGCTTTTAGTAAATACGCAGGTGCAGAAATGCTCAACCCTATCCATTCCACCTCATGTGAGGATGTATTTTATAGTTTAAGATGCTCAGATAGCAAATGTTCAACCTCTTTCTTCCAGAGAGCACAGTCTGGCTTTGGAAGCAAGTCACAGGAGAGCTGACAAGAGGCAGTTATTTTTGCTCTGCACAGGAATATCCAGAGTCAGTCCTCCACCACCACAAACTGGAGCTTGTTGAGAGTTCACTCATCATTTGTATCCGAAAGCTGAGTTTGTCCTTCTTCAGACAGGACCCACCTCTCCCTGTGTGTAACTGCTCAGTCTCCCTATCTCCTCTTCCCTCTTGCAGCTGAAAACAGAACATTTAATCTTGTCTAACTTTCAAGTCCACCACAAATTGCCCCAAGAGGCTCAAGGCAGCTTTAGCACCCAGAAAAATGTCCCTGTCACACTCTCCCACATCCTGCCTTGGGAATGGTCCCAGCAAGGAGGTGAAAGAGTACCATGCAACTTCTTAAACAGGCTACACACAACAGATTCTTGCACTGGAATCAACTGAAAAAAAGTAAAATGCCTGAAAGAGATAAAATTCAGTAGTGCAATTGCTCATTAAGTCCAAGATCATCCTAAATTATATCAAAGTTATCCTGTAAGTGAGGCAAACCAAATAGCAAGTAATAGCTACGCCACAGCAATGACAACCACCTCTCTCCTTGATATTTTCTTTCCATTGGCATGTCCTCTGTGTGGAACAACATTCCCCCAAATCACTTCCTCTAAGCCAGTCTAGATCCACATTGGTGGTGAGACCCTCACCAGCAGTTACGACTGGGAGCAATTCCCCAAGGAACCTGAAAGCTTGTTTCCTCCTGAAGCATCAGTTTGTAATTTGATGCTTTGAAATCTATATGCAAGAGCACATAAGGGTTGGCAATTATACAGTTGGGTATTTATAAACTCTAAAAACATTACCATATGTTAGAAAGCAAAAATGATACACCATTAAATAAACTTTCCCTTTCCATTAGATGCACATTCCCTGAAAAAAAATAAAAACAGGCAGTAATCAGCCTTGACAATACATATTTAAATGTAGGGATAAAATTATTTTTTTTAAAAGAAAGAAATGAAATTTTGCATGAGTATACGATTTTCAAGTATTTCTATGCAATGACAGATTTAACAGTAGTCAGAAGATGCATTTGAAGAAAATGGAAATATTAAGGTTAGAAATCTAACTTCTATAATTTCTTTACTTTACAACTACCCAAACACTGCTCTGAAATACCATGGAACACTGATTTGCTTTTAAATAGTAGAGATATCTTTGACTTCTGCATAAAGCAAACATAGCAACTTCAGACCTTTTAAACTAAGCCTTGACAAGTATTTCACTTCATTTATAAGTTATACTTATAAAAATATTTTATTTAAATGGCCAGTAAGTATAACAATCAACTTTTTAGAATGTGCCCTTTTGAAAGAAATCCCTCTTGACACATTTCATTTTGGTTTCCATCCATGTAGAAACAGTTATCTAACGTTTAACACAAGCTATGGATGCAATTCTGGAAGTTACACTGGTCAGACTTGGCAGTGGATAAAATTGCTGTTTCTTTGCTTTTTTTGTTTGATGTTAGATGGCCATTTCTAACTGGCTCTGCTTGCCCCAGAGGGCACAGCTGGAGAAGTGCACAGCACAAACACAACGGGCTCAGAAAGCAGCAAAGCATCTACCACTGTTCCCAAAGTGAATCACTTGACCCATTCTAATTCTTAATTCTCTATTGCTTCTTAAAAGTAACAAATTTGACAACACTGAAAAAAAAAAACCACCAGGAAATTAAGAATTGTTAAAATATCTTATAATCCTGAGAATAAATGGCTGCCTATGGATCCAGTGAGCAATTTTTGATCACAGGGGGTGGGATGCTTTTTACTGCATATCCCAAGGACTGAAAGAACAATGCCATAAATTAATAATAGTGAGTCTAATAGTGAGTCTATAAAGGTTGAATTGATACTGACATCTTGGATATTATTACAGTAAATGACAGATTAATGGACAAAGGCACGAGATCTCAAAAGTCGTCCTAGATATTTAATTACTAGGAAGTAACCAATAATCATATTAATTAGCACAGTTAAAAATCCCATCAAGCAGTAAATGATTTCAAAGGAAATTTTGGCTATAACAATGACAAGTTAAGTAATAACTTAGGCCAATGCCAGCACAGAATAAATGGTTTAATGATCCCCATAGAAATTTTTATTTTACTGAGATCAATATCTGACCCCTATTATACACTAAAAGCCATGCCTAAAACCAATTATAAGAACTATTGTTGGTACTCTCAATTACAAAGAAATTTTCTTCTCAATTGTCATTCCATCAAAATTAAATACATAATATGGAACTCAATGCATCTTTCTGGCATCTCAAGAGCAATCAGAGCTATTGATAATTAAACATTTTATTAAAAAAAAAAACAACTGCAAGTCTTCAGTGCTCAATTTCCTGGATTATAAAAAAATCAAAGACTTTCGCACCAACATATATTTCTAAATGCAACATATTGTTATAATTTCTAAGTGAATCATAGAATGGGTTGAAAAGGGTCTTAAAGAGGTTCATCTGATTCCAAAACTCTGCCATGGGCAGGGACACCTTCCACCAGACCAGGGTGCTCAGGGCCCCATCCAGCCTGGCCTTGAACATTTCCAGGGATGGGGCAGCCACAGCTTCTCTGGGCAGCCTGTGCCAGGGCCTCATCACCCTCACAGTAAAGAATTTCTTCCTAATATCTAAACTAAATTTCCCTGCTTTCAGTTTGAACCCATTACTCCTTGTCCTATCACTACAGTTCCTGATCAATGAACATCAATAACAAGACTGATTTATCACTGCACAGGAAAACTCAAAAGAAAACGTTGTGAACTTCAGATTTTACATTATTAAAAGTATATTTTAAAAACAGAGTATCTTTCAAACTTGACTTTCATCAAATGTAACAAGTACTCCATGCAAAATAAAGGGTTTTGTGGTGAAGTGAACTTTTTTAAACTAAAGGTGTATATTGAGTCTACCTTTATGAAACAAAGGAAAAATTTCTTCACTTAAAGGGTGGTCAGTCACTGGAACAGGCTGCCCAGGGAAGAGGTGGAATCACCATCCTTGGAAGTATTCAAAAGACATGTGGGTGTGGCACATGGGGACATTAGTGGTGAACACGGCTGTGCTGGGTTAATGGCTGGACTCAATGATCTTAGAGGTCTTTTACAACCTTAATGATTCTACGATTCTTAGAGGTAATACTTTTTATACATATAAAATATATATATCCTCTATAAATCCTATTCAGCAATACAACATTTGCATTCCAATTTTGCACACTGTCTTTGCTCAGATCACATCCTGCTTGTGCACAAATCCTACTTGGGCACGATACCAGGCAGCGACAAGGATAATTGTCACATATCAATCAAACATCATGTAAAAAGGCAGTTAAACTGACAAAACATGACCTGAATGGTGGAATACTCAATTAAAAATCAAGAACTAAGGGAAACAAGATTCTTGACTAACTTGACTTCCCATATGTTTGCCATGGTCTAAAAGCAGGCTGTTATTGCATTAGTCTAAAATAATCTAGCTTTATATTTATTTCATATATGTGTGTACACAACAGTCTAAATCTTCAATTATCTTCATTAAAAATGTCCTACTGTGCTCATGCAGTAGGCATTTTTTAAAAACTTGCTGTGTATTTAGATCCAGAGTCATTGTAATTTTGATGTTAGAGCAGTAGACTTATATGTTCATTCAAACATATTCATCTTTTCAGAGTTACACCTGCTATTCATGAGAGACAGGACAGGAAAAAAATACCTAAAAACAAAAGCAAATAACAAATACCTGCTTTTCAAGTCCATATTCAATTTGTACTACTTATACTATTGTTTTCCTTCAGTGAGCAATTCCCTTAAAAGCTTAATTTTTTTACCAAGTTTGTTTTCAGGAAAAAAAATATAGCTTCCAGGAATTATTTGAGGAACAACTATTAATCTCTTTAGTACTGAAAAGTGTAGTTATAAACTGGACATAAACCTGCAAATACACTGGACAACCATTATGGAAATAAGTGAGCATTTAAGGTAGCACATCCCTTAATAGAAAGACGTAAATAATGAATACAGAAATGGGAAAGTTCTCCAGTTCCATTGAAAAATTGAAATTTAAACCAAAGGCAAAGTTATAATGAATTTCGGAAAAAGACTTTCCTACAGCAAGATCATTAATTGCGTTCAAGTTTTTTAAATGGACAAAAGAATAAAGCATCCACATAAAATAGAACTGAAAAAATCCTATGCTATCAAAAGAAATGTGCAGTAATTCACCTAGACAGTTCTCACTCTAATGCCACTGTATGATTACTGAGGTTAAAAAATAGGATCATGGAATAAAGAAGATTAATTTCTCAGAAGTTTTTACAGCTGTAAGTGGACATTATAGATTAACTACAAAGACAAGAAATCTAGGCCCTACAAGGTTGAGAAATTTAGACCATCTGTATTACATCAAGTATTACTTTGTGCATTATTCTTGGCTTTTCATCAAACTCTGACCCTTAAAAACATCCTTTTTGTTTAAAGCTTTAAAGACTACAGCTGTTCTTATTACTGGTTTTGGAAATGACTGCTCAAAACCTTTAAAATGGAACATACCTGAAAAGACTCAGCAAAACTGATATTTACAAAAAAAAGCTTATAACTAAAGTAAACTTTCAACATTCTGAAGATGAAAACAGCAAGAACAAATAATCAGTATAAACACAACTAGCTTAAGAAAACTTCAGGAAGAAACTATGAAATATGGAAAAATGATTTAAAGATTATATACTGATTATTAGTGAATATTGAAATATAAGGCACAGAAGGCTTTTCTCCTCTGAAAATAAAAAGAAGGATCTGTATACTGGATTTGAATTTATCATACCTGCTGCTTACTCTGAAAGTTAAATTAGAATGAACCATTCACGATTGCAAAACAACTTAGAATAACCAGTTGTAAAATTACAGTGAGAAAATGTTGGCATTCATTGAATTCCTCTGTTCCAACCCTTTTACTGAAGTAGTAGAACAAAATTATACAAACATCTATGTTCTACAAACAGCAATAAAAAAATACACTGTATAGATTCTAAATCAGCACATGTATCAGAAAATAGAAAGGAATTTCTATAGATACAAACCAGCAGCCTCCCCTTCTCCACACATTTTATGTTTTAATTCTCCAGTATATAATGACAAATGTATAAGAGAGCATCTCTCATGGTTTTAACACCTAAAATAAGCTTGGCAATCAATGTATCTGGAGCAATCTTATTTCAGCCCTTACAATAAAAATTATAGCAAAGAGAATCAGAAGCAGAGCAGCTTTATTGCTCTGAGGTTGCACCTGAGATAACCAGAGAGGAAATGTAAGAATTAATCAGCAGATTAATAAAGCAAAATGGCTCAAAACCTTGCTCTGTGACACGCTGCTACCATTCCCACAAAAGAGAACCAAGTTTTTAACTATTAAACAATTGCCCAGCTATTGCTACAGGTAGGCCCAAAGGTCTGCTGGCCAACCAGAGGCTGCAGGACTCCACTGCACAGCCCAGAATAATGTAACTCCATACAACCCACAGCTGGCTTAGGCAATGTCCAGAACTACTCCCTCAGCATTCTGGCAGCTACAGGGAAAACTCAGGAAGCAATCCAAGCAATTTGCTTTTATGTCATAAAATAACCTACGGAGTTATGTATACCCAAAGTGAACTATTACCTCAGGTCCGATCTGTCTTACCAAGAGGCATGGAACACATCTGGAATTCTTCATTTTTGACATTTATTTGATCTTCAAATCTCAAGTACATTTGTACAGCTCCAAATACAATCTAACTAAAGTTCTTTAGGCTACTCCTCTGGGAATGTTCCAATGAAATTCAGAAGTCTACTGTCATAGAATCACAGAAGATTTGGATTTAAAAATCATCTCATTCCAACCCTCCTGCCATGGGCAAGGACACCTTCCACTAGACCAGGTTGTTCAGAGCTCTGTCCAGCCTGGCCTTGAACACTTCCAGAGATGGGGCAGCCACAGCTTCTCCGGGCAACCTGTGCCAGGGCCTGTGGGTGAAGATCCTTTCTAATATCCAACCTAAACCTTTCCTGACACAACTTCAGGCCATTTCTTCTTAGCATCTGCCATCTCAACCATACATAAGCCTGTGTACCTGCATCTCATTCCTGGCAAGAGGTTAAGGAAATGGTAAGATATGCCAGTTTCCAGACCCCCCAGCACAGACCTAAAAGGCCTGGTCCTATGTTTATAGCAAACAATAGCTTTAACAACAATACTCAAGTAGAATGATTTCTTAGACAATTTGTGTAATGTCTTCTGCCAACCTGCTGCCAAAAAATTAAGGAATTGCTTCATGCCAGCTATGCTAAAGCCTTGCTAGAGGACAGTGAGCAAGTGAGGTCTCCACAGAACTAAAAGCCAAATTTAAAGAAATTCAGAGAAAGTGAGCGGATAGAAATACAGCGTACACCTCGACACAGAGCTCCCAGGAAGGCAGTCAAGGAAGAGAATAGCTTTGGAAATAGGCAGGGAAGCCACAGATGGACAATGGCAGCTCTTTGCACAAAGCTGAGGCTTGAGAGGATGGAGCTTTGCCAGGCAGTGGGGAAAGGGCTCTGCTGAGAGCTCGTGGGTGGAGATCAGAGGGAAGGCAAAGGAAGAGGACGTGATGGTGCTATTCTGCATGTAGCAAATGTCCTGTGGTCACTCTGAAACAACCTCCAACCCAGCAAAACCAGCAACACCTTGCCTGCCCTAGAATGCCCTGCCACAATGCAGTTGAACATTTGCAGCCTCAAAATGAAGGTGCAAATGTGAACAGGTCACAGCAAACCACGAAGTTTTCCAGAAACACAACAGACTTCTCTTCCTGGAGTGCAAAACTCTAATTCAAAACATCAGGTATTCCCACCTTTAGGACAAAAAACAAACCAAAAACCAACCAAGAAACCCCACCCTAAACACCACAAAGCTCAAATTGCTTGCACTACTTCTGGTTTTCAGGACTAAAATCTACATAAAACCTTACAAAGTAAAATCTCAGAGGAAAAACAGCTTTACTAATTTATGAAAAATCATGATTCAGAGCACCTCTCCTCCTTTTTCTGCCAGCAATGAGGCAGAATTGCACTCTAGAAATGTTCAGTAGAGTGGATTTTCAGGTGATCTCACATTTATTACACAAGCTTAAAGCAGAGCACCATACCTAACAAAATGAGATTCAAGTGATTCTGCCTGTATGCTTCTGATTCAGAATAATTTACAGTCAATTTACTTTCCAACTGTTTTAAAGTTTTTGTCTGAAAAAGAAATCAGAGGGGAAAAAGGACTCAAAAAAGACATGAGTACAGGCACCACAGGAGTCCCTGGTTTCACATCATCCAGCAAAAAGAGCTCTGAAGAATGTGACAGCCAGTCCTCTGATCTGTGATTCCTTGATGTCTCCTAAAGCACTTACTTCAGTTTCAAGTAACAAGATGAAGATGATACCTTTTTCTCAGTCCTTGAGTCTGACACTAAAGTCCTTCGATAGACTAATACAAATGAAAATAATATTAGCCCCTTTGTAAAGACCTAAGACCTCAAATATATAATAAAAATAAACATTCTGTCAGTATCTACTAGCATTGATTTAAGCTTATTTGAACTGAGCAAAATCAAATATTAAGTTTTTACTTCTTTGCTTTAAATGCATCTACATAAGAGCAAAGATATTTTATTTATATAGTTATCCCTGGAGAGAGAGTTCAAGTTATTTTTTTAAAGATGGTGAAACCTGGAACTTCAGATGCCTATTAAGATGCACTAAAAACCTTTAAGGAGCATTTATGTTCAAATACTAGTGTGATAATACTCATACTGTCAACAAGGGAAACTGAATCTGCAAGGCATGAAAAACTTTGGAGGTCACCAATTTAAAAATCTCAGTTTGATTATTCTGCAATGATTAGAACTTTGCTTCCCCACAGCATAAATTGTCTCACTGTACAAAAAGAAAAACAAGTGAGTAAAGCAGTAAAAAAAGGCCCTTACAGTTTGATATTGATTCTCTAAGAGTTGTTCCAAAGGACAGTGTTTCTTCTTGAAGACAAAATATAGACTGTCTTCTCTTCTAGTGAAAGCCATACTAACTCAGCTGTCTTCTATTGAAAAACATGTCAGACTTGTGCCTGCTAGAACAGGGGTTTTTCCCCCCAGAAAAGACCTCAGAAATGTATTTGTAATATTTGCAGTGATTTTTTTCCCCCCTCCCTTTCAGAGCAAAGGGTTAGCCACATTTCATTTTTACCTTTTGTTATATCTTCCTTCCCCTTGGTCCCGTTCTCAGCTACAAACAATTGAAAGCATCAGTTGTAACTGTGAAACACTAAAAAGGGATTTTCTTCATTACTTCCCATTATAAACTACAGTGTAGTTACACTGAATATTGCTCACAACTGCACTGCACTCCAAAAATGCCTTCCTTTTAGGCGAAGTAAACTGCACCTCTACATTAAAAGATGTGTTTCTTATCTAAAAAAAATCCCAGCTATAACAGTTACTGATTCCAGCATTTTTAACACATTTATTGTGTCCTCCTCGTCCAAATAGAATTTATATTTGGTGTGTGCTGCAAGAAAACAAGACATTGCAGGGCTATTCTCAAACTAGCAAAGGCTTTTAAAAGCAATGCTTAACTTCTGTTACTTGTTCAATCAACTCCAATTAAATCACTTGGTAAGAACAGATTACTCCCAGGAGGGAACGCTGCAGATATTAAGTCATTACACTTTTCAGGGAAAGTGAGATATCCCTGTATTTAGAAAATTTATAGAACACTGCAGTTAGTAAAACTGATTATAGCTGTACATCATTGATAAAAACCTTAATGAATTAATAGCATCTATTTCAGATAAACACAATTTTTGATGGATGAACACAAAAAATTCAATTCCGGAGACATGTAGTTGTGTATATGCACCTAATAACCTACTACCAATTTGAAGTAAAAAGTAATTTAATCCACATATTTCTGTTCTAGGCATCAATTCCTTAAGTGTTTATTAGAATCATTCCAAGTATTTTCTCTCTTATAGTTAGAACACACTAAATCGTTAAATTCAGAAGAAAAAAAATTACCAAAGATGTTTCCAGACACCCTTTGCATCCAGAAATTCCAGCCAAGATGACTTTAGACCTGTTCTTATTGTTCCACCTGGAGACATGAAAGACCTGTTAAGTCATCTTAATAGAGACCTTGTCCCTGGGGTGTCTTCAGCAAGTGATACATTTCATGATAGTCAAAGGGTCATAAGCAGAAGCAACAAATAAGCAATGTAGCACTGAATGTATGTTCTGGATTTATTAGAGAAAATTGAAAGCATTGCAGCACCAAAACCTAATACACCATTAAATACAGCATAAAACACAATAAATACCTCTACACCTTAGTTTTATTACATATTTTACGAATATTTTAAGCCACAGTACATTAAGCTATTTTATTCCCACTATGGGGCTCTGGAGGTGATACATGAGAGCTCCAACTTATTTCTGTTCTTCAGAATGTTCTTATTTGTATTTCATATGCAGTTTGTCACAACTTAATTTAAATAGCTGTTAAATAACTGTTAATCTGGTCCTAAACCCATTAGATGCTCTTACATCACATTCAAGAAATCCACTACTTAGTTGCTTTTCTGTGTCCATACCTAAAAGTACACAGACTTTAACACAGCAGTCAGTACACATCATTGGAACATATTGTAGCAAAATGTAATAACATTTGCAGAAAGCATGAGATTCAGTGTTCAGTATGAAAAGACTGATGTTGAGAAACGTTTCTTTTTTGTAAGTTGATAGGATAAACACACCCCTGGAACATTCCGTCCATGGCAGGAGACTAAAAAAAAATAATGCCAAATTAGTTTTTCAATGCTAACAGAGTGAATGGGACTTTGCCCAAAAAAACCTCACATGCATCAGAAAAATTCTGTCAAAAAACAAGCTTAGTACTACATCTTCTTTGTGAAGAATGCACCTCAATCTTCTCAATCTAAATAGAGATAAACTCTATTTGGCCAGTAAAAGGGGTTAGGCACTCTCACAGACACTGATGCACAAATGAAGCCAACTTTAAATGCAACTCTGGAAACACAGTATGAAAGGTGACCAAAAACTGAAAGTGCAAATCCTCCAAGTATCTGTTAGTCTGAAACCTCTTGAAAGTAAATGAAGTAAAAAAAGTAAATTAGTAAAATGAACAAGAACTTTAAGTGTATATTCAAACACTGACTTTTCCCATATTCAATAGCTGACAAAAGGCTCAGGATCCACAAATCTCATCTCTAACAACAAAGAAACAGAACAAATACAAGCAAAATCAGATCATACAAACTGGAAAAAAAGGAAAAACAGCCACGACTTAAGCTGCCAGTGGACTGTTCTATCTTTGGGAGCTTTTTTTACTTGTCGTCTCAGACATATTAGATTGTGTCATGACCAAGTGGTGCAGCTTTATTGAGTTTAAAACAGCAGACAAAGATTAATGCAATACAGCAGCCTTTATGAACTTACCAGCAGTGTAAGGACTGGAACTGGACATTCAACAGACAAACACAACCACGAGGATGCCCATGCATCAACTACTGCACCCAGGAGGTCTTCACATGTACATTTTTTGTTTGGCATTGGCTTTTTTTATACTACATATGCTTGTAACTGAACTGCAGCATCTTGTATTGTTTAAAGAACGGGACTCAGTTTATTTTATTTTTTTTTCTACTTATTCTGAAGCAAAATACTAGCCATTTCTAGATCCATGACTTACAAAAAACTAGATCTTTGCCTGTGATTAAGGTATTTGCATTTATACAGGACAGGTACAACAGACAAATTGTGCAGCAAAAAAAAAGCAGAGGCTTTAAAAAAAAAACTATCAAAAATCAGTAAACTTTCAAGACTTTGAATCAGTGACACCTCACCTTTTGTCCTACAAGACAGAAAAAAGGTCACCAGAATAAGATGGATCGTGCAATTGCCCCCAAAAGTGCCTGCCCATGATACATCAAAATAAATCATCTTCCCTGTAACTATGTAGAAAATACCATCCTGATGACTTCTGTTAGCTGTTGCTACATTTTATGCTTCAAAAGCCTTCATAAACTATTCAAAAAACCCTCATGTGGGAAAATGTAGCTGTTTTTCAGAACATCAATACTAGGTTCCTATATATCTAAGCCAATTTATTTGATTCTTTACCAGCTATATAGATAAACACAAAAATAAACTATTTTGTGAACATTCTGCAGTTCCTCTGAGAGCAGCTGTTACTGTAAACATGTTTCGCTAGAGGCAAATTCTGTTCTTTCTCTTTTCATGTAATTCCTGCCTTCCTCTAATTTTCAAGGTTGCTTTAGTGGGAATAAAACAATAGGCAGCCAAGCCAGATAGCACTGTAGTTTAAGTTTTACAAAAATGTTTCCCCACACAGTAATACATATTTTATATACACAAATCTTCTTCCAGCTCCTGAGAATGCAAAGTTTGAGTCAATTCTTGGGTTTGTTGTGTTGGTGTTTTGTTTTTTTTTTCCCAGGGAAAGCTTTTACAAACCATCACAAACTGCACCACTACAGTTCTGAAGCTACTCAATACTAACAAGCAGTTTTCTGCATGAGGTTTTTGAATAGCTATATGAATTCTGCTTATTTCAGTTACAGTTTAGTTCATATAAATATTTTACTATCAAAACAAAGAAGAAATGTTCTAGTTGATTTTTCTAAATTCCCCTATATAATCAAGCAAATACTTATACTGAAGGGGAACTGGTGCGAGAAGGAATTTAATATGGCAGAGATATTACACACAGACATTGATTATTTTAGCATTTCCTAATATGACAATCATCTCACAAAGAAGCACAAAAACACATGAAGGAGAAGATATTTATGCACCAGGAACATGGACTGACCACAGACAAATAATGCTTGACCAACCCAAATGCAAAAGACCACAGGTAGGACAAAGCCCCACATCCCACAGCAGTCTCAGCTGGAAGGTGAGGGAGCAGGAGCTGCACTAAGGGGTCACACAGGTTGTAAACTGGCTGCACCACTCAGCCCAAGGAGATTAAATAAGTGGCTTGGCTGGTGGCACATAATAAAGCGAACAGTTATTAATGTTTGAAATCCTTATCAGAAAACCAATGGAAGAAACAAAATACATCTACAGCAAACCCAGTACGGTATCAAGGTTGCAAAGGGGAGGATTGATATAATATAGAGATTCAGCTCAAAGGAACTTTGATAAACTAGGAGGCTGGGCCAGCAGGAAGGTACCAGTAAGAAGCAGAAAACTGGACACCTGGGCCAGAGAGACCCCACACCTCAGCACAGCCCAGGAACAGACTGCAGCCCTGCTGGAAAGGTCCTGAAAGAGTCACCTCAGGGAAAACAACTATCACAGAGCCAAGCTTATCTCAGCAGTAAACAGAACAACAGGGCTCAAAAGCAAAGTTGCAGCTTGGGAGGTTTACACTGGTCTCAGACCTTTTCCTCAGGGCACAGGCAGTGCAGCAGAGGAATAAGTTGTCCAAAGCGATGGTAGAAGCTGTACCATGGAGATCTCCAAAATGAGGCAGATAAAGCCAGAGCTGGCATAACCTTGTGCTGTCAAGAGCTCTGTTCTGATGGGGAAGCTGAACAAGATATCCTGCAGAAGTCCCTTAAACCCCACAGGGATTCTAATCTGCAGAACCCTTTACAAAAACTCTTCCACATCTTAAGACATTTTCTGTCAGCAAGGTTCTCTGTATTAGCCAAGAGAAGTCTATTTTCACATCCAATTTATCTAGAGTAAGAGATTTTCTCATGCAAGTACAATCAACCTCGGCTAAAACTAAACTCATTAACTATTTCAAGTACTGTTATTGAGAAAAATGCCTCCAGGTTTCAGCTGTTGAGAAACTAATCTAAACCAATATTGCTGTTGGGTGAAAGGAATGTCTGTGATAGTTGCTACACCCAAGAAAAAAAACAAGGAGCTGCAAATTTTCCTCATCCTCCCCTAAAGCTTCTGTCTGTGAGAAATGTTCAGCCTTAACTGAAAGGCTGACCTTAGACTAATTGATTTATTGGCTCATGGCACAGCAAAATATCTCAGTCTCTTGAGGACAAATCTTGGCTGCAGGGTTGAGGGTTTTTTTTTTTTATTTTAGATGAACATTAGTATTCATCTTTCCTACTAAGGAAAGACAAAATTAAGTCTTGGTCACAGCAGACACCATCAACATTGCATTTGTGACACTGCAGCCAATTTTAGGCTCAGACTTCTTCAGGTGCTCACATTCAAGCAAGGTCTAAACAATGCTAATTCCATGGTCTGTAATTCAATGTAACTAAAAATCTAGTCCCAGCTAGAACAGACACTTCCATTTTTTCATTGTGTGGGTTTTTCTGATCTGAAAATACATTCCCTTCTCATAACCTCCACCATGCTACTATAAAGTTGGCTTAGCTTTTGAATATTTCACCCCTTTTGCCCCCACTTCTCCACTACACTGAACACAAATTATTAGACTGCACTCTGAAGACTTCTATAAGATATCCCAATGACAGCTACTGCCTCTCACTCAGTAGAAAGGAATTAATTTACGTTTTCCCAAACCTGTGAAGCCAGACTCCACCAAAACACCTGTGGCATTTTCAACCAAGCACCTCTGAGCTTTCTGCTGTGAAACGTCTCCCTCACACTAGAGACAAGCTCCCATACAAGCATCAGCAAGTTCATTTAGCTAAAGCGGTTCATGACCTTGCACCAATTCAAACAAACTCTAGAGTACCTCAAATGCCCAAGCAGGCACCCTCAGAGATCAACTATTAACACAGATGGACCACAAGAAAAAAAGGTAGAGAAAGATTTAGCACCATCCACATTTTATATACAGCATCCCAAAATTCTTTACTTTATCTGAAGGATTAAACCCCACATCTCTCACCTACCAAAAGGTGTTCAGGGCAAAGCAAGTCTAGAATAGGCTGTCTTCCACCCATCTGGTTACATCTGAGGCACAGCAGAGGGGAGAATTCAAAGCTGAAAGGGGTGGGACAAAGTACAAGAGACTATTCTGTAAGAAAAAGGACACCCAGCTGAGACAGAGACCTCAGGTCTGGTTACCTGCTTTCGAATTAATTTCAACATTTTGTAGAAAGGACTCAGGATATTAAAAAATAAGCAAATTTGTCAGTTCAACTTCCAAAGCAGGTTATTCAAGATGATTATACTGCTAAAGGTAAGGAGGCAGTGTTCATTTCCCAGCTTCATGGCACACAGACAATTACTATAAAGCCAGCATTCCTACTGCCTTATTCTCAGGCTAAAGAAATGTTTCTCATAAAAGTATCCCACTAAGCCAGTAAACAAATACATGTTGCCACCTGCTAGAAATGGGAAACAACTGTTCACAGCACACTGTTCAGAGAGCAGTGCAAATCTGCTCATGCCATGTGTGGAAGCTGTAAACTACTTGTCTAACTTGGCAAAGAGAATATTAGGAAAACTTTACAAGTCTCTGCACTTGTTTATGATGAGACATTAATTTATATCATTCCTGATTAGATCCATGCGAATACTTTTGATCTATAAATAAGACTCCCTGTTGAACTACATGAAGCTAATTCAAAACAAGACATTCTTTTGCTGGAATGTGAGCAGCTGTGCAGAAAATAATTGGGATTGCTAGTCAAGGACTTCTATTTCAAAGTATTCCCCATGTAAACATGTTTTTTGTTGTTCTACTCTACAATTCATTATTGTATTTCTATTTACAGTATGATATTGTAACTCCTTGATGTCATTAGAGAAGAGTTGAAGGTAGAGAACATTTTTTCTCTTTACAGGGGAGCCCACCAGTGCTCCAGCCTCTCACAAATTATCTGTTTTATCACAGCCAGGATTAGAGCACAAAGCAATACAGTTAAACTCACAGAATTCTATTATAGAACAATCATCATATGACTATGAAAAGCTTGAAAAAACAAACTCTTAAATGTGCCCAGTAGTGACCCTTGAAGCAGTTCTTACTATTTTCTCTCACATCAGATCTTTGGATGTACTTTATACCTAGTTTATAATCTCACTTTAATTTTCCTTCCATTCCTGAAACTCAGCCATCCGTTATGCCTGAGTTGCTGTATCAGTCTATCTGTTATGCTTTCCAGCAACATAAATTTCTTACTTTGTCAAGTCTCAAACATGAATTACAATTTCTCCAGGGAATAAAGTAAAAATTAAATTTAAACTCTCAGCATGTTCAAACATCCTCCCACTGTCCAGATATGTGGGCACTGAAAACACAGATTTGTCTTCAGAAGACTTTAGAAAAAAGAGCATTGAGAATGAGCATTTGCTTTCCCTGGCTGTAATCCTCTCTTTATTACTATGTCCCTTGGTAGCCTCCAGTTACAGCAGTTACACACCATAGAAAGTCAAGAGCTGAAATTAATTTTTTCTTAAACTTGTTGTTTGCAATAGGAAATGTGTTTAATTAATTCTAAGTAGGAAGTTACAACTTTTATTGATAGACTTGCAGTTAGCAAAAAAATATTCTAGGCAGTTCAGCCCCCAAAGAAGTGGTTTAGGGTTACTCTTCAAAGCAGCAGCTGGATTGGTTCCTGAAAACTTCTTGTCCAGAGAACATTCACAGGCTGGCAAAACATCTGGCTAGCAGCAATAGCTCTGATTATCTCTGACTTTCCAATTACTGGAAATCCAAGGCCTGACACTTGCAGATCAGCCAGGTCAGGGGACAAACATCCCAGGCAGTGGTTACAGCCTTGAGCTTTGCTCACCCCAAACAGAAAAGAGGCAGAAGCACCAGGTTTAAGAGCATGAGAATCAAAATTACAGTGAGGGAACAGGAAACAGGGGCTAAAAGAATGAGAGTAAGCACAAAATTTGATTGTGGTTTTACTCTCTCTCCTATTTAGTTTCCCCATTTCGTCATCAACTACAAAATCCTGTAAAAACTTCTTAAACTGATTTTTGGTAAGCAACCAAGAGATAGCTCCCTGATAATGAAACTTCTAGTTAAAATCAATTTACCAGTGGCTACAGCAAAAATATTTAGTTATTTAAATTCTAGTTTTATATTGGTTAGTTTTTTGAAAACTCCCATATTTAGCAGCTATATATTAGGGAAATAAGGGAGTAAGGTGTTTGAAGACTCAATAAACACAATGTTCAACCAAAAAACCAGCAGTATTTGGTTAACTTATATTAAAATCAATGGTAAACTTACTGAATAGTAAAAAAACGTGGTTAGTACATGCATCCCAAATTCTCTTTTTAAGGCTTGTTCTCAGTACCTTATCAATTACATTTTAGTGCACAGAAAATTTAATTGACACAATTAAATCAGATTAAATGAATATGATTAAGGGTGCAAAATCAGGCATGTCAAAGTTAGGAAACACTAAAATTAGAAAGTAACATGCTCTGCATTTTTCTAAATAGGAAGAAACCTTATGAGAGAAATCCCACCTTACTCCTCAAGAATTTGTTTATTGTACACTATTCAAATCCTGCTCCCAAAAAAGAACATCCTAATATGCTTTTCTCTGGCACTTTCAACTGTAATACCTGAATACTCATACATTCATTTATTTTCACAGAATATGTGTTGTGAAGAAAGCTTCTTTTTCAATCTACAAAATAATGAAACTAAGGCACAAGAGGGTTAAGTTCAGAGGTATTAAACGACTCAAATAGCCAATATAAGACTGTTAGACCTGACTTCTCAA
Source organism: Corvus brachyrhynchos (assembly GCF_000691975.1). Classification (NCBI taxonomy): domain Eukaryota; kingdom Metazoa; phylum Chordata; class Aves; order Passeriformes; family Corvidae; genus Corvus; species Corvus brachyrhynchos. The sequence continues at coordinate 13,448,354 of NW_008236769.1, read as the reverse complement.
ATGGCATGATTCATATAGTCAAATATTCAAGCCATGTCTTAAAGTACATCATACCATTCCAAAGGTATGGTCAGTCTCAGCTCCTAAACTGCTAAAAGAAGGTAACCTTCAAGTGTCTCCCTTTAATTCTCCCAGATAAGAGATTTCATTCCTCACTTGTACACTTTGGTATTTGACTATCCAGCAAGTCAATATATCCTAAAGAACAAAAACAATCCTAAGATAACCACAAAAATTACTGACTTCTGCTGCCTTAGTGAGCTAAACTAGCTTGGCAAGCACAAGATTTGATGTAAAGGAAGAAAAGTGACAGCTTCAGGTGGGGGAGTGGGATTTCCCCTCTTGGAGGCAATTGTTTGTGGGATCAGATCATCATGCCCAGCTGAATGACCGGCTCAAGAACAGGCTGCCAAGCTGGCAACTACCCTAGAAAAAAAAAAACAGCCATCACAAACCTTTCTAGCAGTGGAAGAACAGAAGAAACAGCCATCTCACTTCCCCAGAAAACACCTTTTCTGATTTTAACTGATACCCACCACCATCGTAAGGAATGGATCTATCCAGGAAAAGTACCCACTTCCTTAAAACCATACGCATTCCTGGTTTTGCAACACAAGGTAAAAGATCTCATAAGCAATGACTTCTCTTACCACAGTTTTGCACTGACCCATCTACACACCAGCATGCTGGACTCCCACAAACAGCCTGCACAGAAATCAACACAAACAAGAAATCACACTTCCAGCATCCTGAATGAAGCAGAAATCCTGTTGACAACAGAATATATAGATAAATAATAAAAGATGTCATCATAGTGAACAGCATGTTCATTTACCAAATTCTGAGGGTTTTACTCTGGAAACCTCATCACTTATTTTAGTATGCACTATGCATTCACCAAGCCCTCCAGCACCCTTTTTTAAATGGAAGGAATAAAAATTCTGTCACACAGAATATTACTGATAGTGAAAAGTTTCATATTTGCCATAGTAGCTCTGCCACATGGACAGAGACAATGATGGACAGAGAACTACAAAACAAACAGATATAAATTGTCTCTGGGCAACAAGACCAGGCCTTAGGGCTTCACTCCATAAATACTCCCAGTTATGCTGATGCAACTGTTCACAGGAATGCACAGTGCAACACAATGCTGAAATGTTTGCATTTTTTTAATCAAAGGAAAAAACAAACCATCAAACAAAAGACCACAAAAATCCCACCTTTTAAGCACAGTTTACACCATTAGTAAAGTTTATACAGCCAAAAGGAATTAGACTTCAATAGAGGAAAAGGGAGGAGAGAACATCAAACTGTATTTTCACATGTGACACATCAGAACAGTGTTCCGTTTGTCCTGTCATCCTGTGTTCATTTCCCCTGGTGTCAATTCAGCACGTGATCTTCTCATTGGGAATGGGAAGGGTTAAGGAACTGAATAATTCAATAGTCCAATTATTTTCATTTTCAAGTCCTCTGTTCTTATTTTGACAGCAATGTCATTTTAATGGACTACAGGTTCATAGCCAGAACCTCTTTAACTGACTTTCTGAGGCTTCTATTTGAATGCAGTGGTTATTTTCAGGTTTTGATGAAAACACTTGGCGCAAATTCCAATAAACTAATAACCAGATAAAATTCCAAGTGCAATCTTCCCAAACTTCCATGCATTGGAAAGCATGAATAACTGTCCTCCTTTTTCAAATGTTCCGCAGTAGCAGATACACTTCATTCTTCTTACCCCTTTCTGATATGGAGAAAAACTTTCTCCATGGAATTCTTCAAAATATTGTAGAGATTTTTAATGCCACATGCAATTTCATTTTAATGCCAATTTTTAAGTTGCTTTTATTTTTCATCTTCCCTTTACTTTTTTATTTGCAACATCCTACACTAGTATAAAATTAACACTTGGCTAATACATTTGATGGATTTGTTAGTCACAAACTGCATGTTCCAACACTATTAAAATGACATTAATGAGAAAACTGCAAAGCTTCTTTTTAAATCAAATTGAGCCTTTCTCATTTACTTCTTTTTTAATAGCAAAATCCCTGACTGAGCTGTATTACAAACAAAAGATGTTTGTTTGAAATACTGGAAAGAATTCTGTTCTGCTGTTTCCATCTCTTTGTTCCACCTTTGGTATTGCAAATCAGATCAGCTCCTATGCTCATGCCTGGCAATCAATAAACAGTATTCAAGTCTGTGTAATTTTTGGCAGTTTGTTGTAACTTTACTGGCTGTAATTAAAATAACAAGCAATCAAATAGTAACTTAAGTATTGCAAATAAAACAAATTGTGAAACACAAAACTTGTTAGCCAGCTTTTACAGACCTAAACATCCAAGTGCTTTTCATGTACTCTAGGTACTTCCAGAAAGCAGCAAGTGTATTGCAAAGTTTCACAAGCTGGTTTATTTAACTTCTCCATCCTGGTTGTGCTGAGCTGACTCTAACCAGCTCTCCCACCAGTCCCCAGTGAAAGATCAAAAGATCAGAGCTTCTACAATTCTATTTCTCATTTTCCAATACCTGAAGTTTATTTCCTTAATTCCTTTTTAGCAAAAAATGTGTAATCCTCATATAAAAGTGTTACCATTGTAAATATTTCAAAGTGAGAGAAAAGTTCAAAAGAAATGAAAGCATTTTGTTAGATTCTTCCTTTCCCCTCCTCTTTAAAAACAACTAATTCTTAAGGGTTCTAGTGCCAAATACTTACACACTACAAATACTTAAAACTACAAAGAAGTTCTAGGATACTATTTAAAATACTCCTAATTTACTCAAAACCCCCACAAAATATATTTATTAAAACGTATTTTCAAACTTGAATTTAAAGTGCTTGGGAATTAGACAAATTTTAACCGCATAAAGGAAAACTTAATAAACTTTTCAGAGAATCAGCATACTTGGCCCTGCAATTTTCCTGTATCAGTGTATACACTGAGAATGAAAAACAAGCAATGTAAATTTATAAGTAATGCTAGTAACACAATGAGATACTCATTATTTTAAATTACAATATGTAAGCACAAAACAGCCTGCACATTCCTTTCCAACTTCTCTAGAATAAAAGTAAAACCATATAGGCTGTAATTTAAGATTTAATATCACAAATTTACTACTACAACACAGAGCCATTTTCTGGAACAGGCCCAAAAGAAATGTAAAACATAGTATACAGGACTCAATGGAACTCCATTTTCAAGCAACAGGACCACTCAAGTCAATCTAGAGAACACTCTGTAGTAAGTGAGAACAACAGGACACACTCACCCTCAACAGAATACAAGATTAACAGCCCAGATTCACTTCTGAACTTGACCAGACCTTTCCAGCAAGGAAAACCCACATTATTCTAGGGGAAGATACCAGATATTCTACTAATTTATTTTTATAGTTTCTTGGCTAAGTGGTTCCACCTGTTTCAATATCCAGAAACATACTTTCTTCTACAGACATTTGAAAGTAAGAAGGGGGAAAAAGAGAGATCTTAGAAGCTTTAGCAGCTTCTGTGGGCATAAATCAGGTTTAATTTAGAAACAACCTAACAAATCACAGTCCTTGCTACACTAACATGGCACATTCCAACAGCCTTGCTCTTGATTTCAGAGCCACATGAAGCACTGCCATGTTTCCATGGGCTGGTTCAGC
>NW_008236769.1:13439217-13444685 GCF_000691975.1 Corvus brachyrhynchos | reverse complement strand
TCCATGAATTTGAGACTGAGAAAGAGGCAGACAAAAAGAACCAGGTTTGAAAGTGTAAAAAAAATTTCATTCCTGTGGTAAAGCTCAAGAATCTACCTGTCAATCAGCCATTGAAAACAGTCTGGGAAATAGTCTTCTTAAACCTTTGGATTAATGAACAGTTCAAATTGCACAGTCTAACAACATTTAAGTAGTTCCACATCAAAAGTTTGATTTTTTCTTCTGTAAAATAGCAAGGAAATGCAGTTTTATCCAGACACTTTTAAAACAAATCAGCTGGAAAAAAAAAAAAATTATGGTCCTTTGAGTACAAATTTGCACTAGATAAAACCTTAAATAAAAAAAATACAGTCATTAGTGGGTGTGTGCTCTAATTAAAAATTCATTTGACCAAATTCATCAGACTATTTCTCCAGGTGGACCTCTCAAGATCCAGAGTAATTAAATCTCACTAAACACTCAGGCCATGAGAATAAAAGAAAAGTTACTGTTTCTCCAGCATAACTTTGAATTGTCTGGCCAGACATATGAGATGGCAAAAAAAAATTCCATCAGCCTCAAAATCGTAGACAGAATTGTCCTTAAGGACAAACACATAAATCTAACCATCAAATTTTTGGGCACAGGTTTCAGGTGGAACAGTAAATACAGCCATTCTTCTCAAGAGGCTCATTAGGTTTACTCACTTGGTGTGACTAAGCCTATGCTGGGAGGGCATTAAGGTTTTCTCATGAAATCTCTCATCTTTGGAGGGATGGAAGGGGAGGAAAGAGGACTCCAGAAGTGGACTCCATGAAAGGGTGCAAACAATGAGAGGGGAACTCGACCCACGCAGCCCAATTCCCACCCACCTGCCGTGGAAATTCAGCACCTAAATCAGTGCCTGGGTGGAAGGAGAAGGTCTGCAAATGCTTAGCTTTCATTGCCCAAGCAGCAATTGCACAACAACATAACAGTAGGCCAAACAGCTCTGGAAATCAAGAAGAAAATTCTTTTAAAACTCCTCTTTCTGAGAAAAGAATTCATGTAGAAGTATAGAACATAATGAACTCCCAAATGCTTTAGCAATATAGTCATGAATAAACCCATGAGGGCTGAATAAGCATTTACACAAATGCATTTAGAGAGTTCATAAAATAGCAGGCCACACCAGATTAAAAAAAAAAATAAACCCACAGGATGAAAATGTTCCAAAGCTGCATCTTATATCTTTAAAGCCAAACTGTAGAATAGGGAAAGCTGGCACACTCTGAAGAGATTTTTTGAAAAGTGATGAAAACCAAAACAGACCACACCAACTCATTGACTGGTGCTCCTAAACAGCTGCCAACTCGTGTCCTTGCACACACTAGGAAGTATTAAAGAGCACTTTAATTAAATGGACAGCTTGAATCTTAAACTAACTGATAGCACATAGCACTCATAGCTTCATACTGGAAATTGGTTAAACATGGTAGTCATTGCCAACAGTTGACTGTCTCAGAATGCATATGCCAAAAAACAAATAAAACATGCTGACAGAGTTATATCCCTTCACTTAAAAGCACAATTAAAAAAAAAAAAGTGAGAGGTACTGAAATTTCTCATAGTTGTCCTGTTCTATTCTTAGGTTCATAGAAAAAATAACTGGAAAGGAGAGCTCAAAGAGGTCACCTGGCCTGCTCCTTTCCCAAGCCCTGATCATATTCCCTCAATCCACAAAGAGTTGTCTAAACAGGAGATTAAGGTCTCAGGTAACAGAGACTGTGTAGGATTTCTGGGCAGAGGACCTCAGAGCTTCTGTATCATCATGCTTAAAAAAAAAATACCTGCTGGTTGAATTGTAATGAAGTTCAACCTGCCTGACTCTTTCTTGCTTTGATCCAAGTACAGTATTTCCTGTACTCTCCCACCATGTCTCTACAAATACCTCTTGCATACCTAAAAGCTGTTACATCAACCCTCAGTAACCTTCTCTTCACATTAAACTTTAATCAGTTGTTTTATTCCTTATTCCAAGTCAGGTTTTCCAAGACTTAAGTCTACATGACAATTTAATACAGTTTAATTTAAAATGTAATACAATTTAGTAGAATTTCATATCTTGCAATGAAATCTGGCATAAAATGAAGTACTGTGAAACAAAAGATAAAATCTTGAAAGAATCCTAGAACAACCCCACATCAAACAAACATTTCAAAAAGCTGAATGTGAGACATTAAAGGGTTTCTTTGGTCTCAATATTTTAGCCAACCTCAATATCACTACAGGTGAAGTAATACATCACAATTTTATCAGTAACTTTCACTGATAAAATCATGAGCAAACTGACAAACCAGATGCTTTTTCTCATACAAATATCACACTGGCAAATACCCTCTTATTGGATTGCTTGCCTTCCCTTTTCCTACAGTACTCATATTGATGGAAAACAAATACATATGAACAGTTTTGTCACCACCTCTACTGCTCCAGGACCACAATACATGACTGGTATGCAGCCCACACATCCCTCTCAACTCTGTATCAGTCTATGTCACTTCACAGAAAGGCAATTCTATAATTACAGATTCATTTCTGTTTCAATATTAAACATGCTATATTACAAAAACATCTGACCCAAATAAAAGCTGAAAGCAGCTGTTGTTTTTCCAAGATAATTCTTCCAGCAATCCATCACAGAAAAACAGAAAAACTCACAAAGTTTCTTTAGAGCAAAAGTGATTTTTTTTTTTTTTTTTAGATTATTTCCAAACTTTAGGTCTTAAATATTGACAATCTGGTCTCTAAATAATATTATTGCATGTTCTAGCTCAGAAAAGGCCTTTATGCCAGCCAGACATTTATTAAAAACTACTTGTCTTAACACCTTAGCTGATTTCTCCCCAATATTCAGCCTTATGTTTTTGGACACTAATGGGAGATTTCAGAATCCAAAGTACACAAAGAACCAGAAGTAACAAACAAAAAATCTAGTACACAAACTGAAAAGGAATACAAAGGAATCCTAAAGGCATGATCTTAATTTTGTCCTAGTAATCACTTGGCCATACCATTACTTACAACACGACACTTCTATATCACCAGGATTATCCCCTAGTGATTCCAATAGAAGTAGGAGGAGGAAACAATGTTCAGCTTTAGGAGGAATAAGCCATTATAGTACCAGTGATATGTTTTAATACCCAACAGATGTTAACAAGGTTTTATATTGCTTGGCAGGGTTTTGCTGTGCTGTAAAGCTGACTAAGACATAAGACAGAGGTGGTGTTTATTGCCTTACCTTTCAGGTCTACGTCATCTTTGTAGCTCATCGACCATAATCCAAATCCATTAAACCCACATGAAACTATCAGAAAGCTACAAACACCGGATAAATGTGACTCTCACCTTAACCTATGACTTGATCAGCATCAGACACAACAACAGTTTCGTATGACAAATTGTATCTAGAGCAATAAAAGCTTCTATGTCATCTTTAAATCACACGTTTTCTTTCTGTCTTGAAGTATGGAGATCTGTAACTCATAAAAGCGGCAACCATTTCACCCAGGAGACACAAGCCCTGAGATATCAGAGTCTTGTTTTAATACAAACTTCTGGAACATCCAAGGGTTCATCTGACTTGTTTTCAGTGACCAAAGAAGAATCTAAGCATTCCCAGTATCAATTCCTCACCAAAAAAGCATACTTCCTCACAGAAGTGTATCTCTACCTAAAGTGCATGCCCACAACTAACAATCATCCTAAAAATTATCTGGAATTAGAACTAATTGTGATGATTGTTTCAACTTTATAAAATCAAGTATGAGCCTTGTCCCCCAAAAGCAGTTAGAGGAAGGAACAAATTCCCTTTCTCTTCCTCCGGCACTCACTTAAACACTTGAAGCAGAAAAGTTGCTTAATAATGTGAATATAACAGCCAAATTCTTAACCCGACTCTCAAGGATGCACACGCCTACACTGAAGGTGCCACGCTTTGAAACACCGAGAACTGAACTGACAGCACCCCTCTTTCACTTCTTCTGCTTTTACATACGAAGTATTTAATAGAGTTGACAAAGATGACTAAATTCAGTTTTCTTTCTATCATGTCTCCCCACATATCCTCCCCAAATCCAAATGAAGAATATTTTGAAAAAAGTTTGGGTCAACACCAATTTTTTTTTAACACCTGTGAGACACCCGTTATAACATCTTGTATTACACATGACTGTGTCTAAAATGCTTTATTACATTATTGATCTTATAACATATGCACCTCCAAATAGTCTACATCATGACGTCTTTCTGTGTTTAGAAAAACAGTACCCTGTGAAATACAATACCTTGAGTCTGGAAAGTAAAAATAAGCAAATACAAATGATTCGTAGTTCATTTCAAATCTAGCAATAGCAAATCCCCAGTCAAAAAGAACAGGGAAATGGAATCATGCCTACTTTGACAAACAGCAGCCACAAAAATAAGGTGGCAATTTCACACTCCCTCTTGCACTATAATCTAAGTGACTCTATCATATCCTCCCCAAGTACGGGATTTATAAGGTATCAAAGAACCACAAGGGAAAAGCAATGCAAAGCATGAGTAGGGAAGGCTTCTCACTGGAGAGGATGTGGGTTGCATCAACTCATGCCATGAATGCATAATTTCATTTCCAGGTTCGGTGAATTTTCTGCTCTCCTTGAATAGGTATTAGGTCTTGACAGGTATTAGGTCTTGGCAAACAATCCAACCCCACATCACATGGAAGGATGAAGACTCTAAATTGTAGAGTTTTAGTACTAAGTGCAGCTGGTGAAAAGATCCCAGATATTTTCTCTAGATAAGAAGAAGCATCATATACATTATCACGTGACTACAGAACTGGCTGTAGGACACTTTTTGCTCAGAAGGAGAAGAAAAATCCATTGCAGCTTACACTTTGAGCAGGATAGAGACACTGATGAGTCTGACCCTTCTTTCTCATCAGTATGACAAAAAGAAAGGTAGATATTTTTGAGACCACTGTCTATCATCATCTTTCCTGCAGTCTCTTAGTCCCTCAGAATTCTTTCACTACAACCAGCTCAGCACATCACTGCAATTTTGCTGTTTGTTCAAGTGTCCCCACTGTTCATCAGCACCACAGGTCAGGCTTGCAGAGAACCTTCTGTTCACTCTCACAGCTCCTTAACTACTGCTTGTGTGAATCCCTCTTTTATTTCCTGTTTCAGGCCCTGACAGACTCCTCAGGATACGCTTCCCCCCACCCCACACTGACACAGTGTCCAGTAGAAAACTGGTCTATAACTTGGTTTAATAAGGCACTATAACCAGGCTGGGTAGACTAATTTCCCACAGAGTTCTACCACACATTTCTGAAAACAGAAAAATTTCAAGACCCTTTTTTTGGATTGACGAGGATCTCTGAAAACTCAAACAATGGAAGCTTTTGGCTTGTCAATTAAAATTTCAGATTCTTGTTGGATCTGGGCTTTGCAATTGGCAAC
>NW_008236769.1:13425796-13439172 GCF_000691975.1 Corvus brachyrhynchos | reverse complement strand
TTGTTTAGCATAACCTTCCCACTTACTCAAGAGTCAGTGTTGAAGAGGAAAACCTCCATCACGGAGTGTGCTTTGGGACATGCGACTGCCAGTTGCCGTGGATGTTTGTCTAGGACAATGCAAAATAATTTTGGTTGAATGTCATGTTATTTATTTTGGTAGCATAACTAAACAGCACCAGGATGTTTGTTTATTCTGCTGACAAGCTGTACCCATAAAGAGATGCACTGGATTTGACAAGAAAATATTGCTGGAAACCACCTTCTTTGATACATCACTGTTTTGTTAAAACCCCATCTAGACTCATTTTATATGTACACCAGATCCATTACTCATAATGGTTTTATGAAAGAACAATATTCTTCCTTAGAGAATCAGCACACACATAATAAAAGACAATTTCTTCGTTACTGCATAGAGATAGCTAATGTGCCAGTATTTTATTTCATTTAAAATTTGAACTGAATTTAGTTTTAATTTAATCTCAAATTAACTGTCCTATCCAGAGGTATGTATCAATGCTGAACAACTAAAAAAATGGAATGCTGAATTACAATCTACTGCCTTATCCTACTTTTTATGAGACCCATTTTTACTGTCAGTCTTGACATCAATGTGAACACCAATTTGAAAAAATACTGAATCACACTGCAAACTGTGTAAAACTTTCATGGCAGTGAAGCCAATATACAGGACTATTATAACGAGTGGCTGGGCATAACACTATTTCTAAATTAAAATTTTACTGCAATCCCTAACTGATGAAATATGTAACATTTTTGCTACCAAAGAGCAGCAAGTCAAAGCTAGAACTCTACAAATACCTCTTAAAAATCATATAAAAACTATCTGATCCTTTTAATACCTAGTGTTTACATCATGCCTTTCATTTCAAGGCTCTAAAACACATGTAAAGACTGTTAATAGCAAAAAAAACTAATTTAAGAAAAAAACAGGTTCCTTACTGTAGGCAAACTTCTCAGGATGATGAGACAAATTAATATCTGCACTTCTTATTTGTAGCCATTTTGCAGTTAATAAGCTTCTTCAGATGTTTTTACTGCATAGTCAATGGTTAGTATTTGCAACAATAGTGACTGTCATTTTTAATTAGCATTGGGTTACAGCCTACTAACATAAAAGACTTTCTATAGTTACAATAAATAACCATGGGCTCATAAAAAGCCCTCAGAGCAACTTCAGGTATACACTGGTTTCCTGGATTGCAACACACACACAATAATTTCTTCCAGAACTATACAAACTTGGTCACTGCAAACTATGACCAATTTTATACCAATTCCAAATTTAGGAAAAAAGGCAGAAACTACAGTGAGCATACTCTTAGAAATTACTGCCTGCACCCCTAAAAAAAAGCCCATTGTGAACCTTAGTGATAAGAAAGATCCTAGAATCATTCAATATCCTGAGCTGGAAGAGACCCACTAGGATTATGAAGTGCAACTACTGGATGGTAAATGGTTACATGTTTTATTAATTACAAGTTAAATGATGAAAAAAAGACAACACTTTTCAGGATACAAAGTTATCACAGTCTGAAAGTAACAGTTATGGTCTTACACAAAAGCCCTCACTTTTTTTTAACACAAAGCTATTAAACATGTCATGAGAGAGAGGTACTCTAAGGAAGAGTTGAAAAACTGATACCAGGTATTAAACAAGTTACTGTTTCAGGTGCTGATCACTTCTTGTCAAACATTAATTTCCAATTATGACATTGTCATAATTCCCTGTAAACAGCATTATGGAAATGGCTGTCAACCTGAGAAGTGGCTTCCTGAAAATTACTCCAGCCCAGCCGAGGACATTACTCCCAAAACATACATCAGAAATGCACAGCATGGTGCCCTGCATATTTCAGCCTTACCTTCCAATTTTTCAGAACGTAATCGTCTCTTCTCAAAACACTAGAAAATATTTTGTACTCTATGTCCTTTCATATAATTTGAGGTACTCCAGCTGACAATACTCTGACTCATCAGTATTATGCAGACAGAAATTGCCCGCAAAATCAAAGCACCAGGATAGAAAAGAGCTGGCAAAGAGTTGTTTATTGAGGCAGAAGCAATCATAAACACACTCAGGAACTTCCCAGACTGTACTCATAATTCTCATTAGAACATGCTGCCCATATGTTAAGAGAAGGGTCAGTTTAGCATTTTACCCTGTAGACTTCTACACCCAGATGACACCCACTTATATCTTCAGGCTCGCTAATAGACTGTCCCTTTCTCCCAAGAAGGATCCGAACAACCACAATCTACAAAACATCTCAAGACTAGACTGCTGTGCCTTTCCTTACCCAATTCTGACATTGCTCTATCTAGAAACACATCCAAAGAAACAGATGATCTTACTGGAATTTCTGAGAAACCTGTGACTAGCAGGCAAGAAACTGCCAATGGGCTCTAAATCAGAGAAAGAAAATTATGTATATGCATTTAGGACACATTACTGCAAGACAAAACACTACCAATCAACCACAAACACTGAAACAAACAATGAAGAACAGAGGTAAAGATGTAGTCAAATACAGAACAAAATCAAATGCAAGTATCCAAAACTTAGAATCACATTAAAGACTGATGGAAATATCTGCCATACTTAACCTATGCATCTGCTAATTTTGTTGTGCAATGCTGATTAGAAACTTGAAGCTATCTGTTCCTTCAACCTGTGCATTCTACCGCTAACTTCTTGTCCTCTCTAGGTTTATACTGCTTCCCCCAGTCACAGCAGGAGCAGGCAATCCTTTCTGTACAAGCTTTTAGCCCTTCCACAGTTCAAGTTCTCCCTTAATCAGGCGGGCAGAGATGCTCAAATTAAAAGCAATGTGACATAGATTTAATTAAGTCATATTCAAATTAAGTATCGATAAGGTACAGAAACCTTTATACACAGCCAGGATGCAAGTGTGTTTGTTTTGATATAGTCTTATCAGGATCAGAAAACTTAAATTTTTAATTGCTCCAACAGGGATGAACACACCTTGGTTTTGACATCTTCACCAGTCTAGCAGCACAGGGCTGAAAGTAATACACTCTATCCTCAATAGATTAAATGATTTTATCTGCTTAACTTTTACGGTCCAATGACTCTACCACAATCTTTACCTTCTTCAAGCTGACTTCCCAGGAGGTAAAAATCTGCAAAATCCATTTCCTGTCCCACAGGCATAGAGTAAAACGGGAAATGGCAATTGTTTCTCTAGAGAATCCTTCCCAGATACTTTGACCTTAAGTAAACAGGATCTTTTCTTTCATTTCTGTGCCAGCATTTGAAGAAACACATCAACCTGTGCACAACAATGTAAATGTAACACATCTCTTTGCCTGTTCCTCACAGTCTGAACTCCACTGATCACCTCTCAACTCATGTTAAACAATGTAATGGAATTTTTATTTTTATATATTTGTACTGGAGGGCCTGAGGAGTGATATAGTAACTGCATTATATCAAATTCACTTCACTTATATGGAAAAGTCAGAATGACTATCACTCCCTGATGTCACTCCCTCACTGCAGAGATGAAGGATAAAAGAAGAGAGGATGTTAGAAGTTGTTATTTAAAGCCTATATTATTCTAAGTATTTTTAAGTATAGTATTTTTTTATCTCTACTTGTCTGTCACAGTGCAGCATAAACAAACCACCAGAAAAGATACACATACATTTTACAGTTTAAAAGAAGATATGAAAAAACGTCATGCTATATTCTTTCTGGAGGTGTATCAGTAAGCAAAGCAGGGAATGTATGAAAGGTCTACAAAAAAATGGCATGCAAAAGCTTTCAAACCATCATTATTTCCTTGCAAAACACCAGAAAGATATTCCAGTTTGCACAGGCATTACCAGATGACAACATTGTCTCTGGTTAACTTTCCTCTACAAAACCCAAGCACAGATATCTGAGAAAGGTAGAGAAATACCTCCAGAACACAGCATAAGTTGGAATGATTTCCACACAAACACCACCTAATATTTACTCTTCTAAAAGGAAACTGTCAGGTAGCTGATGCTCTAAGACTTACCAAGATAACAAATGACATAATTTACTAGACAAAGCATACACTCAAGTTTCTCAAAACTACAAGAATCCTTCTCCACACACACACTTCTTACTGAGAAATATAAACAGAAGCTGTTTGGATACAGAAGCTTTTATTTATTCTATTATTTATGTGCTAAGACATATTCCAGGCACTGTGCAGACAGAAAATACCACTGTATAAACAAATTTTACAAACTAAGCTGTATTGGCTTGTTCTCCAGATGAAGAAAAATATTCCCTTCAAATGGAAAACTGTTGGAAAAATTGGTTTTTTAATATTAGAGTTGCTTTTAGAATAAAAGCTGGTCCTTTGAATAGCAAAATAGAAGTATATTTTTTAAAGTGTTGGGGGCTGTTTTAATTATAATTTAAAAAAACCCAAAACCAAACCACAGCAAGTGATTATTTTCAGTAACAAAATACTGACTCTGCTGTCTACAAAGATAAAGATACAAGTAGATAACTGAACTAGGGTTACACATGAAGGAAACTGTGAAAACTTAAGGGGCAACTTGTACTTCAAACTATGATTTCCTAAATTTTTTCATCAAATGTTATATATAAATGCTCTTCTCTGGCAATTGTTTAAACTGATCAGACCTTGGCAAGTCACAAATGATAAGCCCTATTGTGACCTGCGATAAATAACCTGTACAGGCTGATTAGTCTACCTGAATTCTTTCCATACTGTCACAATTTTCAGCATTAAACTACCCCCATCTACTCTATACTGCACCTGAGAGCAATTTACACAACTTCATACAGTGTGCAAATGGAGCAAGAATCATCTCTCAAATACCTGAGAGCACTTCAGACTTCACATCCCACTGCAGAATTTCCATGACCGTTGTCAAAAGGAACAAGATAAATACTGCAAAGTTGAGTGCTGAAAACTCTTATTCACTTCAGCAGACCCAGTGACTTCAGTGGAACTACTCAGCTGCTGCAGTGTGAGCACAAACACAGCCATTTGCACAGGACTTCTCAGTCTTGCAATCTACAAATTTAATTGGGAAGGCCAGAGGTTCTCCAGTACTAATGTAAATAGACTCATTGGGGAAATGGAGGGTTGGCTGGGGTTTTTTTCCAGCATCCTAAGATGCTGCTGAAACTATCCTTCTGGCTGGATCCCAACAGAACACCTGAACAACTCAATAAAGGCCCATCTTTTGTTGAAGATTTAAACCAGACATGTACAACCTGTCAATATTCACTATCAAGGTACTAACCAGCCAGCTGATATTCAGCTACCCTAAAACACTCCCATAGCCACAACTGTCTGAAAAAACCTCAACAGCAGTCACTCTGAATTTTTTTTCTGGAAACATTTTATTATCAAATCACTGGTATTTTAATTCCTTTTAATGTTTTAGGACTTTTGATGCAAATATGTCAGTATCTACCATGTGTGCTGCTGTAATACAAAATACTGCTTATCTCAAAATTTCATCAGTAGATATTGAAGGAATTACCACTACACCTGTTTTGTAGATGGAAAGCAGAAACAGAAAGGTGAATTGACTTGCCTTAATCCAATAGCAAAGGAAGAAAAACTCTGTTTGTTCCAATTCCACTATTCCTATCCATTAGGTTATACAGCATCCTGTGCCTGAAATACCAGGTAGATTGCTTTTAAATATAATACATCCTAATAAAGTAGGATGATAAAACAATTTCAAAACACACTGAACAAGGAAATGAATTGTTACGCATCAATAGCTATATCTGAGTTTTGCTCTAGATATGGAAGCTTTCTGCTTCAATCTAAAATAGCAATCTCTGTACAAATAAAAATTTTCCTCTGAAATAATAATCCATTATTAATGCAATAACAATGTACCATTCCACAAATGTCAACTCCAACATGAAGAAAAAAAGCAAAATATTGTCCACTGACCGCAGCAATTCTTTTTCCTCCTCTTCCTCCTTATTAGCACAGAATACAACTAGTGAACTTTTAATACTTTTGAAGAAATGAAAATCTAAAAAGAAAAATCAATGTAATGTGTTGACTATTCCTATTGTGAAAACAATTTGTAACAAATGTGAATTTCATTGCTGTTTGGTCTATTATTTATCATTTGGCCTGAAATCCAGAAGCATTCATTCCATTCATGGGTTTAACCCAGTGTTGCAGAGAGATAGTGAACCCAGTCTCCTGAACAGCTATCACACCCTCTATCACACAACTGATAAGGGAAAGTGTGGGATTATGACCCACAAAAAGCTCAAAGTGTTTCCTAGCAAATCCAGAAACACCTTAAAACTTGTAACACCATGTGTCTAGGCTATGCTCAACTACCAGTTCCCCTGCAAACTTCTCATGAAACAAGTGTTTTACAACCACAATGGGGACAGGGAGGAGGGGAAACCCAAAACTTTACAATATTTTATTAAAGATGTGTCTAATGCATTGCCAAAACCCCAATACACTTTAGCATATATTACTAGAAAGCTGAACATACCTCATATCCCTCAGATGTCTCTGCATTCTCATAGTGAATATACTTTTCACTATTACAGAGAAATGGTCCCTCTATGCTGGAAATTGAACCTGACCTCTCCCCTCTGTTTCCTAAGCTTTCAAATAGCTAATCACTAATTAGCATCCCTGGTGGCTCTCTCAGAACACCAGTTTTATCTGCAAGCATGACAATCCTTCCCATACCCCTTGGAGCTGATCAGCACAATATGAAGTTCTTCCCTGAAAAGCTCAGGGTAATACTGAACCCTCTCAACTCAATGAGAATCAGAAACATGGTCCAAGTCTCTCTGGCTGCACTCCAAACTCCCCCAATATTTACCAGCTAGAGCACTAAGCTCTGATTCTATTTCCTACTGCCTATGACCACCATTTTTGAAGTTAAAAAAATCCTAAATACATATCATACACATGCTTAAAAATAGGAATGTGAAGCAATCCAAATAAATCAACACTGCTTCATTCTGCAAGAACCTAAAATTCATTCATCCAGAATAGCAGACTTTACCTGATTTTATGCTGTCACTTGATAATGTGAAAAAATATGCTGGGTTTTGCTTTTGTTTTGCTGGAGTAGGAGGATTATTTTAATATGGAGAGGATTGGTTTTGTACCTCTATGCAAGAGCTGTTGTTGATATTCCCAACCAGAAAGACTCCTTTCTAGAATTATCATCAATATATATTACAAGAGAGTGATTACTTCCACCCTGCCTCTCTTCTAAAAGCCTCCTCAATGTTAATTTCCAGAGCAAGGCTACAGGTCTCCTACTCAAAATTTCTCTTTAGATTTTCTAATCCTTTTCTCCTTAATCTCCATTACACAAAAAGAAATCCACATATGCATGGTTTGTGGGAAGCTAAGTAACTTTACCTCTCACCATAGTTACCACATCTGATTTAACCACTGGCTCCGGACATTGAATCATTGTCCTTTAAGATCTCAGATTTTATTTGTGTATGCCTCGATACATCCATCGAGCATAAAATTCTACAACCAGACTGATTTTAATATCATTAGTAGACAATTACATTTCAATTTATGCGACTGTAAGATAACATACCATCCACCTCTGCTATTTCTGTACTGTGTGTGCTGTTTTCCAGGATCTCAGAAGCAAAAATGTTTAAATGTGTTACTATGACTGTTATTGACAAGGTTTTCTGTCTAATCCAATTCTTCGAATGATTCTGAAACAATCTTATGTTCAGATTTTCATTAGTGTGCTCAACTATTCTATTAGACTTTTTTGTTTCTCATGGTAACCAATTTTATTTGACTTAACGGAAGCTGTTCAAATATTTAAAGGCACTCCGAGATGGCAGGAGTTTATCTAGGAGAATACATGTAGTCACAGATATTCCTTTCCTTGCTCTTTTGGATTTTCTTCTCCCCCCACCCCACCCCCTTCAAAAACAGTAGCAAACAAATGAGATCTCGACCTGCCACACTGCACCGGGAACGTGCTCACTTCATCTGTTTATGTAAATATTCAAGTTACAATGGGCACATTTCGAAACCACAAGCTCGGTAGGTAAAACAGATGCTTCTTACGTTCCTTCATATGCACTGAATCCCTCTGCCAGAATCGCCAGGCGCAACGCAAGAACTAAAGTATAAACATCTGCAACACCTCTCTGTTTTGTTAACATTCTTTCACACGTTTTCTTGCTAACTCCAAAAAGGCTCCACGGTGTAAAAAAAAAGAGAGAGAAAAAAAGCCCCCCAACAAACAGCGAAATTGGAAACATCTGTGAGATAGCTAAGGAAAACGGAATGAAACATGAATAAACAAAAACATGGCGAAAGTGGCCTGGGGTTGTTACACTGTCAGATCGTTTTTCCAAGCCCAACATCAAGGCTTTTGTTACAACCAAAGCGGTCATTTGCATGGAGAACCAACAGGGTTTCTTCTTCTTCGGCGTCTCCCCGGCCGTAACACACACACTCGCTGTCTCCGCGCACGGCGAGCCGAAGCCTCCCCCCGGCACACAAACAACGCGGCCGAACGCGCACACGGCCCCGCCGCGGAGCCCTCCGCGCTCCGCACACCGAATACTTTGCTACGGAGACGCAATTTAGGTATAAAAAATAAGAGACGAACCTTTGGAGCGCTGCCCCAGCCGGAGTTCTCTCCCTCTCCCTCTGCTCTGCTGTTGCTGACAAGATCAGGTTGAGATTAACAAGTCCATGCTACTCTGCCAACCTCGCTCCTCCGGCGGCTGCACACACGCCGGGGGCTCGCAATAATACCAAACTTTCGGAAAGTTAAAAATGGAATGGATTGAAGGAATGTAAAGCACAATGGCAGGGAAGCAGAAAACACTGCCTGGACAATTATTGCAGCAGCACGCAGGGCACTGCTCTGTAGTCAAGGCTGTGTCAGCACTTTCTTTCTAAACCCCCCCATTTTCAGGGGGCTGTAACTCAGAAAGGAAAAAAAAGAAAAATTGCTCATGGCCAAAAATATTGCAGGTAAACCGCCCCCCCCCTTTGCATTTTAAATCACCCATTTAGACCATTCAGAAAGTTACAAGAGTCTGTGCACTTTGTCAGGCAGTCCCACATGCCTTTTTTATGCAAATACAAGTGGTTTTTTTAGATGAGGTTTCCCAAGAATTTGACCTACATTGTGAATCCCACCCCCCCTTTTTTTTTTTTAATAAAAGCAATATAAAAAATACTTTAACATCGAAACCCGGTTTGCATGAACATGGGATAACTTCTAAATAAGTTCTACACCCACATTGCCTGAAAGGTACCAGATTGGTACCAGAGATATGAAATTGCTGTCATAGACGATCCAGCACAGCCTCTACTGAGGTCTCAATCCCAATCCATTATGGCATCTTGGTAACCAAATTGCTGAGGGCATCTGCATTTTCCCCGGATAAGGAAAGCGTCCTTATAATCATGTTAAAATAAGGAAACAAAGCTTTTGATCTGTATTTACTACCTTACAACTATGCTCTAAACTGTGGCACATCAGGGCAATTGCTGCTGCTCTTGTTAATCGCCGGGTTTTGTTGTGGGGGCTTTTTCTTTTGTTTGTTTGTTGGGTTTTTACACTCTTGGCAATTTCCTTTCAGATACAGAAATAAAAGTTCACCAGCCTTTTTACACAAGCCAGATACACTGAGACACTTTACAGTTATGTTTAAAGTTACAATAAAAAATGAAGAAAAAAGCCCCAAACCATGAACTATACAGTCATATTACTACTTTCTTTTAAAGTAAAAATACACCTTTATTGCAAAGACTGTGTAGCAGCCTAAGCCTGCTGGGCAAGAAAACCAAGGCATAAGTCTTGACTGATATGGAGTAGCCAAGACAACAGGTAGTTCATCTAATCCTTACAAAACTCAAGTCCATCAAGACTTTTCCATCAAAAGGCATCCCTCTGGTCTCTGTGAGTTTCTGACTCTGCAGTACGTTGCATACATAGGATTTAAAATTAATTGCATCCATTGAAATGGAGCCATTCAATAAAAACATTTGGTTGCTGTGAATAACTTAGTAAAGCAACTTCCCCAGTAGCAATGTCTCATTATCTTCTAAAAAGTCCTAACACATAATGAATATACAATATTCATACAATAGATGGTGGTTGGAACTAGAAGATCTTTAAGGTCCCTTCCAACCCAAAGCATTCTAAGATGGTTATTCCACATTAGTATCCAGCACTAGTACAGGTATTCAATATTAGTACAGGTTATCTCACCTTTCTGCCTTGCAAGAACAGCTGCCTGGCATGTTTCGAAGACAAGCTGATTTAATACTAACACCTTCTTCTGTCAATGCTGTGCACAGCAGTTAAAAAATACCAAAATTTCTCCCACTATTCAGAAGAAAAAAATTAACCAAGATTAAAGATAAGGTCCTAAATATTTCACAAACATCATAACTCACCAGAAGAGTGAAGGATTCTGCTTCTCCATTATAATGGAGAATACATTATAATGGACAATACCACCACACCCACCTGCTCGGAGGAAGAGAACTCTGCTGAACAGTGGGACAACATGTGCCACTTCCTACCCGACCCAGCACAGGGCTTCACATCCCCGGCTTAGACCAGTCTTGTCTGCTAATACAAGAAATGATGGTGACACACACCCACTTCTGCCACCTGGCACAGGGGTTATAATGGCCACTGAGAGGAAAGAGAAGCAAGTATAGTAAAATCTCCATCCACAGCAGTTTCCTTCAGCATGTGAAAGCAAAGCACTAAGGTTTCTGCTCTGCTCTACCAAATAACATACAGAGTGTTTATGTTCTTGAAAGATACATAATTTGCATGCAGTGTTTAATGGCAGACAGATGTTTTTCTCTAATCATTAATCTGGAGCAAAGCAGAAGGCTACTGGAAACAAATGGAGTAAGGTTCTCCTAAAGGTTTGGAGTATTCTGTGCACACTGCTTAAGCCAACTGCTAATTCGCATTAACAAGACTGAATGAGGAAAAACATTAACACATTATGATTCACCTGGACAATACCAAGAAATAACAAAATGGAAGCTGATTTTTCATCTTCCTTTTATGACATCAGCAGACAAGGAAAAAAATAAAGAAGATACAGTACAAAACTTCTTAGCAGATCCAACTTCATACTTCCTATTGAAGAATAAAGTGGTAGGATTTATAAGAATTCTAAAGGCAAAGTTATATAGGCAATTACACTAAATTTAATTAAATTAAGGCTCGGCTTTATAACTTTGTATGGTAGGTTAAGCAGAAGACATATTAACCTAATATTAAAGAAAAAAGTACAACCTTTGTATATTAATAAACATACCCTGGAATAACAATAACCATAAATATTCTGTTTAATTTAGCAGGAAACTACAGATTTTTAAAACTTCAAAAGATCATTAGCTTAGTTCTCATCTCCACATTTATCATGCCAGCATTTACACTATAAATCAACAGCTGCAGCCTAAAGTTGAAAACATGCCAGAAATATGCATAGGTTGTATCAATATTTGCACATGGAGCTTTGAACATAAATTATTTGACACTCAACACTTCAAGCTTCCTCTCTGAAGTTGCAATATTTAAAGGTTAAAGATTAGACATGCTCCCTCTTGTGTTAAACTAAGAATACACGAATCCATGCTGTTTTCTCTGACATGATGGTTGCTTGGCCATCTGTTCCATTAAGCAACCCCTTTAACTCTAGCTACTCATGTCTGACAAACCTTCACCAATAACCCTCCAGTTTAAAGACACATACAGTCTGAGCACTTAACCTGTATCCATAGAGTATCTGTGTTACATTAAATTAGCTACTGTATTATTGGAAAGGACCATTAAGAGACTACATATATATAAAACCTGTTGCAAATAAGTTTCTTGGACAAATACATCCATGACTTGATCAATTACATAGCAAGTCACACTTCTTCAGTCCCTGTAAGCATCACAGAGTTAAGGTATGACAAGTTCAAGCTGCTGAGTAACATTAATCATGGGGAATACTGAAGAGCAAATTTCCTTCTAAATATTAGCTTACAGGATATTTAAGACAGACAGGAAGAACAGGACTATTTTACAATGCCACATAATTATGTTTGTAAATACAGCAACAACTGAGCAAAGTTTTCGGTCCTCCACCCAAGCAGCTCAGGGTGAACAATTCCCTGCACAGAACCTTAATGGTGTCAAAATCCCCCTTATAAAAATCCTCTTGCAGGATCTGGTCCCAAGATCATGTCTAGACATGAGTGCTAATCCCAGGTGTAACTAACACAGAAGTTTTTACGAATACACTTCTCAAACAAAAGCTTTGCACCTGGTGTGGGCTCGGTAAATTATGTTTAGGCATACATTTGCTGATTATGATCAGTACAAGGCTGAATGCTAGGGCAGTTGTGAGTAAATATCAGTAAATAGATCATAGTCAAGAGCTGAAGAGAATCTAACACTCAACTACATTACTTCCCACATTCCCTTTTATTTACCCCCATCCCCTTGTGGTGGACAGATGCTCTCAGTGCAATGAGGTCTATGCACATCAGAAATAATGCCACCAAACACTCTAAGAAACGTACTTGCTCTTTCAAAAAATGAAAGTTAAGCGTGTTCACTCCTCCTGGAAGTACTGGTATTTATTTTCTCACAGTCTTCTGCAGACCAGAAAAAGCATAACCACAACGTTTGGAGAAGAGACCAAAAAAACCATCATGATTATCGATGGATACAGGTATTGGAGTCTCTTTAAAGCCCAAACTCCAGCAGCACACTGCTTGAAGCACATTTGCTGCCAGTGCATCAAGAAACTAAACTTTTGACACCGACTTCAGCAACAGAATGAAGCTTATATTTACTGCACGTACAGGTCCTATGGGCACATTTGCCTTTTGCTGCAAACCTGGTGTGATGAAGGTCGGTCCCAGTGCCCCGTGTCACGCACTGAGGTGCCCAGGTCACAGCGAGGAGCCGAACATCGGGATACTGCCCTCTACGCCTTACCCAGAAAGCAGCTTTTATATACATAGCCAGAGGACTGACACTCCAAGAATGGTTTTATTCCGTCACACACACAAGTAGGAACTCTGCAGGATCAAGTCCCTCTTTTTTTTTTTTTTTTTTTTCTTTTATGGAAACACTCACGTACGTCCGGCAGAGGAATTACTGCTCGCTTAAACCGGTGCTTGTCACCTTAGAGGGACCGGCCAGAGGTCAGCGGGTCACGCAAAGCCTCTGAGCGCAGCCATGGAGACCTACAGCTCCCTGGGGATCCCGCACCCCCGCCAGCACCAGCCAGAGGAGCCCCGAACTCCGCACCTGTAGCGCCCGGCGGCACCGGGCGGGGCCGCGGGG
>NW_008236769.1:13422037-13424849 GCF_000691975.1 Corvus brachyrhynchos | reverse complement strand
GGGGGTCAGGATCCAGCCGCTCAGCTCTCAATGACTCTGAAGGTGCAGGAGTACCCCACTCTCAAGGTGGGTGCCGGGCCGTCCCCGGCGCGGGGGGAGCGCGTTAACGCCCTCAGCGTCCCGCCCGAGCAGCGCTGAGGGAGAGCCCCTTCCCCCCCCCCCTTCTCCCCGCCTCAGGAGCCCCGGGGCTGTGGGATGGAGGTTGCAGCGATTCCATCGCGTAGTTCCCGCCTGTCCCCGTTTTTCCTCCGCTTGACGTCTCGACTGGTGCTGCTCCGCTGCTGCTCTTCCCATCCCCCTCCGCGGAGGGAGAGGGACGTGCCTGGAATATGCGGCTCTTCCCTGGTGTCTCCGTGCCCTGAGGGGACGGGGGAGGCCCCCGAGCCACGCTGGGGACACAGAAAGAGCTGGAAAGGAGCTGGGAGAGAAGTGAGGTCCTTGTGGTCGCGGGGCGGTGTGAGGGGGGAGTGGGCTCGGACGGAGCCGGGCTGGGGGAGAGGGGTTGGGGCGTGTGAGTGGAACGTACTCCCTCAGGAACACCGAGGGCTGCCTGAAGTGCTCGTCCCAGATGATTATCTGGATCTACGTGGCGTTGTTAGGAGACGTGCTAAAGGGGAGGGAGTGGAGGTGGCAGTAGAATATGGTTCCCTGGCTGCTGGGTCCCCCGAAGATGGAGATGAGCTTAAAATATAAAAAGGGACAGACGTACTGGAGAGCTGTGGAGGCGAATAAGCAAAGTACAGTTTGGTAAAAGCTGTGCCTTGAGATACTGGGTCTACCTGCAGGATGGAAGTCTCCCAAGGCTGCATAGGTGGTCTTGGGCTTTAACCATGTGTTATGAGGCAAGTGAAGGACTCAGCGATGACCTTAACGCTCCGTGCCTTTGAGAACTGTTGAACTGCAAGGATGATGCTCATAGGAATCAATGGAAACCTTTGTTTGAAGTCTCGTGTTGCTTATACAGGAGGTCTACCACATAAATAGCAGTAACTATGGAAGGGACCTGGGAGAAGGATCTCTATTGCAAAATGCTTATTTAAATATCTCTCGTGTCAGTGTATCCACATTTTACCTTCTATAGAAGATGTTTATGCAAAGTCAACTTTGTTGTGCTGAGATCGTGCTGTGCCTTCACACGCCGAGCATTGTGTGCTCCTTGCAGTGTTGGTTCTGCAGGCTCTCTGGCAATGTTCTTCTTGTGCATATCCTCCTCCAATAGCTCCATTCTGCTTGGGTTCTGAGAAGTAGAAGGACAAAGTGTTGATTCCCATTTTACATTGAAGGCTCCTTTCTGTCACGCAGAAGTACTTTGGACCTGACAGTATCAGGCTTAAATTTTAAAATAGCTGTAAAGAGCACTCTAGCACTTTTCATAGCCAGAACAGTGTGAAGGCATTTAATGTTAAGAACATCGTTTTAAGACTGCATTTTAGGTGTATTCCCGTTGTTACCACAGCTTTGGTTGCTACATTCCTGAAAAATTACTGGCAGTGAGGATCAGTGAGTTTTTTGTTTTGGTGCTTATGACTTAAGATGAATTGTCAAGGTGCCAGCCATTTAAAAGGTAGAGAATATTTTGGACTAATTCTTTTATTTCCACAAGCATTCTTTTTCCCTAAAATATCTCAACAAAAATATACATAAAAGAATGGAATGTTGTTTGTAAAGTTAGCAAGCTAAATAGCAAGAGGGTGAGACACCCTTGCACTGAAACTCTTAATTTCCAAGCAAAGATGATGTTTATTGACTCTTCCCAGCAGCCATTCGAATTCTGAGTTGTTCCTGTAATCGTTAACAACATTTTTCATTGTTTAAAAAAAACCTGCCAGAACAGTGTCTGCTCAAATCTTTGAATATGTCCTCTGAAATATTCTTAGCTGTGAGTCATGTACCAAAACATTTTAGTGGTGGAGGTGAAAAAGCAGCATGGAGAAATGAACACTAAGGCTAAAGTCTACTAAAGTAAGTTGATATGAAATCTCATTTTGCTCTTTAGGAGTCAGGTGCCTCCAGGTTTCTGTGGGACTGAGACTCTGTGAATTTTTATTTCCTGTTTATTCAAATGCTGTGTAAAATGAACGTGTATCACTTTTTTAAAAAATTTTGTTCACCAACACTAGCTCAGATATTTCTCTTGGAGCTCTGGACGCTGGTGATTTTCCCTTCTGTGAGTAAAATATAAAAGATTGCAGACTTGTATTTATATCCTTCCTGTTTCCTCCCTCTAGCTTCCTCATGCCAGCATCACTAGATAATAGTTGTGTAATAGTTCTACATTTATGGTATGTTCCACAGAGTGCTTTTCATGTGAAAGAGTGCTTCAAACTGCAGAGGGAAATCCCTGTTCCATAGCTAAATTGTGGTTGCTGCTGGAGTGGAAATACTTCAGCTGTTCTTCAGCAGTTCAGCTCAGAGGAAGTAAATAGAGTTCTTCAGCTGAATCTAGAGAAGCTCTTTAAGTGTACAAAATAATTCTTGAATATTCCCCCCCACCCCCTCCAGTCCCTTCTCAAGGACAAGAAGGTTGTCAGCTATTCTTCCACCAAACTGCTGTGGAATCTTTCTTTTTTTGAAATGCTGCTGATGGGGAATTCTTCTAGTCTCAGATGAGAGCATGTAAGATGAAAGCTGACAATTTGAAAATGAATGAATGCGAACATTGTTATCATAGTTCTTTGCTGAAACTAATAAAACAAGTGATGACAGGAAGCTGGATAATTCATCCATATCTTTAGAAGTATGAATAATTATTAAACTGATAGCAAGCTGTATAGACTAAGCCCCCAAAAGTGGAAGATGGAAGACCCAAAAG
>NW_008236769.1:13360346-13422025 GCF_000691975.1 Corvus brachyrhynchos | reverse complement strand
CAGGAATGATCACTTGTGAAAATATTCTGGGCTGTTTGTTGGCAAACAGTTTAGGGTTAGCTGGGCTACTACTGCTTTAAAAAAAGTTGATCAACAGGAGAGTTGTATAAGCACAGGATATGTGAGCATCTTCTCAGAGCTGCTTTTGTTGTTGGGCTTCTTTTGTTGACAGCTCTGTCAGCAAAAATACTGGCAGCAGATTTAATATGATACTAATTTCTCATGGAAACACAATATTTACTGGATTCTTACAGGGAAACATGTAGGAGACTGGGATTATATGAAGTGCATATTGTTTGAATCCTGAGTCCACAGAATAGCTGAGGTTAGAAAGGACCTCTGCAGACAGTCTAGTCCAGTAGCCTGCCCTCCGGGCAGGATCAGCTAGAGCAGGTTGCTCAGCGTCATGGCCTGACTGTTCTCAATTATCTCCCAAGACTCCAGCCTCTCTTGGCAAACTTATTCCAGTGTTTGACTGCTGTTGTGGTACTAAAAAAAAAGTTATCTTTTGTTTACAAGAAATGTTCTGTACTTCAGTTTGTGCCCCTTGCCTGTTGTACTTTTATGGGGCACTGCTGAGAGGAGTCTGGCTCCATCTTCTTTGTTGTCCCCATCAGGTATTCATACACTTTGATAAGGCTTCCTCTGAGCGTTTTCTTCTCTAAGTTGAACAATCCCAGCTCTCTCAACCTTTCTTCCCATGTCAGACTCTCCAATCTGTTAGTGATCTCTGTGGCCTTCTCTTTGCTTATTCTAGTATGTCCATGTTTCTGTTGTACTGGAGACCTAAAACTGGACATGGCACTTTGGGTGGGTCTAAGTTCTTAGAGTAGAGGGGAAGGATCACCTTCCTTGACCCCCTGGCAGTGTTCTTCCTAACACAGCCCAGGGTGCTGTTGGTAGCCTTTGCTGCAGGGGCACATTTCTGTCATGGACAACGTGTCCAGCAGGACCCCAGGCTCTTTTCTGCAAAGCTGCTTCCCAGGCTGTTGGTCTCCAGCATGTTCTGGTAGAAAGGGTTGTTTTTTCTCAAGTGTAAGACTTTGTTTCCCTTTGTTGAATTTTATGAGGTTCTTGTTTGCCCATTTCTCCAACCTGGTGAGATCTGTAGGAATGGCACCACAACCACCTGGCATATTAACAGCTCCTCCCAGTTTCATATCCTCTGCAGATTGTAGGGGTGCACTCTGACCCACCATCCAGGACACTGATGAAGATGTTAAACAGTTCAGATCAACTTTTTTTACCCAGTAAAGCAGAAGAGGTGCAAGATTAATTTTTTGCATAACTGGTTGCAGTACTTTGTTTTCCTGCATTTATAAGCTTTACTCTGTGTTGATTTTGAACCTAATTTTAAGAGTCAGAGTACTTTTGTCAAAACTTTGAACATAAAGCAGCCAAAGTTGTTCAGTGAAAGTGGTTCAAGCAGAACTTAAGAAAGACAGAAGTAACAACTTGTAACATTTAGTTCACGGTCCGTACATGAATGTAAAAGAATACGTATCATGATAGAATCACAGAATGGTTTGAGTTGGAAGGGACATTAAAGATCATAATGTTCCAAGCGTCCTACCAAGGTCAGAGACACCTTCCACTAGACCAAGTTGCTCAAAGGCTTATCCAACCTGGCCTTGAACACTCCCCGGAAGGAGGCATGTGCAACTTTTCTGGGCAGCCTGGTCCAGTTTTTTACCATCCTCACAATAAAAAAATTTCTTCCTCATATCTAATCTAAACCTGCCCTCTTTTAGTTTGAAGCTATTCCCCCTTGTCCTGTCACTACCTGCTGTTTAAGAAGTCCCATTCCACCTCTCTTGTAGGCCCCTTTTTAGATTATCTGGTTTTTAAGTGCTTTTCAAACAGAAGGTTGGCAAAATGAGCTAAACCTGGATGTTGGTAACAGTCAGCTCTGCACTAACTCATCATGAACACTTACCTCACACTAAATCCATCTTCAACCTGGGTGCTCTGACTCACCGAGTGCATTGAATGTCCATGCCGAGCGTTCCTGTGCTGCTGAATAATGTGCTTCCTGTTTTGACACGTGTGTGTGTCAGCAAACAAGCATGACATCTTTTGTACTGCTGTAGTTTTTCTGCACTAGGCTCTGCTCTAAAAAAAACCATGTGTTTTAAGAAAAATTTAATACTATGGGACTTTGTAAGAAGTTTGACGTTGTAACGTAGCTGAAAAAAATTGGCTCCTGTTGGTCTCTTTTCCACTCCTGCCCACTCACTATAAAATATATTTTAAAGTGATTAATGAAGGAAGAAAACACAGTAAAAGTCAGTAACTGTGCTCATGAGCTAGAGCTGTTGCTTGGTTATCAGTACCCCATTGTGCCTGTAGGAAAATACTTGAAGAAAGTTATTCTCAAATATCTTACAGAAGATCTCCTGTTGGTATCTTCAAAGTGAACACTTTCTGATGTTGCAACTCCTAGTTGCACCATACTTGATTTGTAGTGTTTTCACAGGACAGCAGCCTGTGATCTTGTGAGTTTGGTTTGTGTATGTTTTCTGGTATAGGAATAATATGTTTGTATGGTAGCTAGCACATTGGGATCTTTAAATGTTGACATAAAATAAGAATATCCATGAAATATTTGAATCTTAGCATAGTGAGTGTTTGTCAAGAGCTGGGAAATGAGTAAAGATGAGCTTCAAACATCTCCTGGATATCGTAATAAGAGGAAAATGCTTTAGTTGGTGTCTTCCCTAAGCATCTTCCCATTGTCTTTAAAATCAGTAGTTCCTGTATAATCAGCATAAGAGTGTGCCTTTTGGGCTCACAAATTTAGGGAGGTACTGTTCTGGCAGATGGGAATTTGCTATAAGGGCACACTGACAGGATCCATCAGTCCTTGTTAAGTCAAAAAGCTGCCTGCATTGTGCACTTGGCCGCCCACAACTTACAGCCTGAAGATACACTATGTGGGAAGTATTTGCTAACCCAGAATGTGAAATATGCCAAAGTAATTCATTACTTACAATACGTGATATTTGACTTAAATAAAGCATTTTTTTTTTGTTAAGATACTTTTATTTTGATAGCCAGTAATTTAACTGCTTCACAACTTCTTTTGATTTACCTCAATTTTTTTTAAGAGCTCTGTAGATTAACTTGACTTGGAAACTCATGGAAATGAAAGAAAACAGATAACATGTTGAGTAGAACTTTGGTCATTCATATATTCTGATATGGGTCTGCTAATTTGAGTCAATAATGCTTAATTGTCTTACAAGAAATGATGTCACTTTGGCTGGACTAGGTTATTTTGGGAGCAATCTGATTGGAAATTGGATCTCTAGAGAGTATCATGGTATCTGGACTCTGCAAACACACAGAAGGACAACGACCTCTTTCATTTAAAGAGGTGGTGCTGTGATTAAAATTAACAAATATTTGGAGAAGAAAGAAAGGTCAAAACAAATGGAAGGATTTGCTTAGGACACACCTGCTGAGTGACCTTAGCTTTGCAAATCAGTTGTGTCTTTGGACAGGGAGCAATGCTTAGGTTCTTGTTAGTACTCCAATATTCCTACTAAAAGAAGAAGAGCAAAGAAATTTCTTTTGAGGTGTAAGTCCAGGGTGGCAGCCGTAAACAAGTGCATTGAAAAGGACTGGCCTCTGACGTCCCCAGGGTAGTTCTAGACAGGGCTCTAAAATCATTGTCAACTTCCTTATATAAGGATGTAAGACAATTTTCTTACAACTTTATAACTGTAAAATGGCTTTGTAAAGCACTTAATTTTCTTGTAGGAAGCCTTGTTCAAAAGTTCATAATGTATGCAGAAATTAGTTACTTGTGGTTTGTGTAACAGGATAATATTTTGAAGGAGTGTGATTGCTTCTGTTGACTAAGTATGTGTGTAGCAGATGGATAGTCCAAGAATTTTTGCTGTTTGTTCTCTCCTGTATTGAAGTAGCAGCTTTGAATAATATAATGATGGTTTCTTTCTAGGCACAGCTGCTCTAGAATACACAGTACTGTCTTCCTGAGTTATAAAACTGACTGGTTTGTAACTAAGGCAAGCTACTAGACCTTACCCTTCAAAAACATTGAAACTGTTTTTAAAAAGAACTATTTTTTAAAAATCAATTTACCTCCAACTGCTTTTAGGCTTATAAAATTACTTTGTTTGGATCTATATCTCTTCAAGATTATATTTTAATGCTTTTACCTAATTAACCTAAATCTAGACATTATTCTAAGCCATCCATTTCTGAAATATACTACTACTCTTCTCTTTTAACTTTATTTTCCTTTTCTGATTTTGCCTAGAATAAAGAAAAACTATTGCAATTTCAAGAAATTGATAAGAACTACTAATCAGAAGAGTTCACTGAATAAGTGCTGATATAATTTATGTTTTGGATAAGTCCAGTGACAAATAATGATGGTGACTCTGGTCTGAAATAATCCAAGAATCGTTGAGGAAAAATTGAAGTATATAAACATACAGAATTTCAGTAATTCTGTATGGAACTGCTAATTGTTACTGCTTTGAGGGAAAATTTTCAGTAGTTTATTCTACCCTGCCTCATTTTTCTATGGCATCATATATAATAGATGTTCTCTACTTTTCTGTTTTGTTGAAATGGTGAGCATGGTGATCTAATTTAGTCTCAAGAAAACAGCTTAATGCTTGAAGATGTTTATTGTGGGGTGTAGTTTTTCTCTTGACACTGTTTATTAAAACTCTTCAGGAGATGCTTAATTTTTCTTACATATTTCTATATTTCCTTGTTCTTCTTGCCTAAAGTAGTGCTAAGTTGATTTAGCTTCTAGTTTTTCAGAAGGCAGTTTCATCACTGCACCTCTTTGTTTTCCTTAGCTGTATGGCCAGAATTAATTTCATGTAGGAGCATTTGAAAAAAGCTTATTTATATCTCAAAGTCTTTAACTGAATTGTTTTGGAGACCTGTAGAGTCATACAAATCTCTGGTGCTTTTCAGGTGTTATAAGCTAACACAGTTGAGAGGAAGCACACCATTTTTCTGACCACGCTTGAAAGGAGAGCATAGTTCTGTAATGGTTCCCCCCACCTAATCTGGTAGGACTCTTTTTATTTTATATTTCTTGAAACGTTTTTTTTCTTCCCCATAGTTTAGTGACTTCGTGTATTTGGTAAGATTTTTAAAAATCCATTTCTAATTCCCTCTTGCTCATGACTGAGTTAATTTAAAAAGATACACAATATAGGTTTTTATGTTTTTTTAAAAAAATCACATTTATGTGGGAAGGAGTTACTTTCAGCCAATATACTGTAACACTGAGGAAGGAAGATGCACAGAGAGATCTGTCAAGTCAGGATATATAGTTAAAAGTTCCCTGTATAGGAATTGGTACAAGTTAGACCTGATTAACTACTTTCTACCAAATATGGAAGGAAAATTGATGTTTTTTACAGAATCACAAACCTATGTAAAAGATACTTGTTTCTGTGTTGTCTATACTGTTTTCTGGGAAAATCAGTTTTTAGAAAAGAAACCTTTGAAAATTCCTGTTAACAGGAGTCTGGAGAATAGTTAATGGTCTTACTTACACAGCCAAATATTTCTTCCTTCAGTTTCTTCCTTTAGTTGACTTTTTTGAAGTCTCACTTTTACCCCATAATTCCCAGCAACCAAATAATAGCTATACAAACTTTTTTTACGTTTTTCTGCTGCATCTGAACTAGTTTCACATATGCAGTTACGGTGGGCTAGAAACTTTTTGATTAATGTGGTCTGAAAGTGATTGTGTTTTAGTTTCCAATTTTATTTGGAGCTCCTTAGGTTTGAATATACATAAGTAAAGAAGGAATTTGGCCAATATTGTAGTGTGTGACCAGATCAGTGTGAGAACTGGTGTGCTAAAGGTCTAGTGTAAGGCTAAAGATTTGGAGGAGAATAAAGGCTTACATTTTTTTCAAAACTTCAGTCATGCAAGAAATGTGTAATTCAGTCTTTCAGTATTGCTCTGTACCAGTGGAAAACTTGTGGGCAGCATCAAGGTGGTATTTGAAATGTTGCACTGTGCCCATTAGACTTTGGCCTAACATCCTATACCTCTAAAGGAGTAGAAATGCAGCGCTTAACACTTGCTATAAAAAGCTTATTTGACTTGGGAGAAATCCCTTTCTCTTCTATTCAGTCTTCCTCTTAATTCTCTGATAAATGCTGAAGTAGTCTGAGGATTTTGTTGAACAGCTGTGGAAGAAAGACAAAGTAGAAGACTGTTTCCATGCTTCTACTTTAAGTAAAATTTTAGTGAGATTCTTAATATATATAATTGATTTTTCCCTTCTAACAATGGCTTATTGATGCAGAAATAGTATCCTGACTAATCAAATATGGAATAATGTACATCAGTTAATGTGACTTTTAAAAAGTGCATGCCATGTAAAGGTACTAGAGTTGTTTTTAAAAAACTGAAGGAGGCAGTGAGGTGGACTTGGTTGATAGTTTATTCATATTACTGAATGTTTCTTGGAGATAAGCCTTACCAGGAACTCTTGCAAGAAAGACTGAAGTCCTCATGTGGATAAGGAACTGGGCAAGATAAAAAACAAACATCAAGATTTAGTAGCCAGCCTCTGTAATGGAGGAAGATTGGTGTTAGGATTCTGCTGGCTTCCTGGTGATACTCAGCTGTTTGAACATCGTGGAAGAAAGAGTAAGTGCTAAGATGAAGCAGTTTCCTTGATGATACTAAGATAATTGAGGTATTACAGATATAGCCCAAGTGTGAACCATTAGAGAAAAATAGTGAGAGACTGAATGGGTGTTAAAATGCATTAAATTCAGTACAGACAAATGCAGTGTGATACAGTTTTTAGGTATGGTGGAAAGAAAATTAATCCTAGTCTTAAATATATAATAACTGATTTAGAAATTATCATCATTCCTCAGTGGCATCTTAGGACTAATAGTGAATGTTTTCTGTGAGTGATCAGGTTAATGTTGACAAACACAGGACAGAAGTGTTGGAAAAGGGAAGAATGGAGAACTCAATACATAGCAGTTAAAATCCATGGTTTCTTCTTCTCTCAAGTAGTATGAGTTACTCTTATTTTCTCCCTTCTCTCATCCTGAAAAAGGATGTAGTAGAGCTGGAAAATGTCTACTGAAGGGCAAGAATGATTAGAGAGATGGAAGTCTGTCTACAAGGAATGGTTTAGAAAGTCTCTTCAATCTCAAGATATGTGAGAAGTATGTAGGAGAAAGAGAGGGTTCACTTTTATGCTTCCAAAACAAGAACAGAAGGGTTTCAAATTAGTTGAAAAGTCAAAACCCAAGAGTATTTCTTCACATAGTTGTGGGCCTGTGAAATGTCTCACAACAGGATGTTGCAGTGCTAAAACTCAGGTCAACAGCAACCAACAGAGTTCATGAGTGAGAATCACCCTGTGGTGTTTCTACTGTTAAACTCCCATCTCTGGCTCAAGAAGTCCAAAGAGACTGTTTGGGAAGAGTAACTTTGTTCTTGCCTTTTTTCAAGTGCCATCCTCTTTCTGGATATCATCAGAGAAAAGATAGTGGCAGAGAGGGGACTTTTGGTCTTATCTGGGTATGGTCATTCAGATCTTCATATGGAAATGTATTTGGTGTCTAAGTTAGCAGAGACTAATTCATGAAATTAAGGTAGGAAAGTACTTCTGCAGACAGTGTAAATTCAGGCTTCTGCTCGAACCTTGGCTAACTTCAAAGCTAATCTGAGTTGCTCAGAGTCCTGCCAAGTTCTGAAAGCTTTTGAGGGTGGAGATTCCATCACCTTTCTGGGCTGCTGTTCCATTGCTTACCAAGCCTTCTGATTGAAATTTTTTTTTTTTTTTTGTCCAGCTGGAATTTTCTTTAGTGACAGTTGTCAACTCTGCCTCCTTCCTTTTTGCTCTGTAACTCCGGAAAGTCTGGCTAGCTCTTATCTATGACCTTCACCTTTCAGTAGTAGAAAGCTTCTATCAGATTGTGCTGCTTCCAACTCCCTGTAGCCTTCCCTTCTGTAACGGAAACAAACCTGCCCATCTCAGCTTCTCTTGGATTTTTTTTTTATACTTCAGCCAGCTCACTGTCGTGGTGGCAGCCTTCTGGACTCTCTCCAGTTTGTCAGCATCTCTTTTTTAGTGGTTGGGCGGGGGAGTGACCTGAAAACCAGACTCAGTATTCCAGATGAGTCTGCATGAGTGCTGAGCATAAACAATCACTCCTCTCAACCCACTGCCTTTAGTCTTGCTAATGCAGCCTGGGATGGGGTTAACCTTCATTGCCATGAGAGCCTGTTGCTGATTCATGTCCAACCTGCTGTCCATCAGGACCTCTGCATCTTTTCCTGCAATGGTGGTCCTAGCCAGTTATTCCACAACCAGGGCTAAAGGCTGGGGTGGTTTTGTGCCAGATCCAGGGCCCTGGGTTTTGCCTTGATTACATTTCATAAAGTTCTTGGTGTGTTTCTCCAGCTTGTCGTTTTTTCTGAATGGCAGCTCCAACACATCCATTTATCAAGGACTCCACCAGTTTGTCCTCTGTCAGCTTTCTGCTTGTGTGTTTTGTAGTGCAGATGGTTGAAAATGACATGTATGTTGGAGCTGATAACATTCCTGGGGAGTGGAGCAGTACTTGTAATTGGCCATCAGGAAGCTTTAGAACCACTGACCATTGTTCTTGGAGCCTGACTATGCAGTCAGGCCCTCACCCATCTTGTATTCAGCCATTCAGTCCATGTCTCCCCTGTTTGGCTACAAGTGAGACAATATCAAAAACCTCACTAATATTGGCATGAAAGGCTGCCAGCATGCTCCTGCCATTCAGAGATAGTCAGTTCATCACTGAAAGCACACACTGTTGTCAAGCTTGCTTTGCTTATGACAAATCTGGACTGGTTATTCCTAGTCACCTTTATAAGCTTGGAAGTGGTTTCCAAATGATTTTTTTTTTTTTTCTGTAACTTTCACAAGAACTGAGATGAGGCAGACTAGCCTGTAGTTTTTGTGATCTTCCAGGTTTTCTTTTTGGAGTAGAGGTACCAAACTTGCCCTTTTCAGTCACAGACAACTTTTCTTGTTCACCATGACATTCCAGCAGTGGTAGCAGGTTTGCAGTGTCGTCCAGGAGCTCTCTCCTCCCTTCTGCTCCTATGCACCTGTGTGTCTTCAGCTTGCTTTGGACTTCTTACATGAGTGAATAGTACCTTTCTCCCCAGACTCATACATCATCAGGAAGACTTAGGAGAAGACCTTACCAGTAAAGACAGAGAAGGCAGAAGTGAGGCTTTGTTGTCCTTTGTAGCTAGGTCACAAACTCAATTCTATAGATGCTTTTCATCTTCCTTAAGCTGCTTGTGTCTATAAGGCCCTGGTAATAACAATTACTTATTTGAAGTCTAGTTGAATGAAGTGGATGTATATGTTGGCTGTGATGGTAATGAGTGCTGGATTTCTAGCTGTGACTCAAAAGGCTTTTGTGGCTGGACACCTACAGCATCTCTGCAAAGAAGAACTCACCACAGTTCATGTTTGTTTTGTTATGTTGTACTCTATCCCAAGCAGAGAGCCCTTCAGCAGTGTGTGTATTCAATTCATTTGGAAACCCCAGGTGCTCAGTGAGTGACTGTGTCTGTTGTAGAAGCTGCAAGTGTCCAACAGGCTAAAACTTCTCCACATTCTTGAAATGCCATTAAGCTGCTTAATAGAATTCAAGGTGCTAAAATGAGCATAAGTCCAGTCTGGATGTCTGACTTCCAGCAACATAAATGCCATTGAGGTAGCAAAGCTTTTTAAACTTTGATCACTATAGTTAATGAACTTCTGTGAGGGGGAAATGGTCTGCATTCTTCTCTCCTTTTTGATATTGTTAAAGGCTATAGATAGTATGTTCTCATCACATGTTTTCTAAAGGCATTTTTCTGTGAGTCTGTAGAGATAAGCAAGAGCTGAGGTGGGAGTGTGTTCAGCAGCTGTTTTCTATATATTCATTTTATGGCTAGAGTAGGAAGTGTGCGCATCTAGATACATTAAGAAAACCTTAAGAAGAAAAACTAATCTCAGTAAAATCTTGATAATGCGTGTAAAAGTAATATGCATTGTAGAATGCTGTGTAAAAGGTTGGCAGGTGTATAATCGTAGAATAGTTTACTTTGAAGGGAACTTGGAGGTAATTCAATTCCAACCTCCTTGTCATGCTCACTAGACCAGGTTGCTGAAAGGCCCACCCAACCTGGCCTCAAACACTTCCAGGGATGGGTCATCCATAGCTTCTCCGGATAACCTGTGTCAGGGCCTTACCACCTTCACAGTAGAGGATTTCTTCCTCATATCTAATCTAACCCTGCCTCTGCCATTTTGAAGCCATTCCCCCTTGTCTTGTCACTCCATACCCTTGTCAAAAGTGCCCTCTCCAGCTCTCTCACAGTCCCTTTAGGTACTGGAAAGTCCCATAAGGTCTTCCTGGAGCTTTCTGTTCTCCAGGCAGGACACCCCCATCTGGCTCAGCCTGTCTCCACAGCAGAGGGGCTCTAGCCTTCTGATCACCTTTGTGGCCTCTTCTGGACTTGCTCCAGCAGGTCCAGATCCTTCTTATATTTGGGGGCCCCAGAGCTGGGTGCAGCATTGCAGGTGGGGCTTCACAAGAACAGAGTAGAGGGGCAGGACTGCTTCCCTTGACCAGCTGCTCACACTTATTTTGATGCAGCCCTGTATGCAGTTGGCTTCATATTATTTATATTTCTTTAAATATTTATTTGCAGGCTGATAATTAACACTTGAGAAGTGTATACAGTTTGCAAAACATCAGGTTACAATATATCCAAACATTTAATACTTGCTGGGTTTATTTCTACTTTTAATATATTTTGAAAAGACTCAAGAAAACAGAATCACTTAGTGAGTGAATAGCTTATTGAAAAATTTATTTTGATGAAAATATGTTTAGTGTTAAATTCACTATATTCAAGGGTATCTCAAGTTACATTTGATATGGCTTATGGAAAGAAAGATTGCCTACAGTTGCCCAACTTGAACAGTTTTAGCCACTTCATGATTTGAGAACTCTGCCTTGCTTTGGTACCTTATTTGCATTCATGGGCAGGAAGAGGACTTTGTTTGGGCTGAAGGCCAGGTAGTAAACATCACAGTTGAGTTCCTAAGTGTACACTTAAAAACTCCCTCTGACATCCTTAGCTCTGCAGTTTTCTACTCCCTGCACTCAACTGAACAACCAGTGTATATCTCTCATGGCAGTCCTTCCTCCTCTTCACCAGTTCAAGCTTGTAGAGCCAGAACAATCCTCTTCTAAGCCTTGTCACCACAGCTAGAGGTTGTTGGAGCATGTTCTGGGACAGCACACCACTTTTTTGGCTTTCTAAAACCGGAGTGAAGTAACTCCTGAAATGAAAAAAAATTTGGATCAGGGTTATCAGTTGCCTCTGCCTCTTTGTTAGCGTTTAGCACCTGGAAACAGTCGTGCTATAGTTGCAGAAGCCTCCAGGCAAGCCGACTTTCCTTCACATCACAGCAAAATTTTGATCTTGGAAAAACTTGTGTTACTGTAATTTTACCCCTTGTGTAGGTTGTCCTAACTTCAGTCAAATTCCTTTTCACTAGATTTAAGTTTGACCTGGTTGAGTACGTGCTTAGGTTGAATAATGTGTCCGCAGTTGTGGAAGCTGATGAACAAAAGGAGCAGAATCTACTTAGTGCCACTGGATTTAAATGTGCTGCCCACTAATATTTTACAACCCTCCTTTGTATCCTCTTGTATGTTCACGGTATGAGCCAACTGGGTGTGGTTTTTCAAGCTCTAACGAGTAGGACAAGTTGGTATTGTGCTTGTACAGAACACATTCTGGTCAGTACTTGCTGCTTTATTTCAATTTTTTTAGTAGCTGATTTATTCTTTTTTCCTTAAGGTAATGCTTCCCTAGGCTGAGTTCTGTAGGTCACTCTTGTCTCTGAATAATAACCGTGTAATCCAGGTATGGTCACAGAATGGCACTGGCAGGAAAGATTCAAAGTCTCCAATAAATTTATGGCAATTAATGATATGTAAATCTCTTAGTCAGAAAAGTTTGGTGTTCACCATGTTCTAACAATGGTACCTGAAAATCAAAGTGAACTATAAGTTAAAATTTTTTAGAATTGTATTGTCCAGAACACTTTCTTACATGTTCTCCTTCCATTAACTTTCATTATTGGTGGAAAAAAATGATCCTGTTGGTACAATGCCTGTAACTTTTGAAGGGTTTTGCAGTAAAGCAAGCCAATGCTGGGGAGCTGGGTCTTTTGGCACTTTGGAGCTGTAGGAGTAACAAAAGAACCAATGGATCGGGATGCAAGTTCAACATAAAATGCTGCTTTTTTTAAGGAATATAGCAGTTGCAGTTCTACATTTTGGCATTCACAGACTCTGTTCCCATAAAGTAAGTGTAAAAGCTGTACCTAGATACAATTTACAAAAATTCTTATGAAAACTGCTGGCTCTATAATAAGAAACAAGTGCCAGTGCAAATTATGGAAATCTCTGGTAAAGAGTATTTACTGTCAGCTTCAGTTAAGCAAATAATTTCATTGTACCTTTAATTTCCCTTGTTATGGCACACTAAATTACGTTTCTCAATATGTTTACTTTTATTTACTTTCAGAGTATATAGTGGAAACATTTCAACTCGCAGCCTCTTCCGCACATGGTATTCAGATTGCTTTTATGGTAGGGGGAAGAAAAGGATAAGAGAAGATTCAAAAACCAATTGTGCCTAGACACGTTTTAAATGATATGTAGTGATACCAGCTGAAATTGAAAGTTCAAT
Organism: Corvus brachyrhynchos; assembly: GCF_000691975.1. Classification (NCBI taxonomy): domain Eukaryota; kingdom Metazoa; phylum Chordata; class Aves; order Passeriformes; family Corvidae; genus Corvus; species Corvus brachyrhynchos. The sequence goes on along the minus strand of NW_008236769.1, from coordinate 13,409,241 downwards.
TGTTCTAAATGTCATATGAACACAAACTGTGCCAGATGTCTGCATGCTGAAGAGACAGAGCACAGGAAATGGGAGCTGTTACTGCTCTTGAGTGCAGATAAGGAACTAGGGAAAAGGGAGATTAAACGCAGACTTTTTTCAAACTGACTGGATTTGTGTCCAGCTGACTGCTCAAAATTTAACAAAAGCACTTTCAGTAGTAAAAAAGATACCTCAAATTAATAGTAGCTTATGAAAGTCTTTTGATGCAGATTCTCAGTGTGGCATGGAAAGCTGATTAGCAAAATACTTGCAGAAATATTTTTTGGTGGACAGTAAGAAAAATGCAGTGGGGGGAAAAAGAAGGGAAGAAGTTGTCTAAATGCTGTCTGGCATCAGGTCTTAGAGTTGGAAATAAGTTTCCATGTTCAAAAACATGAGATGTCAAAATAATGGTCCCCTGGAACATCCATTTTATCTGTGGGTTTCTAAAATATTTAATATTTTTTGTGGAAATGGAAAAGAGAAATGAGGGTTGGAGATGGAAGATTGTTATATAGGCAACTATGTAGGTGTTGAAGCCTATTATTTGTCATGGCTTATGTGGTTTGAATTTTGGGTGGGTGTAGTGCTGGGATTTTAGGGCAAAATGTATAAGGAAAATAACTGTTTTGGCTTGATGCTTCCTGTGGTAGAGTCTTATCCTGTCATTTGTTTAGGTCATAGTTTCAGATACCAAAAACCATTAAATAGATCATTTCAAACTTGAGGATCCCTTTCATGTCTTATCAGGATTATCCTTGTGTTTTATTACTACTACAAATAAGCACAACCTATTGTAGGTAATGCAAAGTCTTGGAAAGCAAATGCTTTGGCTCATCTTCCTTGCTCTGAACCAAAGTGTTCTCTAATGGGGAATTGCAGTGGTTACGTAGTAACCTCTTTGCTAATGGCGCCCAGAAGGAGCGTGGCCCTTGGGGTACTTTCTTGCATGCAGGTGATTAGAATGAGGAAAACTGAGACCTTGATATAATTGATTTGAAGTTACATGCTTGAAAGATTTGTAATCAAACATATACGTGATATGTACCAAACAGAACACTGATTTGTTTCCTGTTTTACCTTTAGCATGGATAATCTGATTGCTAGCTAAATTATGCCTTTGATTAATGGAAAAGCAATCAAGATTATCATAACTACCTGAAAGAACTTCTCCTGGACTTTTTAAAGATTAAAGATATGGATGTATTAAGTGTGTAACACTAGAGTGTTTTTAAAAATTCCTGTTTCCTTTAAGTAATAGAACTTCCTGTTTAAACTGCTTATGCTGCCTCTGTAGTGGAAGCATCTTAACACTTCCTGTAAGCTTTCCCCAAATCATTCACCAGGCTGTAGACTGCTCCCGTATATGTGTCACTAAATGGCCATCAGTAGCAGCTTTGATACAACTGTTCCATAGAGGTGTGGGACACGTAGGACAGGAGACCTCCAAGACTGATAAATCTCTTAAGTCAGGAATGGTGCATTAGAGGAAATTAGTCAGTTTACTAATACATTGTAGGCTTTTATCACTAAAGGAAAATTTACATGGGATTTCTCTTGACATTCCTTATAGTCCTTGGGGAAGTAATATTAAAAAGTAGTCTTTTGTGGGTAAAAGTATGTAGGAGACTTGTTGGATTTCCTGAATAACTTTTGGTGTACTATGTATAAATTTTTGAGTAGCCAGTATGCATTATACATGCTTTCTCACAAAGGTAACTTTCTCTGTTTTAATGAATTCTTGAAGGGAAATAATGTAAACTTAGAAAGTCATGTTCTGAAGGATGATCTCTTAGTTGTTTAATTTGTAGCTTTCCTTTTGTAGGAACACATTTGCCTTTGCTTTCTGTTGTCTCTGGACTATTTCCATCAGTGCTTGCTACAACCAAAGCAGGATAGGTGAAACTGGTATCAGATAAGAAACTGCAGCATTTTTCCTGTTGTTTTTTCATAATCTTTGAAGTGTGAGCTCCTTGCTGAGAGAACTTAAATAAGGGCTTTGGTATGGGAACTCAAGTTCAATCAATGACCTCTAGTCCCCTGGAACCAAGGTGTTCTTTGGGCTTCATCAGATGAAATCATCAGTCTCTCTAAGCTTTAGAGGATGTGAATTTTTAGTTATAGAAATTCTAATGACTTGGTATTTTTCCTTCAGGTGCCATATGAAACACTGAACAAACGATTTCGAGCTGCACAGAAGAACATTGATCGCGAGACCAGCCACGTTACCATGGTGGTGGCGGAGCTGGAGAAGACGCTGAGCAGTTGTCCTGCTGTGGATTCCGTTGTCAGTCTCCTGGATGGAGTCGTTGAAAAACTCAGCGTTCTGAAACGCAAGGTGAGTGCTGTTCTACCTTCCTTACAATGCTGTTTCCTTGGATTTTCTTTTCCAGATAACAGGCATTACTGGCCTTGGAATGCCCAGTGAAACCTTGCTTCACTGTGCTTAAGAAACATAATTTGGTGGTCTTTGTCTAAGTATAACAAACTTCTGTTGAGAGGTAAAATTAATATACGCTTATAGTCCTGAAAAGGACTTTCTGTACTAACAGAAAAGAAATAGTAGCAAAATTAATTGATTTGTATCAATTTCTGCTTGTCTGATAGAAGGGTTTGTGCAATTGCATTAATTGATCACTGGAATAGCAAAACAGGTAGAAGATCGAGATGAAAAATGTGAAACCCCCAGTGCAGGAATAGTTGTATGCAGAAGAATGTGCAAGTTGTCCTGGATTGTTACATGAAAAATTTTTATAAACACTCAACTTGCAATTTGAAAGATTCCTAGGGAATATTAGGAGCCTTTTAAACAAAAATTGGCAGGATAACCTGCTTCTAGCTGTTAAGCTTGAACAAAATACAACCAGCCTTTCATGCCTTTACCACATCTTTCTTAGAAAAAGATGTCTATGTTCTCAGAAAAAGAAGTATAAGCCATTTTTAAAGATGTCTATGTTCTCAAAAAAAGAAGTATAAGCCACCCTTATTTTGGATGGGAATATTACTCATCCCTAGAGTCATCAGAATACTTACTTGAAACAAGTCTTGCAGAAAAATGAAAATAGCTCTGTCGCCTGACTTGAGAGCAGTGCTTCTCCAAAAATAAATAGATTAAACATAGTAGCAGAGTCATTTCATTAAAAGTTAAATGAAATAACAGATATAAATCAACAACAGATATAAATCTTGAGACAGTATTAAGTGAAGCGTCAAAATACCTTGGAGGTTTGCAACATGAAAATAATGCTGTCATGTGTGTTGATTTGGGGTTTTATGCTTGAACAACTTAGCTAGGTGTTGAAAAGCTGTTCTGCAAAAGACTTCATAAATTAATTGCTCTTTTCATCCTCGGATTGTGAGACTTAAAGACGTCTTAAAGGATATGTTTTCTTCACTTCTCCGTTACTTACAGAAAAATAGGAGCTATTTCTGAAAGAGGTGTTGGATGTTGCTTGTAGGTCTATAGTAATGATGTGGAGGAGTAAAAGTTATTTACTTGTTAAATCTTTGCTGACTGTGGGGGTGTATCTGAAGGCAGTGCTGAATGTTTTGGGTGCAAAGCTCCATTTTAGTTTAATTGTTCATTTCTGACTGCCTGAAAGACTGTGGGGAGTCTTATAGCTGCTCAGAAAGAACAAAAGGCAAAGAAAATTTGTTTAACAGTAAAAGTCCTCTGAAATACAAAGGTCTTGTTTCTGCTCCAAACCCTCAACTCCCAACTGTCTTCTCTATAATCTCTGCCCTGAGCAAAATGATTGTTTTCTTTAGAGCCTTTGGACCCATGTGGGATCTCTGTTTCCTCCTGTGTTTAGACAAGGATCTCATGAACTGCTGAGATGGCCATAATAGAATTAGATGGTTCCTTTATTTAACACCTTACTCACTCTTAAAAGAGAGCTTTTAAACACAGCAGGTTCTTGGGTTCTGAAAATGATCCTGGGGAAACTCAGGCCTTTGTGTTTTCCCTTTTGTATCCTGTTTAATATGCTTGTTCCCCCAAGTTCTATTAATGTCCAGCAGGGCAAGTCCAGATAGACTTGCTTCAGAGGGTTTTGAAAAGGATCTGTAGCCTTTCTGAATGTGCTAGAAGGATCAAAAAAACCAGCAAGAGCTGTGTAAGTCCAGATACAAAACCATGTAAGAAGAGCCCTTTGGAATGAGAAAGGGTCTAACCCTGCCTGGCTGCCTTGAGTTCTTAGTTATATACAGAATATTTCTCAAGGTTGCCTTCACATGTGACAATACTGCAGAGATCTAAAAAGTGAAAGTGTGTTTTGAGTTAGTGTTTGCTTGCAGACTAGGAAGAGACCCAGTTTATAACTCAAACAAAATACTTGTCTACAAACTGTATGTTGCAAAATAAAGCTAAAGTCATCAGGAGCAGTAACTCAGACTTCAATAATAAAAATAACTCGTGCTACAGATGTTTACATGAATTTTAGTAAGAGACTCTTGTATAGTGACTAGTGTTTTAGATACTTGAATTTGGTATCAAGGGCCAGATCAGAGTCAGGCTTAATTGGGGGGGGAGAAAAAGCAGCTTGTTGAGCTTTCCTTGCAAGTTTTCCCTTATTTCACTTTGCTTTTCAAATACTGATCCTTCCAGATGTCTGCCTATGGGCAGGCATGGAAAATACAATTAAAACCAATCTGTGCTTCCAGAGCTGGAGCTCTACTGCGTATGATACTATAGCTTGAGTTCTGGGAAGGTCGCTGTGTCAGCATGGAGTGCAGAGTGGGCTGCCAAAAGCCTGCCAGGTTCTTTGGGCTGAGCTGGCAGACTTGCCTGTGCCTTCCAGCTGCCAGAGCTGTGCAGTCATTCAAACACAAGCCAGCAAGTTTAAAGTCATCACAAGGCAGCCTAACTTCCAATTGCATCACTGGTGATATATTGCAGATGGGGAAGGTACTAATCATCCTCTACTGGTTTGCCTTTACTTTAGCAGGCACATAAAGGTACTGCCAGCTTTCTGGAATTCTGTAGCCTGGCATGGCCCAGAGTTGTCATGTGCTGTATACTGAGTTAGCCAGCTTGGAATGTTGACTTTAAGGTTAAAGGAAAGCAACTATGAGCTGAGCGTTTTGGTTTTAATTTAAAAAAAAATATTGTGGCGATATCTTAGGGGGTGATGTGTGTTTTATGCTGGATATGCCAATATGTTGGTTTAAAATCATCAGTCTACTTCCTCTGGACAAATGTGCTTTCCTAAGTAAGGCTTCTGAGCAAGGGATGCATGTTTCCACAGTGGCAGAGTTAAATAAAATAGTACCAGTTTAACAAAGCTGATGATTTTTGGAAAACTGCTTTTAGATCCTTGAGTTGCAGGTGCCAAGAGGCCAAGTGTTTGTATAATTTCCATTATTGCATGACTGATTAAAATGGCTCCAGTGTATTAGAAGTAATGTGGGTTGACTCGGCATCACTCCTCAGTAGAACTAATCCAGCAGGACAGCTGCTGGAGGAAGAAGCCATGCATAGGTTAGAGGTGGAAATTTTGCTTTTCTGCTGTTTGGATCAGATGACTGCAAACCCTCACAAAGCTCTTTGCAGGCTATTACAGCAGTTGCTGCCACAGTTGATACATTCCTGGTTTCGGATGAACTGCAAGTTAAGCAGAAAAATGTATATATTCATAATGTCAAATATATCAAAACTTACTTCTGTGCAAGAATATCTCAGAACAGGACCAGCCACGCTGAAACTTATGCACTGCTGTAGGAAGTGTGTTTCTAAATGAAAGAAACACTACTGGGAGTAAATGTATAACATGTAAAGAATGCTTACAAACAATTACTGTATTTTGCTTTAAAAGGAGATGGAAAATGTATAGCTCTTACTGTTAGTTTTCACTTTTTAGGCTGTTGAGTCAATCCAGGCTGAAGATGAAAGTGCAAAGCTCTGCAAACGCAGGATTGAACATCTGAAGGAGCACAGTAGTGACCAGCCAGCTGCTGCCAACATGTGGAAGAAGAAACGCATGGATCGTATGATGGTGGAACATCTCCTACGTTGTGGCTACTACAACACAGCTGTAAAACTAGCCAGACAAAGTGGTATTGAGGTGGGTGGCAATGTGGACTAACTTGCTAACAAAATGGTAGTAAAGAGGAAGTTGGAAAATAAAGAGCGAGCTGCTTATAGCCTTGTAGCAGCTATTTTTATGTATTGGTGTGCCTTCATTGCTAGTGTTTATCTGTTAATCTTTTAAGGCTTGAGTTTGTTCTCCCTACTTGCCATAAATTTTGTTTTAATGTATTAAATGAGTCAAAATTGAGGGCACAATTTTTTGTCACAAATTAAATGCTTTTAGATAAACACCTTTCTCTATTAAAACTCAGATTAATTCTCAAATGTCATAAAAATTTCTTGTTAGAGGCCTTTAGGCTGCTGATTAAGCATGTGGTGGAGCTTCCCATCTGTCTAGCCCCACTCAGCTGATATGTGTAGGTGACCAGACTAAGCAAAACAGCATTTGCTGGTTGCAGGAACAACTGTTCTATTGTATCATCATACTGTTTAATGCATTGAGAGGAAGGCTGTCTTTTACTTGGGAAAAGAAATTTTGATACAACTTGGGTTTTTTAGTAGCCAGTATGTCTTGCATGATTCCAAGAATGCAAGAATTCCAAGAATTGCATGTTTCTCCATTTTGTGATTGTTGCTTTCCTTTTCACTGGTTAGCTAGTTGGTTTTGCTCGGGCTCAGAGTGGGTTATGAAGTGTTTGGAGTTTGTGTATTTTGGTGTAGCTTTTTTATGCAGACCAATGAATCCTCACTGTGGTCCTCTGGCAGCCACGAGGATGTTAAAACTGATTTTTAAGATTTTGCTGTTTGTCTAGAGAAATCATGTTTTGCAGATTTTGGGTAGCCTTTGGTATTTGATCCTGAGTGATCCTTGAATCATAAGTTCTTTTGATATTCCTGATTCCAGAAAGTATGCAACTCTTCTAGTTAAAGTCTTACTCTTACAAAGATGCTGAAAGTTGAGTTCTGTTACATGACTTACGTACTTTGCCTTTTTTGGGTGGAATAGTTGAATACATCTGTTATTTTGTTGGAGGAAAATATATTTTTGTTACTGATGTCAAATTAGCGCATATGTACTTGTTCTTTGTCTTGTAACAGGGACCTATCTGTTATGTGTCTCTTATTTCTTGGCTGCTTTGCTGGTTCAGCCAACAGCAATTTCAGTAAATGCCAAACAGGAAATAGTATGTAGAGGCTGAATAGAAGTGAGAGGGGAAGTAGGTTGCAAAGTGTTAATAGGAAATAGTCCTGAAAAAAATCAACTGAAGACTCTGTTGTGCCTCACTTGAGATACAGCCCGTGCATGTGAGTCAAAAATACCCAAGGCAATTATGCTGGGAATAATTGCAGCTTGACTGGTCAGCAGCTCTCCCACTTCTGGTAGATGTTTCCCTCTGTTTTGAGCAGGAGCTCATCTCTGCTGAATCATCATGTTACTGTACCTACTAGGTCTGCTGAAAAAGCACTATGGAAATATTTTCACTTTCATAGCAAGTTCTATTATGCCTGATAAAGTAATGCTCAGCTTTGGGTTTAGACATGAGCATGGAAGTCTGTCATGATATACTGCAAGACCCTGTGGTAAAAGCATCATACTTATGAAGGCTTAAAGCTTTTCATTCTGTTTGTTGAATAGAAAATTTTGTGTTAAAAAGGACGTTTTGCATAAGATTATTTACCTTCTGCCTGCAAGCCTAACTCTTTTTATTTGCATAACGTCAAAGTAACTCGAATAACACAGAATGTAGTCACACGTTGAATGCACTGAGGCCATTTTTCTTCTAGTTTGCTGAAATTATGCATTTTAGTCAGGATTACAGTTTGTTTTGGCTTAATGAAGATAAGGCTTCCCTCAGTTTCTCTGCTTTGCACGTGGTCTTTCTTACTGTATGGTGATCCTCTTTGTGAACAGCTTTTACAACATATGATACTGGGACTTGGTTGTTACACAGAATTTGTGGTTTTGCTGGATTAATAAGACAGCATCTGTTTCTTTTTGTTCCTTTCTTGCTGAAGGATGTGAGCTTTGAAATGTTCTCTAATGCTTACTAATGTAACTTTGCTGTAGAGATTACAAAATACCATGGTATTCGCTCATCCAAAATAATCTTTGTTTACTGTGGTCTCACCTGGAATTTTGATTAATATCCCCACCACCAGTCTTGTCTTGATTTTGTACTACTGGGTAGACATTATACCCTAAGTGAGAACCTGAGAAAAGATAGTGTTATTGTTCAGCTTGTCTGGCAGCCAGAGGTGAGGTAAGGTTGAGCATGGCCCAGCAATGCACTCTCATGGCAAAGACAACTCAGCAGCACTCTGGGTTGCACTGGGATAAGCAGCAGCAGCAGAAGGGGGGTGATCCAGCCCCTCTATGCAACCCTGGTTAGACCCATCTGGAGTGCTGTATCCAATTCTAGGCTCCCCAGCAGACACCAGGACTTGGGGAGTCTCCCTGTACTTGGAGATGCTCAAAACCAGAACGGAATGGGAAAGATCCTACGTAACCTGTTAAAAGTGACCTTGCTTTGAGCAGGGAGACTACACAGGTTTCAGAGGTCCCAACCTCATCCATTCTGTGATTCTGTTCCTCAGATTGCAGGGCAAATGGCTGAGGTGCCCTTTGCTGCTCTTTGGAAAGGCTGAAGGAAGCACCTCTTTCCAGTTCAGTTGTAGCTTGGGAATCCCAGGTTAAACACTTTCCAGTAGCTGTTAGACCAGTCTTGGGAGCAAGTCTCAGCCTGCTTGTTCTAAGTTTCTTGTGGGGCTCCTGAATGTGAAGAGACCTGCAGAGCTGCCAAGGTGCTGCATGGGTGAAGCAGGTCAGAAAGGATTCTGCTTCGGTGACCAAAGGAAAACCATTAAATCATCCCTGTATTTGAGCAAACTGCTGTGTACTATTGGCAAAGATTGTGTGCCACACAATTTAATAGTTTTTGATGGGCTGTGACGAATTTTAGGCTATTTTCTAAATTAATTACCTTCATAGGAATGATAGGCTGTTAAGTCTTGTAATAGAAGATAAGTACTTAAAAACCATGGTTATAAACTAGGAAGCAAACAGAATGGAAAGAAATGCTGGATGTGAAAAATTATAGGGAAGTTTTAAAAATCAGAGTTATGAACTAGCTCAAGTAAGGAATAACTTTGGGCATAGGGTGTTTATACAGCATAAAGTTACAGCAATATAAGAAATAAATTCCAAACATTAAGTATGTGTTATATGTCTTTAAAGAAAAGTAATGCTGCTTGGGAAAGTAAACCAAAATGTGAGTAATATTAAAATAAGAGCTGACAGTCAAAGACAGAAATGTCATGTTTGTGCCAAAGTAAATATGGGGCAGAGGGGATCCTATTGTGGACTTTTTTCTTGATGTTGTCTGGCTCCCTAATGATGTGAAAAACAGTTTGTGTTAAAGATACAAACTAGATGTTAAGGGGTTCTTATTGCATATGAATAAAACTCATCAGTACGGGCTTATTAGACTACATAGACTCAAAATAAGGTCATTATTACAACCTTGTAATGCCACACCAATATAAAACACCTATTTTCATCTGCAGATTCATATTTTCAGCTAGCTGGCAAGGTTGTCTATTAACCTCAACTTTGTTATTTCATGTTCTGCTACACTGCTTCTCATTTCTGTGCCATTAATTGATATGCAAATCTAGTTTAGGAAGTGTGGTGTTCCAGTAGGAAGTTGGTTTCTGTTTGTAGATAAATTTTATAATTAGGCTATGTATGTGATGCTTAGTCTACTGTTTCTGGAGGTGGTGGGGTTTAAAATTTTATTTGTTTTACCAGCTCTTTCCTTAATAGGCTAGGAAGAAAAAATAAACATGTAAAGTGTCCTTACATTCTTTGCTTAATTATGTATAGCTGTAGTGATTTTTGCCTGTAGGACTGAAAACAAACCCAGATTCTGAAGCTACCAGTCTCCCTTATCATACGCTGTAAATCCTCTTTCCGTCTTTGCTTAGCTTATTTTAGTAAAAGAATGTATCTCCTTGCCTTAATGCTCATGCTGTACAAAAGCTGTACAAGTGGCAGTGTTTTTTCTGTGAAGAATAGCATAAATCCAAACCAGTGTTTAGTGTGTTGGGGCAGGGAGCAAATGATTTAAAAATCTATAATTCACTGAGGAACAGAAGAGCTACTACATCCCTGGGCAGGGTAGGCAGTGACACTGTAATGCAGGTGAATGCTTGAGTTGAAAAAATTCTTAAATAGCTTAAAACTGGTTAATTTTACCTTCAATCAGGGATTATGCATATCAATTAAAGTTCTGCCAATTAATGTTCTTAGATCAGTAATTAAGTATGTGTATCATCCTTCAAAGATACTTAACTAGCCCTTTGCATTCATACCACAATGTACTTTCTGCTTTTGAGAATTGGGGGAGAGGAAACTGAGTAGTGCATTGACTTCTGAAGTTTTGTCTAGACATGTGACCATTGTCAACATTGGTCTGTATTAGAAGGGCTTCTTGACACTTCAAGCAGTATGGACAGTTGACACAGTCCCAAAAAGATAACAGTTTTCTTGAAGTGGGACTTCAGATCTCCAGTTACTATCAATGGTTTTTCTTCTTGAGCAGAACTTCTACATCTGTGGTAATGATTATTCACTGGAGAATATCAAAACAAGGAAAATACTGAAAAGCCATTCTAAAAATATTTAATTGTCTTTCAGAGTAGTAAATACATTTATTTTTAAAAAAATTGTTTAAATAAGGAATAGTAGTCACTGGAAAAGCTGATTATCTTCCATTCTTCTCTCCCTCCAGTTTGGTCCAGTTAGTCTTTTCTACTGCATCATTGCAGCTTCAGTTCTTGCAAAACTGTTTTTGGAGGGATTAGCCTAACTAGAAAAGATACCTGCAACAGATTCAAGTGTGTTCCACTGTCTTAGTTTTGTTACAGAAAGCTGTGAAATCTTACTTGATGTCCTGTGGTATAAGAGAAACTTGAATTCTTAAAGTCAAGTTTCATGGCTTTCGACCAAGTACCTGATCTCTTCTTTTTTCCTATTCTATATCAGTGTTTCTTTTTTCAGCCCCAAAGTTAAATCTTTTCTTGCTTTATAAAAGTGTTCCTCAGCACTGTGATATGGACCCTTCAGCTGACACCTCAGTAGAATACTGCTGAAGGATTTCCATCTGCTACGGGGCAAAATCTTACTGAAGCTGCTATTTTTGATGTAATCCGTTCCCTGAATAACTGTTTCTACTTGATGACTCTCTCAGAAAATGGGAGATGGAAAATAACCTGCACATTTGAGCATCACAAAAAGAAGCAGTATTACTTCTTAACTAAAAAAGTTAAAAGCTGAATAAACACTTCTTCTAACAATCATACAAATGTACCTTTAGAAATCCTCCTTGTTAAGATGCATAGTCCAAGAATGGCTTGTAGGCAAACACACACATGTATTAAAGTAATTAATCAAAACACATTTATATTCATAACAATTCGATTTTAAATAGGTAAATAATATTCAGCATAATACTTGAATGTATTATTTACTTCACTGTCATGCAGAACATAGCCAAGCTGACTTTCCAGATACAGGCTGAATGGTAAAAGGTGTCTTTTGCCAGGAGCTATTTGTGTCCCTCTCTGGTGACTCGCTGTTCCCACACTAGACATGTTACAGAAAAACTGTGTATGAAGGAGCTCCTAAACTAGCATGACTGATTTAAAGGGACGAGGATTTTAGCTTGTGCTGCTTGGAGTTTCCCTGCAGTACCAGTCTATAGAGAGCTACTCGGAAACTCCTTTAAATGTGTTTTGGCTGTACCTCGCGTAGGCATGGCAACTTTGAGTAGATTGGTATAATGAACGTCTGGGTGTGTTCATCTGAATTTCAAAGTGCTGCAGTTCCTGCACAGCCTTACATCTGCAGTTTGTCTCAAGCATCTTGAGGAATTAGAATTATGTAAATGTGAAATAGTCAAGATCGAAGCAGAATAACAAACTTCCTCATTACAAATCATTTGACACTTCAAAAGCCAACAACATGAATTGTGCTATGATGTTGAACATCATATTTTTTTCAGTCCGTTTAGACAGAGTGGGTTACCTGTACTGTATCACAACTGAGCTAATTTATTACAAAATACTTAGTCTGGAATGCTGGTGATGCAAGAAAAGTTCTTGAATTGAAATTTTATCTAAACGGGGAATGGTGTTACCATACCTGGAGATTGCCCAGGAGTAGAAGAGATTTGGGTTATGCCTCTTCTTACTGTCTTTTCTTCCTGCCAGACATTCCTTCAAAGTGTAAATCTTACCTCACGTTTAACGCTTGCTCTTACTACTACATTTGATGACAGGATAATGTTTTGTTAGAGAATGTGTGTAGCTGCTAAGACAGACTGAGCCTGCATGGACAACAGCTGTAGGGCTTGTGCTCCACTACCAAAGGATTGGGTGCCTTTTCTCTGCTAGAAGAGGCTGTGACAGAAAACGAGGCGCTGTTTTTCTGCCCAATGATGCATATTAAGCTCTAGAGGCTTTGTTACACTACTGTAGTGTAGTCATTTATTACTGTACTTAGCGTGGTGTAATGTGCTGGTGGGTAAAGGTGCAGCCATTTGCTGAGCTGCAAAAATTGCTGAGGCAGGAGCAGAGGATGCATTGGGAAAACAGATTGCTAATAACCAACCTCTAGTGCTTGCTCCAACTCTTGAGGCTCTTCCAAGCAGCTTATGTCCTTGAGCAAAAGAAGGTGGATGAAACACTTCTTTTTGCTTGGCTCTGGAGCTGTCAATACCAGAATATGTATAGTTTTGGTGACCATACTTTAGAAAGCTGTTGGAAAAACTGGAGGGAGAGGATGACTGGAAAATGTTGTGGATGGGTGCTTTCGGTAGGTGTGAGAGCAGAGGTCAAATACCAAGGAGTTTTGTAATCTAGTCAGAAAAATTGAAGTTGGACACAAGTTTAGAAGATGAATTAATCACTAGAACCAATTAACAAAAGTACTAGTATCCTCTAATGTTATATAAAGACCGTGCTCTTCTGGCAGACACTAAGTGTAAAATACTGGGATCCTTCAAAAATAACCAGGCAGAACTAAAAGGTCTGTACTATGCTGAGGGTATGGAAGATGCTCTCATGTGAAAGCTAGACTGTACACAATGGGTACTGTGTTTACTTTGTAGACAAAAACATTTCTGGCTCTTTTGTTGGTGAATCTGTGGTTTGGCTGTCTGTCTTTGCATTTTTCCCCAGTAGCTAGCTCTGCTGGTGGCTTTGAGTAGGACATTCTGTCAGTTACTCTGTTTAGTTTCTCTCTAATCCTGTTAATGTGTGTAGTATTGTAACACTTAATAGTAGCTTAATGAACTTCAGACAATGTTATTTTATCAGCAGAGAGTAAGGAGGCCTCTTACTGTTAATTTGTGCCCCACTTTATCTGGTCTTCAGTAATTGTGGTGTTGCTGTATTGTCACCACCTATGCCATTATTTTCTTAATTTGTGTCTCCCTTCAATGTCAGTGCAGTTCATACATACCCTGTGTTGACTTTGAAGAAACTGTTACTCCAGCAGCCTTTTATTCCTGCCCTTGTATAGGGGCAGAGGAATTGGATTGTAGTCCCAGTTCATGTTACTGCCATCAAAACCACCTGCACTGTCCCACTCTTCACTTGCACCTCATTTTTCCTTCCTGCACATGTTTTCAAGTAGGCAGTGTGTGACTGTGGTGTGTTCCAGGCTTCCTGCTCCTGCCAAGTGATGCCTCTGTCAGTATTTCCTCACTTTGGAAATACACTGACCTCTTCTTTCCCAGCTGCTCCTGTCATCTTACCTTGCAGCTCCTTGTGTTTGCCTTCTCCCTGAATTGTGTAACAGTGATCACAGCCTGAGAGGATGCCTGGATTTGCTGTGTGTTCGTCACAGGGGAAATTATAATAAATGAATATATTAATGTGGAAGACTAAATTGACCTCTTTGTTTGTAACTGTTCATTACTACATTTCTATTTCACTTCCATAGAACTAAATTATACGGAAGGTTGTGTTGCAAGTGGAGAGTATGTGAGTAGTCATTAAAAGCTTAACACAGCTTTTTCTGAAGTTGTTGTTTGAGTGATCTAAGTGTTTATTGTATTTCATATACAAGTAGTTTACCATGCTGCTGAAGGCTGAAGTGCATCAGCAAAGGCTTTTTTATGAGGGTAGTGTTCTTATGCATGTAATGTGTATAGATAGACAGTCAATCTTATTAAAGCTGTTACTGGTACATACTCTTGGCAATGAGCCACTGATAGCTTGAGGCATACTGGCCTATTTTCAATTTCATATTGATGCTAGTAAGCAATTAAAAATAAACAAATTGCATTTTTAAAAAAATACATGAACAGCATCTTATGATACTATGAATTGCTTATTTTATACAACAAATAGCCTATTTTATGAGAGATGCTTTTTTCACTGAGGAAACTTTCTTTTCTACAAAATGCTGCCTTTTCTCACTGAATCAAATATTTTATTTTACCTTGTTTAAGCCTAACTTTTCTTTTTTGACAAATTAATCTTGTTTTGAGAATAGCTTATGGGAGATTTGAAAATATCAAATGTTGTGTGTTCTAGTAGTCATTTCTGGTTGGTTTTGAGCCCTGTTAAAGATTCACATTTCATATGTGAAATATTCTGGGGTTTATATTAATACATAAATGTTCATATGAATTATAAGGGATTTTATCACACATTCCTTCTGATAGCTTTGCAGACTTGTGACTGGAGATCTCATAGAGTAAAAGTACTTCAGCTCATGTGCAGAGTGGAGACCAATGGAGAGGAATGACTTGACCTGACTGCTCCAAATTTTAAAATGTTACATAAAAATCCTCACGTGAACACTGCATGAATTTCTGTAGTTATTTTGCTACTGCAGAAAAGATGGTTTTGTTCTTTCTAAGCTATTTGACCTACGATCTAATGCAAAGTTGCTATTTTTGTTGCATCTGGTGATGAAAATTCTGAGCAGTTTTCTTGATGAATTTGGAGCCACACATGTAGATCTCTGTTTTTTTCCAATTCACTGCTGAATTCCCTTAATTGTGCACTATCTAAAGTTACAGCCTTTGTTTGGCTTTAAATTCAGTTTAAATTCACATTTTGATATGTATTTGCCAGTTTGGTTCACAACTTTATAATAGACATAGCTGTATTTAATTTTAAATTCATGTGAAGCTTATATATCTGCCAGTTAAACTAAATTACCCTGCTGCCTTTATACATACCTTCTCATTATTTCATGGCTATTATTCTTCAAAACTTTCACTGTATTTTTGTGAATCATTTCTTCTTTTCTGTAACGCAGCCACATAAATTCATTAAGTTCTGGACCCATTTTTGTTGTTCTCTTAGTTTTGGTGTTTCAGACTAGTGTTCACTTTTGCTGCAGCCTTTCCCTCCAGTGAGGGCAGGCGCTGGAATCTCCTGAAAACAAGACCCTGCTAAGGAGAGCACCCTGGCAAGGAGTGAGATGCCCTGAGAGTTCAGCCCCTCAACTCCTGCTCATGCTTACCAGAGAGTCCAAAAGCTGTTCAGAGGAGGGAGGGGATGTGCATAAACATGCTTGAGATGTTCTTTACTAAGAACCCATCTGAACAAATAGGATACAGCTTTTATGTTGGCCAGGAGTACGTATCTAGTAATCATCATCATAAAGGCATCCTCATTCTTCATAGTATTTTATGCCTAATAATTGGAGTTCTGTGCAGAATCATAGGGTTGGTAACCTCCCTCCCTGGAGGCACTTGCAGCTTAAAAAGAAGCAGTGATATTTTAAAAGCTATATATATGTAAATCAGGCAGAGCACAGGGTGATGGATAGCTGTATTCTTGTTTAAATAAGTATCTCTGCTTTCACTAAAGTGTCTTCAGCCTTCATGTGCAGTTTTCTCTAATAATAAATGTCTTTCTCTGGAGTTTTCACTGTTGTAATGGAATTAAATAGTTCTTCTATGATAAAGTTCACCCAGTGTTGAAATAGTTACCCTTCTGATACCTGGTTATTGACTGTTGTATAGACGGGAAACTAGTTTACTTTAGTCCAGTACTGTTTTTTTAAAGCAGAAATTGTAAAATCCAGGTGGTACTTCCTGGTTTGTACTGTGCTCCCTCCTTGAGTGGGTAATTGTTGCTGATACTTAATGGAGTGAGTTCTCCTCCTTGAGACATATGAGACTTTTCCAGTACAGTTGTAGAACTAAATGAAAGGTTCATGTAGATCAGTATTCCTGCCCAACCTCAGGTATTATGTATTTGTAATCAAGTGATTTAGGCAAAGTTATATATAAAGGAGGCTAGAAAGTCTGTGCTAAGAATTATGGTTGGATCAAAGCACTGAAATAATCTGTGTGCAGGGTCGGGTTCTCCTTAGTTCTGCAGTACTGGCAGGAAAGTATTGTAACCCCTGTTCCAGTTTGAAAGCTGAAAGTGTGAAATGAAGAGAGACGTTAGTGTTGTAAAGAGGGTAATTAAGGAGTTAGAATTCCTTTTTAGTTTATATACAATTCAGAAAACGTTTGCCATGGTGCTGAATACTGTGTCATTTTGAGGGGGAGTGTGTGGTAACAGATTTCTTGCTTCTGCTTTTTCTGCACCTGCAAAATCAAGTGGCACTATTTCTCTAAAATTGTGTATTTACATTTAGTCAATTTTATATGTAAATTTTATAAGTGAGGCGCTTTGTAGCAGCCTCTTAAATCTTAATCCTGTTTTGGGAGCTGAGAAAGACAATGTTTCTGTATGGTCTGCAGCCTGTACTTTGAATTGCAGAATACTTTCAGAAAGCTATTCAGGATTGGGGTCTTAATGAGGATTTTTTTGACTGGAACATGAGATACTTACTACGAATGCTAAACTGGTTCCTGTCCATCCAAGATGAGGCAGACGAAGGAGTACTCTTGACTGGCCTGTGTAGAAGAGCTGTACTAGTTCCGGTTAATCCTCTGATACTCCTTTCTTCTGTTTCCTTAGTCCTAGCTAAGGAAGAAGCCCCAAGAGTAGGCACCACCAGAAAAGATAGGAAAGTATGATTGGAATAAAAAAAACCCGTGTGGCATGTGGGGTTTTTAAAGGTTTATTGCCTAATTGTGTCTTAGTATTTTTGTGGTTATCAGTCTGCAGGATTAAGACTTCTAACTACATCTAATCAAATGCAAAAGCTGTTTCTGTCTCTACAAAAGGATTTCTTAATGCCTTTTTTATATTGTTCCTTAACTTTCTATCGAGTCAACAGAGAAGAAAATCCTATTTATTGGTGCCATTTAAATGTAATTGTTAGTTCTGAAAGAAACTCTTTTAATTTAAAATGTTCTCCTCTGTTTTCTGGATACATACTGTCTATTTAATAGAGAAGGCTGCCAAGCTTTGACTTCTTTTGGCAACAGCAAATCAAATTAGCATTTCTGTTAAATAGAACCTTTTTCATTTTAAGTTTTTAAAAGCAATGTAGAAGTTCTCTTTTTATTTAAGAGTTTTGTCTGCCTCGGCAGCAATCGCAGTCTTTTTGCTCGTAGTAGAGGGCTGCTATACTAACACCTGATTGATACATACAGATAGCTGGGATTCTCTCACCAGCTCATGGGCTTGTAACAAATGCTGCCCTTATGCTTCTTTATTTTTTTTTTTTTTTGGTAATGAAGCTTAAACTATAAAAAGCTAACAAATGAGATTAAACCAGTAATTTGTTTCTGCTTAGCAGATCCAGTCCTTTTTTGATGTAAAAGAAAATGCTTTTGCTTTAATTTGGTGTAAAAGCAAATGCTGTTCATTAAGAGGGCCCATAGCTCAAATAAGGTTGAGGGGGTATATGGAGATGTTATTGTTTGTAACTTAAATGGAATTGTCTTTCCACTCAGCAGCTGTATGGAATGCAAGCAAGATAATTAATATGACTGCATTATATGTCAAGCTACTTACACAGATGAGTTAATGGGCAAGAGGTATTTATATGGTCACCTTATCATGCACAGGGGAGTGATGCACTTTTCTTCCACTTGAGCATATAATCAGAAAAACTTCAGACCAGCAAAAAGATTCTCCTGTTCTTGTAGGAATACTTTAAAAATACTGTTGTGGAATAGGTTGGCATTCTTTCAGTCCATTTGCCAACACATTGCTAAAATACATTAATTTTTTTTATCCCTGAGGGTATGGGAAGAGTCCATTAAAGTCCAATCTCAGTGGTGTTCTGTAAACTTTTAGCTGTCTGAATGCTGAGCGCAGTCTGACTTACCTGGATTTGATACCACTAGAGCTGCGGGAGGCCCTTTATTCTTTTGGTGATAAATGGTTTTGTTGCTATGATCATACAACCTATAGAATAAATGTTAATGTTTTGGTTTTAAATTTCAAGTAATGAAAGATTTAGTAAAAGCTGCAAGTTCTGCTGCACTTCAGAAATACATATGGCTTGTTTTAAGTTTCTGTAGATAACCATTCTGATAACCCTAACATGATTTACTCACTTTTCCAATAGTATTAGACTTCCTGTATTGATAAGGAAAAACTGGCTAATGAAATGTAAGATGTGAATGTGATATAGCTGATGCTAGTTCTAGTTTTCAGCTTTGTCTCACAGAAGGTAGAACTTCTAAGACTTAAGTATATTCAGCTGTTCTGACAGCTGACAATGCCATCTTATTTCTGAGAATGGTTTTGTTCACTAGAGCTGTGGTAATATTTGTGGTATTAAGCATGTCAGTTGCATAAAAGTCTGCAAGATTCTAGGTATAATCTTTAATATTTTTCTTTATTTTTTTGTTCTAGTTCTGTTATGTAACTAGACTCAGAGAGCTGTTGTCACTATCAGAACATTTCAGTCCTTGGAAATATCCTGTAATGTCTTTTTACAGTGAACAATTCTAAAAACCAGAAGTCTTGAGAACAAAGTCTTTTGTATCTCTGTATTCCAGCTAAGTTGAAGAATTGCTGTGTCAAGTATGAGTACAATTTAACAAGACCTTCTTTCCTTTTTTGTTTTTTGAAGGACTTGGTAAATATTGAGATGTTTTTAACTGCTAAAGAAGTGGAAGAGTCATTGGAGAGACAAGAGACTATGACTTGCTTGGCTTGGTGTCATGACAACAAATCCAGACTCAGAAAAATGAAGGTATGAAAATGCAACATGTTCACATTTTGCTTAAACTATTTTCTAAACTACTTGGGTGCTGGATGTGGTTAATTTGTTTTAAACTACAGGTCTTGAATAAGGTCTTGTATAAAAGTAAGGACAGTAGGTATAAAAATCTTCTTAAAAGGCATAGGTAGTTGGAGCTAAACAGGCTCAGAAATGTCAAACCTGGAACTGAGTGATAGGTCATCTGGATTCAGTGTTGTCTCAACAAATTACGCTCAAGTAAAATACAATACTCGGTTTGGTGTAATTTGTAAACAAATAAATGCAGAAATACGTAGTGTCTTGATGCCTGTAAACTTACATTTATAACTCTGTACATCCTGGTGAGACTATAATTCAGTTTATATGTGAAGGTGTCTTACAAACGAGATTAATTGGTAATCTAAGAGAAATTTCATGCAGATTTTAGTAATTTTTAACTGTTGAATATAAGAAGATAAAACTTTAGAGTAAAGAACTAACTTGCTAACACACTAAATGTGTTTTTTTCAAAAACAAAAGCTGGAATCCAATCAAGTAATAAACACAAAAAGTCTTCCCCAAGCCATTGAGTACCATGAGCTGAACATGCTGTGTACTTGTTGCTATGCAGTCAGTTTAAATTTCCTTGTCTCCTAAATTATGCATTTCAAAACATGCTGTAATCTTTTATAGGGCTTGCAGAAATCTGTTTTTAACTGATATTAACCAAAATCCCTGCCTCCCTCAAAGATGTTTGTGTCTTATTTTTTTAAACTAAGCACTTTCTTTAACCAAAAATGTTTGAGTGCACTTAACAATAAGCAAAGAGTGACATTCTCTGTCACTCAGGGGCACCAAACTGAGAACGAACCAAAGATGGGATGCAGAAGTAAATCGGCCAGTGATTACTCTAGAGAAAATGATGGTCTTGTTATGGAAACCATTAAAGGAAAACCAGAATTGGTATGTAAACCACATTGCATAATGATACTGCTAAAAAATCCCCCTCGTGTAATCTTAAAATGTTAAGTAATGTAAGAAATACAATCTGAACATTTTACTTTTTCATCACCAATTTTCAACAAGCAATAAGCAAGGGAAAAATCTTCCCCATCCTCTTTTTGAAAAACGAACTACAACAAAAATCTATTTCTGCAAGCCTTACGCTTTTTTCTTTTTCTTTTTCGTTTCTTTTTGAATCAAACAAAAACCAAAGCTAAGGCTGTGAAAGATCAGAGTTGGAAGAAGATAAATTACTACGCTTCTTTTTAAAACACAAACATTTCTTCTGCTTCTAGTTGCTTAGCTACTCATCAGTGTTAATGCTCTAAAATCCCAGCCACCACCTACCTGAATGCAAGCCTTATCTAAAATCTGAAGTGTTTGGTGGCCTGGGAAGGCAGTCATGTAATCTTTACAGATATGAGTGATCTGAAATCTTGAGAGCTGCTGCGGGATTGTTAAAAGGTATACAGTGTTGGAATGCATCATCTGATTGTCTAGGACTCTCTGCTTCAGTTACACTTTTCTGCAGAACCCATAGGGCCATTGGCTTGCACCTTAATTGAAAATTCATGTGTTTGTCATGTGGGTTTTGCTATGGAAACGTCTTAGCAAAATAGGAAGCCCTGGGATTCAGTATCATTAACCATTAAAAAGCTTGATCAGATTTTTAGTGGAAGCAAACTTCTTTAAAATTCTAGATGAGGGATTTGTGTAGATTTGGATATCAAGGTTCTTTAAAATAGTCCTATTGAAAATCTCAGTATCATTTTCTGCTGAATCTGGGCTTGAATACAGAAAAATGCATAGTTGGAAAATAATTTTTTCTGTTCCTTAAACAAGTGAGTTTTAACATATGACAGAATGCATCATTTTTATGTTAAAATGGCTTATGTTTTAAATCTTAAATAAGCAATTGTTGCAATTTGTGCATTAGTCACCCCAGGCAGCTAACTGATAGAAATTTGGAGTTGCTCAAATTCCTACTGAAGTCACTGAGGAATTTTGATATGACTATGCTGATGGACAATAAACAAAAGGCAACTATTCATTAGAAACATGGGTAAAGAAAAAAACGCTCAGCAAGTGGAGCGGAGGAACTCAGGGAGTAAAAATCCTTTACATGATTCAGAGCACTTTGGGTTTTCATTATTTTCGTAAGGTAATAAAACAGTTGACTGTGTCCCTGTAAAGAAGCATAGTGATTTGTTCTTTTACGGGAGGCGGGAGAATCTTTTTATTTTTAATTCCACATATTCAAAGTTTTTTTATAGATTTTGTGAACTGGTGATGGAATTTGATTTAAAGGGACACTGTCAACTTCGTTAGGCTTCAAATTTTACCTTTTTCCCAAAACAGGTAAATGCCACTTGGTTTTCTTGTTTGAGACTTGTTTCCAGCATGGCTTTTAGATGTTTGACAAGAAGAGTGGGATAGAAGCTTGAAGAAAGGGAGGGAGGGCATTGCAGCAACTTAAACTTTGTGCTGGTTTTTTTTTTTAATATTGGGGTTTTTAAAAAACATTCAAAGGTTTGTTTCTTCCTTGGAGTCTTCTGGGTAGACCTGTCTAAATTATGACATAGCCCCAAACTACTGTTGAGTCTACGACTTTAAATTGTAAGAAAGTAAAAAGAAACCACCTATTACTCTCATTTGTGTCTCAGGTAACAATGCTTTCAGTCATTAGGAAAAAGTTGTCCCTGCTGATGGGAGGCAAGAGGAGGAGGATTTTGTTTGCTTTTAGGGATTTCTTTGCTGATTTTGTCTGTAGAGTCAGCATTTCAGCTTTTTTTGCATGAATGCCTAAAAGCAAGCAAACAAGTTGCATGTTATTAACACTTTCTTTTTTATTGTGCACACACAGTCGTTAACAAACCACGCGGTGCAACTTTGGCACCATCTAAGACCCTGTCTTGTCTTTAATCTCAGAGCTGTCTGGAGTTCAGCCTAAGGATTCAGGAGTTCATTGAACTCATTCGACAGAACAAGAGACTGGATGCTGTGAGGTATGAAATTAGGATGCTTTCCAAACAATTTTTTTCTTAACAAGATGGTATTATGCTTCATTAGAAACATGTGACTATTGTTGCAACACCCAGAAGCCCTGTAAAGCCTGTGAAGGGTCTCGCCTGGTATTGTCATCAGTCTTGGGATTTAAGATGGGCTTGAATTTGTTTTAAAGGCAAAGTGCCATTCCACAGATGTGCCTTTTTAAAGAATTGATGTTGTCACTGAAACTCTGCATCTTCCTATTCTTCAAAATCAAGTTTTAGAAAATTAACCTGTTTTCAAAAGTAAATGGATTTTCTGGTGGCATATAATGTGTAAATATATATTCACCCTTAACTAGTTTTCAAAAGGTACAGCTAGCTTCTCATGGCAATTCATTACAGTTTTAATCATCAAAAATACTAAAAGGTTAATGAAACCTTCATCTAAAGCTTTAACATTTCTATTTTGACTGAATTCTCTTCTGCTTTGCTATCTTCATTAAACTTTTTATTCTGCAAGTTACTTGCAAGACCGGGTTCACCTCCTGTATTGATGCCTAATTTAGAGTTCTGTGTGGTCATGGGTGGGAGAGGGATGAGCTGTGTTAGGTTTTCCTCACTCCCTTCCTCTGGCTCCAAATTAAGAAACCAACTCAATATCCATTTTCACCTCTTCTGAAGTAGTTCAGTGGGGACTGCAGGGGGAAAGTAACAGCCCCCAGTGGGGCTGTGAATCAGTAACAGAAGTGGAGTCACACCTCAGCACTGCCTGACTTCAACCACAATACAGTTTTTCTGACAGTACTTTTTGTACCAGCACATGAAGCAATTTATACATCTGAGTTAATGGTCCTGATTTAAGGCGAAATAATGTTCCAGGATAACACAGGAAACTAGTCATGCTGAAATAAGCAGCATTTTGATACTGGGACAAAGAAATGTGTTGATAATTTGATAAGCAGTGACCTTGCCAGTGCCAAAGTACAGTGCAGCTGGCAGAGCTAGTGGAGCTTACATGTGCCCAAGGGAGGGAGTACTCACAGCGAGTTCTTTTTTTGTAAGAATATTTAAACCTAAAGAGAGGTGAGAAGTTCATGGCCAGACCTGAAGCTTTGCTGATGCATCCTGATGTCAACACTGTTGCCACATAATATTTCTATGTTAAGGAAGTTGCAAGTTCTGCTGCCTTTAAACCCAAACTAGGTACTTCAGAAATTGAAACTTACATTTGTGGCAGAGCTGATATTTTGGTCAGAGCAGCACAGATGTACAGAAAAGTATCATAATGTATGCACAGACTGAAAACATTCTAGCATATTCCCAAGTGTAGATGGAGAAGCTCTCCTGCAGGGCAAAGTTTTAGGGTTAATTTCAGGTTTTATTTTTAATTTCATTCAAAGCATGGCTTGCTTTGAGCTAATATCATTCCTACTTTGCCCTACTTGCACTTAAATTGTCTTTGCTCTGGTCCCAGCCAATGCAAATGTGCAATCTGATAAACTCCAGCTAATTTTAATGTTAATAATTAAAACCAAACATAATAATTAAAAACAAAACCTACAAGCTAGCATTTAGATATGTGCACTTACCCTTTGATAGAATTATCAAATCCTAAGGAATTGTCAAGTACTTAAGAAAAGGATGAAAGAGACTCAACTCCATTGTCTGTCTTCTGAAGCCCATGGTGCTCTTTATATCAAATGAATACTGTGCCTTTAGCTTTATTCTCAGTTTGTTTCTTTGCCAAGTGTGCAGTCATGCATCTTAACAATGAGTAGTCCATGCTCTAAAAACTATTTTCTTTGAGCTACAGCTTCCTTATGTAGCTTGGAAACCAGAGGGCAGGCACAGAGCTGAAATAAGGAAATAGGCTGAGAACTGGGACAAAGCAGATAAGGTCCTTCTGTATTTTATTGTTACTGGATATTTGTTTCCCTCTCGTCCCTCTTCCACATCAGAAGTGGTAAAATTTGCAAGCTGTCAGCCCTCAAGAGGACACAGCATGCTTTGTGTGGAATAACCTGTATTCCTGAAGTCTCTGAGGTTTACAACTTAGAGCTCCTGTCTATATTGCAAACAAGACATCCCTATTATCCCTATTGAGTGTTGGTAAGGGTGAAATGTGCATATTCCATATAATATTCCATATACCTGCTGAAATTCAGGGTTGACATACGTTTTATACTTGGCAATTATAACCTGCCAGTCGTGGCAATGCTGCTTTAACTTCATAACCAATTGTAAAAGGAAAAGGAGCTATGGAAGTCTTTCTGTATCTTAATTTACTCCTTTCTAGCAAGATGAGTTTTGATTATTCTGTACATTCAGACTTCAACATCTCAATGCTTCCTTTCCATAGTGTGGCTTTAAAAATGTAAGCTTTTATCATTGTGTTCTACTTTGTTTCAAAGTAAATAAGTAATGAATAAGGGAATACATTTTGGGGAGGTGTGGCATAAATCTCATTGCTTCTAGCAAACCCTTGCAACTTGTGGTTTTATTAGCTTGCTTCTGTTAAGTGCCTGCAGCAGGATTCTTTCAGTATTGTGTCCATGGCGCAATAAATAGGTCAGGCATCCATTAGAAAGCAAAGAAAGAGGCTGTTTACCAAGGAGTTTCCTGTATGAGTGGAACTGGGGGAACTGACATTTTGTTGAAACGCAGCTGGTGTTTAAATAAGTTTGAAAGCTTCTGCTGCCTGCTGAGAACCTCTGAAGCGACATTGCTTTTACATTAAAATTGATGTGCACTTTGAAATTACACATCTTATTAAGTAAGTGTTTGAATTTGTGTAGCTTTTTAGAATGAGTACAAACAGACTTTCCTCTAAGGTACCTTATCAGAGTAGCCTTGAAAATGCAAGTTTCAAGAATGTAAAAAACTGTTCTTGAATAGAAAGAGTAAATCTATTAAGCTTAAATATAACACAAAGTTTTTTGCTAATATCATTAGCCTTTAACTCTCAGTCTCTAGGGTTTTTTGTCAAATTTGTACCTACTACAGTAACAATGAATGACTGACACCAATTTCACACTTTAGGAGCTCTCACTAATTTCATTCTGGGAAATCTGACAGGATTCTGATATTTTGCTCTTAGGCAATGCCAGAGAGACACAAAGTTCTCAGCTAAAAGCTCAACAAAACATCATGTGCACTTCTTGTTCTAGGACTACAAAGGATGAAAAGGAGTAAATAAGAGCTGATGGTGGGCAAAGTTTGGAGAAAATGGCTACAGTCTATCATTTTAGTCAACTTCTCTCCTACAAGGATGAATGAACACTTTACTTTTTTGGTGGGGTGGGGTTGAACAGGGGTATAAAAATAATAAAACTTTTGAGCACTTTGAGTATAAATTCTGCAGATTGTCATAAGGATCTGAGATAAAGGCATTCAGGCATTGGCCAAAAATCAGAGTAGGAACAAGTCCTTTCTTGATAACACCTTATATTTGTGTTCAATTATTGCTACTGTCCAATAAATATGTTCATTTTTATATTCAGGCATATGTAGATATATAAGCTGTACATTGCAAATGTGTATCCTTTTGTAACAATTTAATGTACTATTAGTGAACTGTAGGTCTTCAAGTCTTTGTAAATATTTGTCAAGTACAATAGCTCAGCTGTACCTGCGTGGGCTGGAGGAACACACAAAAGAAGATGGACTTCGTCCTCGCAGAGTTTACAGAATCATTCTGGGATTCAAAAAACAAAATTTTCTGCCTGTTACTTAGATATGTCACAGGAATTTAGTTAGATTCAGGGAAGGAGGGTCTATTGTCAGGATTTTAAAAATACTACCTAGAAAAATTTAGCTCCCTGCTTTAGCTATAGTGACTCGTATGTGCTAACGGTGGTAAAGACATTGCAATTAAGCATTGTAGTGTTCACATAGACCTCCAGGAGCATAACAACACTTGCACAGAGGTGGAAATAGCTGAATGACAAGGAAAGGGGTGAATAATGGCATGAGAGCAAATAAGGTGTTACTTCACTGTTGTGTATTCCCAAGAAACTTACAGTACTGTGTCTTGCCTCCCAATCTAAAAAAGATTTGAGTGCTATGAATTAATGAACTTGCTTCACCTTTGAAAGATATCTTGCTCCATTTTAATTTTTCAGTGTTGGTTTTCAGTGGATAAAGTTTAGCCATAGCATGCAGACCTTGTGGGAAACCTTCCTTGTTTTTCTTTAAAGAACACAGGAGGGAGGGAAAGTCAGGAGATGAAGGCTAACTAACACAAGGTCACTTTGGAAAACCTAACTCATTCTGGCTGAACCCAAAACAGCCACCACATCCCAGTGTGTTCAGTATTTTGCAAGTGATGGAAGGCTGATGGCCTGGCAGGGAGGAGAACCTCAGTATTGACCAGGCTGGTGAAAACTGAAGTGTCACTTCTGTTTTACAATCACAGAACATAACTGCACTCTAATCAGTTCTTTTGAGAAGATTTTTTTTTTCCCCTTTTATCTCTCATGCATGCACAGATAGTAATTTAACTGGTAGATCTGAATTTTTTGGTTTGCCTAATCTTTGTTTTCAAAAGCTCTTGATTTCATCTGCAGCTCTCCACTGTTATTTTAGCTTTCTTCCAGCGTGTCCAGGCTGTCTCTTCTCTCAGGCCAGGGACTTTGTGCTTCTGCCCTCCTAACAGTAATCACCTGGGGAACAATGTTTACATTCCTGAATTGCTCACCCAGCATAGGAAATTGGGTGGAAACAGTCTGTCCTACATAACTTCCATTGCTTCCTGGCTTGGGTGGGAGAGGAAGTGGGAGTACTGAAACACTGCTAAAGAGACTGTTCTCATGGTATTGATGACCTCAGTGCAGTAGTCAAATTCAGAATTGGAGAAAGAAACAACTTACTTAGGTTTTCTTATTCAAGCCATGGGCATATTGAAAATATTGTCTATTCCTAAAAGTAATTTAGGAATTAGTAAAAGACTCTTCAAAAGTTAAAAAAGAGCAAACTCTTACTAGAGTACTTGAGAGATGGCTTGGTATCTTCTCCATAATAAAAACTCTGCGAAAGTCACCGCATAGGGAAAACTTCACTACACTTAGCAATGCCAGATATTCAGTATAATGCTGGTTCCGTACCCAGCCCACTGTGCTACATCTGTGCACCACTGAGAGCAGGAGCTTTTAGCAGAAATGCTGAACTAATCATGCAGCTTAAAGGCTGAAGGGTTTTCCTGCACACTTACAGTCCAGCTTGAGAATTACTGATCTTGGGAAGACTAGGCTGGGGAAACTTTCATACAGGGTTTTTAAGTAGTTGAATATCCTTATAATCTGGTAATAATTTTGTGGTTTTGTACTATTTACTGAAAAATATTAAAATTTGTATTTTTGATTTAAATGTTTCTGGTAATACAATAATACTATTTCAAATATCAAAGCTTTCAGCCATGTGTGTGTCCCTTACCATCTGTATGTGTTAAAGTATAAAAATTTATACTAAAGTTCTAATTAATTTTTTTTCTTGGCTAAAAAAAGTGCTCTTAACAAAGTGTTTCCTATTACATTGCCCTACAATTTCTTGTACTCTGCGCAGAAAGTGATATTGTCTTCTAGCCTGTATACCTGCTCCCAAAAAATCATTTATTCAAAATAAACATTGCCCCAAATGTCAGTATAAACAAGGCAGATACTTGAACACTCTTGATGTGTAATGGGTCTGGAACAGCTGATGTTCAGACTGCCTTTTTCTCACTTGTGAGTGTACGCCAGAGGAATGTCATACACGGAGCCTGCATGAGCAGAGACATTTCTTCTAATAATTATGGTTGTTTTAGTTCTAGGTGAGGCAAGACTTCACACTACTATAAAAAGATTCTGGTTTCTAAGAAATTGCAGTGTAAAAATGCTAATTCTTAGTCATTCTTGCATTCCCATTTGCAGGATGTGTTTTTTCAAGTCCTTTAAATGTACATAGAGCAGTCTTGGAGTTCACATTCTAGATCAGAATCTAGAGGTTTTCTCCAAAATCTTCCATAATTAAGTAAATTTACTTGATTTGGAAACAAGGCTGTCTAATAAAGTATCAATTCTCTATTTCAGACATGCAAGAAAGCACTTCAGTCAGGCTGAGGGGAGCCAGCTGGATGAGGTTCGACAGGTGATGGGAATGTTGGCCTTTCCTTCAGACACTCATATCTCTCCCTATAAGGTAACATGCTGCTTGAAATTCAGTGCTACAACACAGTATTAAAACAGATGTTTCAGTTCTTTTTTCACCACAGGAAAATGCATTGATAATATCAAGATAAATGTTTTTTTTTTAATTTTACTTCCTAAATTCCACCTTTGTAAGAGTTCTTAATTTTAGTAACCAGTCCTTGTACATTAATCCAGAAAGTATTTGTATTGTTTCAGTGGAATTGTAGTATTAACATGGATTCACACTGAGCTAGGCTTACCATAAGCCCAGCACTAGAGATCTGTGGGGCTGGAAGCACAATAATTGAATATACAGCAAGAGGCAGAAGATGGGGAAGTACAAAGAAAAAAAAAAAAGAGTCTTGTTCAACATACAAAACTGTAGCTTTAATACACCAGCAGCAGTTCTTAATTCTACTTCTCACATTACTGTTGTTGCAGTGATTGGCATGAAGAAAGGAAAGATGATTTGAATGATCTGAAAGCAATATTTTTGGTCCTTAAAATAAGTGTTCATTTATTTGGATTATGCAAATTAATGTAGATATTAGTGGTAATATCTACATCTAAATTTAAATAAAGCAAAATTCATAGGTAGCTACTGTTTCTACAGTCTGAGTTCTGTGGTCATGTGCTAATTCACTTCTTTTTAACTTGGCTTTGGAGGCAGAAGGTAGAGAAGAGTTGAGTTGTCAAAGCAAGACAAGAATTCCATGAAATGCCAAGCCATTATGTGGCAGTGCCAGTATAAACACATTTTCTAAACATGATGATGAAGTCATGGTTTAACAAAACAAACACACAAAAAACCCCTGAAATGAACAACCCGCAGAATTAATATGAATTTCTTTGCTTATCCCAGAGTCCTAGAAGGATCCTGGTATTTTACATGCTTGATTTGATCTGAGCTATGAGCATAAATGCTAGATGTGTTAGAAGACTGGGTGTAAGATAGAGCTTATCATTATTTTAGTAGTTCGAAAGAAACAGACAGGAAATAAAAATCCTGTCTTTTATTCTAAGGGCTAGTTTGGGGGGAGTGTTTTAATGAGGGAGAACAAGGAGAAAAGGCTAGGATTGTTTCATGTACAACCATACAATGAGAACAAATTCCCTGATACTTATGGATATGACTTAAAACATTCTAGTTTATGGAAGTTAAGTTTTGAATTCTCTAATAATTACCTAGTTCAATACAATCACAGAGCGTGTTTTGAGTTACCTTTAGTATCTTCACTATGAGTTCTGTGCATAAATGGCTTCCTAAAATGCCTTTAAGTAAATTCTTCTTAAATCTGTGACAAAGTTTGTGAGATCCTATCTCTAAGCAACTGATTTTTATTAATCCAAGGAAAAAAGCATCTTCTGTAACCAATGAATAGAACTTTCTCTGGCTTTTCCTCTTTCAGGACTTTAAGGAAAATGTTTACTATTGTGGCAAAACAAGCTACTTTCTTTTGATATCCCTTGAACAATCTTATGTCACTGTGCCTTCCATTAGACCAGATTTCTTGGAGCCCAATCCAACCTGTCCTTGAACCAGAGAATCATTGAATTGTTAAGGTTGGAAAAGGTCTCTGAGATCATGCAGTCCAACCATCAACCCAGCACCACCACTAAACCATGTCCTCATCTGCTGTGTCCACATGGTTTTCTCCAGGCTAAGCACCCCCAGCTCCCTCAGCTGCTCATCATCAGACTTGTGCTCCAGACCCTTCCCCAGCTCTGTGCCCTTCTCTGGACTCACTCCAGCCCCTCAGTGTCCTTCTTCTTGTGAGGGGCCTGAAACTGAACACAGGACTTGAGGTGTGACCTCAGCAGTGCCAGGTTCTAGGGATGGGACATACACAGCCTCTCTGAGCAGCCTGGTCCAGTATCTCACCACCCTGACAGCAAAGAACTTCTTGCTAATATCCAATCTAACCCTGCTTTCTTTCAGTTTGAAGCCATTCCCCTTGTCCTGTCATTCCATAGCCTTGTCAGAAGTCCTTCTCCAGTTCTCATGTAGTACCTTTAGGTACTGGAAGGTGCTGTAAGGTGTCCCCAGATTGTTTCTCCTTGTTCCCTCAAAGCATAGCATGCACAGTTGACAATATGATCAATGCAATACATTACAATGTGTATAATACCTATGTGACAAATATTATATAAAGGTAAATAAATATTGTCACTCCTCATGACCAAAGTGCAGGTTATGGATACAAAGGATGAGAAAGAAAGGATTAGGTGTCTGCCTGTATAGATGACACTAGGTATATTTCCAAAGGATCTTCACTTCCTACATGACTCTTTCACAGCATTGCTTTTAGGGTTCAATATATCTGTGACCTGTGGGTTTAGTTCTTACTTCCATGGAAAGAAAAATCCTGTCTTTAATTACTATTCCCTGACTTTTAGGTAACACACACACCATTATAGAATTTTGTCTCTGAGTAGCTTATGTAAGCTTTCTCTAACCTGGGGTTGTGCCAACTTCTTCAATTTGAAATCTTTTTACAAAATTCTGTAAATATTATATATTGTAAATGATTATCAGCAGAATTAGCCGGACGTGATTTAAAAACAATTCTGACTTTTTGATGTTAATGGTTCGGAGGCTGTGGAGTACTAATGTTGTTTCCTAAGTAGTCCAGTATTCTAGGAAACTAAATGGAAGAAGTAACCTCACCAAGATTTATATACCTTGATTAGAACATCTGGAGATTGAATGGAGATTGAATATTGCTCCAGCTATTTTAAATAATACTAGATTTAATAAAGTAATGTTAAAAGGTACTACTTAAACATTATGCATCGGGGTGGTCCACTTCTGTTTTGTGATGGGTTTGCTTGAGTGAGTTTTGCACAGTTTGCTACTCCCAGGCTTTTGCTCCCTGGGACAATTAGATTGAAAGCAACTTAGAGTTGTGTTGTTTTTTAACAGGATCTCTTGGACCCTGCTCGATGGAGAATGCTGATCCAACAGTTTAGATATGATAACTACAGACTACATCAGCTGGGAAACAATTCTGTTTTTACTATAACACTCCAGGCAGGCCTTTCAGCTATAAAAACACCGTATCCTTCAATGCAGATATTACTGGGAGTGAAAAAAAGCCTTGTGGGGGTTTATTTTTGGCTTATGGATGCTTTTCAGAGAGTTTAAATAAGAAATGTGACACTTCAATATTTTTGCTCATGAGTTGTTCAGATGGAGTATGAATTGGTCACTATTAAATTAAAGGGAGGTAATAATAAATAGCATTGTGGTTTAAGAAGAAGGCATGCCCAAACAAAAATTTTCAGGTAAAATGTAACATTGTGATTGGTTTGGCTGTTTTTCACGTGTCTTAAATCAGTGAATATGCCTGCAAGGGTTAGTGAGCTGGGTCACAATTACTGGTTTTTAAGCACTGAAACACAAACTTACCTGGCAGGTTTTATGTGAATATTCAAAAATATCTGCATTCTTTGAAATTTTATTGGGTTTGCTGCACACTGTGTTGTGCTGGAGAAGGGCTGGTGCTGGAGTGCTACACCTCAGAAGCTTCACCTGTGCAGGCCGCCAGATATGTGTGGTTCTTTCTTGTTCCTAGAAACAAAGCAAACCCTTGATTCTTGTATGTACACATTAAACTTGAATTAAATATTCCTGTGCATTCTGTCACCTGGGCTCTGTTGGCACAGCTGACGATCTTTTAAGATTTCCCATACAATGGGAAATTAATTATGGTTTCACTGTGGCGATTGTTCCCTAACTTGCTGTTAACAGACAGTGTTATAAAGAAGATGGGAGCTCAAAAAACCCCGACTGCCCTGTGTGTAGCAAATCCCTGAACAAGCTGGCTCAGCCCCTGCCGATGGCACATTGTGCCAACTCCCGACTAGTCTGCAAGATTTCGGGGGATGTAATGAACGAAAATAATCCTCCTATGATGTTACCAAATGGATATGTCTATGGATACAATGTAAGTGTTGGAGTCAATGGCTTGCTGAAGGCTAAAATAGCAGTGGTTTAGAATAACTTGCTAGATTAAAATAAGAGCTTATAAACTTAGTCAGAAGCTAGAAAAATAATTCTTGCAGTAATGTTTTTTTAAGGACTGTATATTTAGCTGCTTAAATTGCTCTTAATGAAGACATATTAATGGTCACATACCTAACTATGTGAATTTGTAACATGAGATCAAATGGCATTGGAAATCTTTCCCTCCAGAGTGCAATAATGTAGAATAAATAACTTCTGGGGGCAAAGATGTTTTGACCTCAGACCACAACATTTTTTTAAATTAAAAATTCATTTCCTAAACAGTTCAGCAATGCTTTGAGTTACTGTTGTGAATATTATCTTTTGGTTTCATTCTTTTTCAGTCTCTGCTTTCTATTCGTCAAGATGACAAAGTAATTTGCCCAAGAACCAAAGAAGTCTTCAACTTCTCACAAGCTGAGAAAGTCTACATCATGTAGGTCCGTAAAACACATGATGAAGTGCCGCTGGAATTTTGACACAGTGTATCTTGGCATACCCTGTAAAGGGGGGGGGCCTTAATGTGTGGCAAAGAAGCAAAACCTGCCACCTTGGGGAGCAGACCTGTCGGTGGCATTATTGTTTCTTGCGACCAAAGATCAATGAGCAACAATAAACACTCTTGAAACGAGGAAAAAAAAAAAAAAAAAAAAAGAGAGGAATTATGACTTAAGTTTGTACTTGAATAAAAAACACAGAAACAAATTTTGATTGTTAAGGTTTTGTAACATAAGGTCAAAAATTGGACTCTTCTCAAAGAAAAGTACTTTCATCTTCTAAAGGATAGCTTTCTTTAAAGATGGACACTTGCACTGGGGGAAAAGTTACAACAGATTTGAAATGAAATCCATTTTTTTTCCCTCTTTTTCACAATTGTCCAAGACCCTTTTGTTATCAAAGATCTCAATACTACCAATGTATTCTCCTTTAAACTCCTCTTTGCCTTCTTTATGATCCTCTGATGAAGTCATCCTGAACATGAATGATATAACTTATTTCCATGGGAAGATATTTTTGATGTCTTTGACACAAGGTGGCTTCTCTGGAGGATCAAATAGAGACTGGTTTGAAGGAGTATGAAGTCTTTTTCCAAACCCAAATATTTTAAGGAGGTTGCATAAGTATCAAGAAGAACTCAGAACATTTCAGGCAAAATCCAGTGCTTGTTTAAATGTTCTTTTTCCAGTCTACCATAGTGTTAAAGTCCTTCTAAAGTTATTAGTTATGTGCATAGGGTTCAATATGAAATCATTAGTGCTACTGCCTTATTTCTTGCTTTGAGAATGTACTCACATGACAATGAGCTGGTATTCTTAAGTGTTGGGCGAAGTTTCTGAAGATGCCTTGCAGGATGACTACATAATTCTAGGGTCTAAATAGTATTCATTACTGAAACTAATAGTTCAATTTTAACAACTGCAGAACACATCCTTACGACTTTTCAAAAGAATTAAACCATTGTAGTTTAAACAAAACCATATTGTAGAGGTTTGTATTTAGCGCTTATTTTTGCATGTTGATGTTGATTAGCTAATAAAAGATTGTAAATGTAAGACTGTTAATAAAAATTGTTTTCCATTTCTTGATTATATAAAATTAGAAAGCTGTTTTGTGTTTAAATGTAAAAAAAATTAACTCTGACAGTGGCCTCTCTTAAAATGAGTGTAACTTCCAAGTGTTGGTTTTCAGTGTTCTGCAAGATTAAAAAAAAAAAAAAAAAAAAAAAGAAAAATAACACACACACAAAAAAATGCCAAAAAATCCCCCAGCAAACCAAAAAAATGCCACACAACAACCCTAACCGTTGTTCTTCAGAGCATTTCAGTCAAATAAGTATTTTTGGTTTAAACTTTCCATATATGAACAGTATACTTGAGGATTTTTTCTGTCTCTTCCTAGAAGACTGCTTAATGTCCTAGAGCCTTCCTGTTAATAAAATGTTGTGGGTGATGTTAGGTGTGGGTTTTTCATGCTTTAAAGAATGCTAACAAAGCATAGTCAGAGGACCACAACTTATTTTCATGTTCAACACTTAAAGGTCACAGATATTGCTAAACTGATTGTACTAGCCACTGTGAAACTGTAAATACCTGGGCTTTCCAGGGAGGTGTGTCTGAAAAGGTTCCATTTTCAGTAAGCAGCATTGTGGATGCTTCAGAACACGTTTGTCTGGACTGCTGCAGTGCTGGCAACTTGGCGCAGGCCAGTGCTCATGCACTCACTGCTGCGTCTGTTCTCTGGGCACTTTCTGAAGTGGCAGATTTTAATGATTCCTTAGAGCAAAAGTAATGTGCCAAGAGTAGGTGGAGACAGATACTGAGAGAACTTATGTTAGTACTGGACGAATTTGCTATCAGTTATGCAGTGACTGGTCTCTTCCTTTCTCCTGGGGCAAGAGTTGAAGCACCCTCAAGTTAGAGGAGGAGAGGATGTCACCCTGAGGAGCAGTGTTACTCAAACCCACGTGGAACAGCACCTCTGTCTCTTTGGGGCACTGTGTACAGCATCACTGTAGAAGGGCAAGCATACCTTGAGGACGGCAACCTCACTTTTCCCTACTTTACAGAAATTCATAAAAGGCCCAAAGGAGGAAAGAAGAGGTAGATTTCTATTGGACCTAAGGGAATGTGTGGTAACTGCACAATTGTAGGGCATGGAAATTGCTGCTTTTCCTTCTCTTAAGTACCAGTTAGAGCTGTGGTTTCCTGAGATTTCAGCCTTGTTTGATTTCTGTGACCCGAGCAGAGTGGTGGAGAAACCCACACTCCCCAAAAAAACCTAGTTTGGGATGGGAGGAGAAGAGAACAGCTGTCCTACAACAAGGACCTCCATCTATGGGAGGTGTGATTCCAGAGGGCCAGGTGCCAACATGAGGACTCAGTCCCTGATGGTGTGTTACAAGGGAGTGTTCCAGAAGGAGCGTAGGGGAGCTTCAGCTGTTTGTTAGCTCTGATTGCTCACTTGGCAGATCTGTGGTCACACAACCCATTCTGGCTGCAGCGAGGCCTGTGTGCCACAGGCAGCTGTAGCCTCCTGGCTGGCCCTTCTGAACTGCTGGGCTGCTCTCAGGCTTGCTCTGGCATGGCTTTGGAAGCCTTCAGCTCTATGAGGGTCAGAAACGGTGGCAAGCATGGATTGCTTTGGTGCAGCTTGGAGCTCTGATTTGCATTCCATGGCTGCTCCGTGCAGCTTGGAGCTCCCGATCCAACAGAGGTGTTGGTTCACAGCTCATCTCACAGGCGGCCCCAGCCATCAAACTAGGTGCCTCAGTAAGCAAAAAAATTATTTAAAACGGTAGAAACTCTAGTAAAGCAAAGAGTTTCAAGATCTGGCTAAGCTGGAAATGAACAATATCCTTCACTGTAATGTTTTTTCAGTCTTGCCAGGCAGCTTAAGGAGGCTCTGGATTTTGGTTGTGGTGTTCCTGTTTGAAGGCTACAGTTTGTCCCAGTTGTGGTCAGGACAGGTTCCTCTGATTTCCAGTTACACCAAGGATGAGAACTGCCTTAACCTTTCCTTCTGTTTGTTGTGGTCCAAAGCCCTACTCTAAATGCTGAAGATTTTCTGCTCTTGCAGAGAAAGATATACTGGTAGCTCTTAACAGTGCCATGAGGGGGCAGGGGAGGGGAGTACCTGTTTCAGCTTCCATTATCTTCCAGGCTGAGAAGGGTTCAAGACACTGAGGTCACAATACTTCCTAGGTAGGAAATAGCAAAGCTGATACCAAACTCAGGCAAAACATTTTACCAGAAGCTTTAAAGACTGATGGACTGGTATGAGTTTGGGGGTTTCTTTAATATAAGCATGGCCTTTCCTACTCAGTAATAAAATTACTCCTTGGCAGAAAAAAAAAAGTTATTTGGGACAGGAAGAATGATAAAATTACAGCTGGAAATCTGCCAAAAGGAAGCCTTTGAACATGCTTAATGGACCACTATTCAGAAAAAAAAAAATGAATACCCTGATTTGCTTTTTTTTTTTCAGCTTCAGGTAGCCTGAGCAGAGTGTGTTGGGAAACACACTGAACACTTTTATTGAGGATGCTTTGAGACCTACACTGTGACACTGTGCAGTGGGCGTCCTGTTGCACAATAGAGGTCACTTGATACAACAAAATGAGTATTTAAAATTCCTCTTTCCTGCTTTTTCATGTTCCGTAATGAGGTGCTCTGAATTTGTTCTCCAAATAAAGCCCAGCCCAGATCCACATGATAGTTGATCAAGTCTGATCTTCCTCTGATCGCTGAACAGATAAACTGCCAGTAGGTTCCTCGAGTCACCGAATCTATAGCAACTCCTTGTTTGATGATGAGGGGGTCATATATTCACCAGGATCTCCCTGCCATTATGCTTTTCCAAAGATTCAGTGTCTGGTTGGTTCTGTAATGTGCATCAGTCACTGAAAGGCAGCATTTTCTTAATTCAGTCATCTATTTTAAAGATAAGTGTTAGCTAAGCTCTGAGAAGTTTTCAGCAGCTCAGCTTTCTCTTCATTTTAGAAAGAGATGATTATAGCCAGGTAGGTTCTGTATGGGAAAGTATCTCTGGCACACAGTTGGGAAAAAAATTTGCTATGAAGGCCAGTGGAAGGGAGCAAGTTACAGCTCAGTTACTGTTGGATGTGAGGGCTGAAGATGTTTTTGGCACAGCAGCTGTGGAGCCAACACAAAGTAGTTCCAACTTACAGCTGGCTTTTGTGAGAAGTTCAAGGTGTATCTGAGCTAGGCACTAAAAAAAAAAACTCCTAAGACATCTAGTCCTAATCTCAGTACATGGGAGTTCTTAACATCAAAAACAAAATTAGTCCTCATTGCTAGCTGGCAACAAGTCGATTTCACTGAGGAGCTCACAGTTGTGAATCAGGTATTTCCAGCTACACCATAAAATCCTGCTATTTGATCATGTTACATTTATCAGAGGTCTGTATCCTAAGCCAGAGGAAATCAGCTGTACGATAAGTAGCACCACAAGAACAATAGGAAATAGCAGAACAACAAGAAAGAGGAAAGGCTGCTGAACAAGAAAAGCTGTTTGGTTTGACTCATTAAAAATGAGATCAAGCATCAGGGTAGAGCTAAGAAATGTTATCAGCCAGTTACCTTTCAATGAATTTAAAATAACTGAAGCTTTTTAAAGTGTAAGTAAGAAGAAAGAGTTAAAATGGAAGTACTGTGTGATAGAGATCCAGATGTGATTACAAAACTGCACCCAGCACCTTGCTGCTTGCTCCTAATAAAGATGGGAATGTGCAACATCGGTGGGTGGTGTGGAGAGGGAGATGCACTGAGAAAACCAGAAATAACTTAGCAACATGGAAGTGAAAAGAATTGTGCCTAGTTATAGAAACCAAGTGATCAGTCTCCTGGGACTGTTAATTGTTCAGATCTAATGGAAAGAAGGTGCTCTAGTATCCAGTCTGGGAATCACATCGCGTAGAATCAGAATGGTTTGTGTTGGAAGTGACCTTGCAGAACATCTCATTCCAACACCCTGCCATGGGCAGGGACACCTTCCCCTAGACCAGGTCGCTCCAAGCCCCATCCGGCCTGGCCTGGAGCACATCTAGGGATGGGGCAGCCACAGCTTCTCTGGGCAACCTGTGCCAGGGCCTCACCACCCTCACAGGAAAGAATTTCTTCCCTATATCCAATCTAACCCTGCCCTCTGCCAGTTTGAAGCCACGCCCCTTGTCCTGTCACTCCATGCCCTTGTCAAAAGGTTCTAGACGGTGCTGGACAGCCTCCCCAGAGCCTTCTGCAAGCTGAACACTCCCATCTGTCTCAGCCTGTCTCCACAGCAGAGGTGCTCCAGCCCTCTGATCACCTTTGTGGCCTCCTCTGGACTTGCTCCTTCTGATGCTGGGGCTGCAGAGGGGTCTGGTGCTGCTGTGCTGGAAGCTGGAGCACAGCCCTGGGTATTCGGGTCATATCTCTTACACTGCAGCTGGTGCAGAGGAAGCACTGAGCTGTTCAGTTTTCCAAACTAAAATGGAAATCCAAAGCTGGTTAAGTGGGGATAACATCTATACCTACTCCTTTGACCCTATTTCCTATCCCGTAAGATTAAATTTTATGTTGTGCATTTAAGGAAATAGTTATACCTATCCCACAGAGCAAAGCAAAAGATTTTCCCAGGGAGATCATCTGCATTCCCAGCCAGGACTTTTTCCTGACAGAACCAGAAGGAAAAATGAGGAGAAAAAGATTATAAGGTCTATTCACTTCAGGACAAAAAGATCTTTAACTAACTTAAATATTTTGTTCGCCACCCACGGAGGTTAAGTGGAATCATATAGACAAATTCCCCAAAAGGAAATAAACAGACAATAAACCAGTAGACTATTTCCTTTTCTTTCTTGGCAAACCACAGCAAGACAAATTGCTCAGAAGAGCCAGGAGCAGAGCTGTGGGAAGTTCTTCAGGGTGCCCATGCATGCTCCTTATGGAGATGTCTCCTCTTTCAAGTAGCAGCTTTAGGGATGCAAACCAGAGAAATATTTTATTAAATACTGGAGGGGCCAGGGAGATCCTGATCTTAAAAAAGCTCAAGTTGCCCTGGATGCAGTCATTAAGGAAAATGTCATATTAATCCCTGCCAGGAAGGGCATCATCCTGGCATTGTGCTGTAATGCCCAGCTATCGCCTCCGCTGGAACCAGCTCTGTGCCCTGCTGGCAGAACTGCTCTGGGAGGGCAAAAATCCAACAGGCAGGGTTTGAACCCCTGGCTGCTTGTTGCTGGCCCTTTGAGGTGGCTCCTCTGTAGAAGCTGTTTCGATCAGTGGTGTGGGGGAAGAGGCTGTTTCTCCATGAGCATCGTGACACAATTCTCTATTTTAAACTACGCACACTCCAGTCACTGTCTCATTGTCCTGCTCGTACGTGCACAGGAGCTCATGAAATTATTTGATCCTATTTGTGGCCATAAGGAACATCAGTTTACAGGGCTGGCTTCCATCATAGGAAATGGAGAAGAATTCAGGCTGGGTGGTGGGGGATGCACCAGGAGAGCATCTCTATGCGTGGCTGTTGGAGCAACGGAAACAGCAACAGCGTCTTGAGCTGTCTGTGCCAGCTGCAGACACCTGAGCAGTGGGAGGGGTCTGCTATGGAGGGGAGGGTCACTCCCAGCTCCGATGAGCTGAGGCCAGTGTCACATTCCTATCTCAGGAGCATTACAGCCTGCTTCCTGACTCTTTCCTGGAGTCATCATGAGGCTTGAGCCAAAAAGACAAAGAGTCTCTCCAGTCTGTAAACAGATCTTGCCCTCGGGGCATTTGCAACTTGCCCATCCTCTGGGTACAGAAGGTGCCTGGAGCAGCTGTGCTGCCAACCTTTGTGTGTGGGAGCTGAGACACGGCCAGCTCCAGGAGGAACAACCCTGCAATGAGATGAACACCATCGAATGAGTGATCCTATCTTGTTAGATGGTCAGACAGTGAAGAATAGATGAGAATTGATGTTGCTGATGCAAATCTGTTGGCTTTTCTTTTCCAGCAGCACTTTGCAAATGTTGATCTCAGATATACATACCCTCTGATGATCCAGGCTTTGTGGCATCTGTTTCCTTTGAATGTCACTGTCACATCCATTGCCAGCTATCTGGCTTCAGTGCTGCATTATCCTACTTGAAA
Source organism: Corvus brachyrhynchos (assembly GCF_000691975.1). Lineage (NCBI taxonomy): Eukaryota > Metazoa > Chordata > Aves > Passeriformes > Corvidae > Corvus > Corvus brachyrhynchos. Next base: position 13,369,275 of record NW_008236769.1, on the reverse strand, counting down.
AAACAGTGAATAAACAGGGTGCTGGTTTTATAGGACAGCTAATGATTCAGTTTAACTACCAGGTATAGAGAAAAGCCCAGAGGTCACAGCTGAATTGCTGTTTTGCTTCTTCAGTGAGTAACAGACCTTGGTTGACACACCTAATTTTTATAATAATTGGAAAGAATGTCACCTGCCCTGTTAAGAGAGAAATTATCCTACCCTTGGCCAAAACATATTCCCTGTGTCTATGGAACCTTCTTCTGAGGAGGTAAAATTAATAATTCCTCACTGAAGTAAGATTAGTAGCTGCCACATCCAGAAATACCTCCCTTATTCTAAACCAGTTAGCAAAGGATAATGACTTTGCCTTGGGAATCTATAAATAACATCACCTGTGATCTCTGTGTTTGAGGGTGTGAGATGCTGGAGTAAAATTTTATCTGAATAAAGTATTTGTCTTCTTTCCTTCCACATCCTGATTTCCAGGAACACCATGAAAAGAAATCAGAGTGCTGAAGAAGCCAAGAAGAATCCTTGGGCCAGTGAACCTAACACTGAACCTAACACTGAACCTTTGGGTGGCTATTTAAAAATTACTGCAAAATAACACCTCAAGGTGTAGGTGAAGATTGTGCTCAGGTGAAGAGATACTAAAAGGTCTGGGCTAAAACATGAAGTCTCATAGAACAAGTTTCTGGAATGTTCTAAAACTTTGTGCAAATCCCATTAAATGTACCAGTATGGATCAGTTCTGTTAAAATACCAAAGATTAAAAATGCTTCCTCACAGCATATGCTCCAAGCAGTAAGAGGGGCTGCTCCCACTGTTAGAGGAACCTTCCTATAACCCTTCTCTGTCCTTAAGTAATTGAGTCTTGACATTTGGAACATTCTCGAAAACTTCCAGCAGTCGCTTTTAACTCAAGGATGCTTCAAGAGACATAATATCCTTTTTCTTACACTCTATTTGCAAAACACTCTCCCTCTGTGCTGTCCCCTCTCCGGGATCCACTCACAACTCCACAGCACAAGTGGCCAGGGCCCTGCTCTAACAGTTACTGTCTGAGTCACCACGATTTTCATGTCCTGCCATCTCTGTTTTGTGTAAAAAGTCTTCTCTGTAATTTAATGCCTTCCAAAAGAGCCAGTGGCAACAGATCTCCAGTGTCCTGATTTTGGACGTCGAGTCTCAAAACTATTTACAATCCAGGGCTGTTTGGTTCGAGCACATCTGTCAGAAAAACTTCATCATGAGACAGAGAATCTGTTTTCTCACTGGTAAAATATGTGCCTGGTTTCCAGCTTGAATTCATCTTTTGTTTCTTGGGTTTTTCACTGCTATACTCAGAATCATTTAATGTGATATTTTTCCCTGAAGATAATTTTATTTTATTAATAAGTTACCTCATAATAATAAAAACTTACTTAAATCTTTACTAATAGGCACTATTGCAACTATTTCTTTTCTGCTGTTAGTTCTTGTACCCTTCCTATAGGTCACGGAATTTTTTAAAGAACTTTATAAAATGCAAATTATTTTAGTATTTGCTGTGCTGTTTACACATTTTACAGAGCTTAAACTACTTAGTGCTTTTTGTTATTGCTCTGAAACTGTTTAACCCTGCTGTTCCAACAGCGTGATTCCATACAATAGAGATATATTTGAAATTTGCTGGTGGTTCTGAAATAGCAAGAACTGCTGCTTTTCTGAGCAGCAAATGCAGAATATGGATTGATGTTAAAATATTCCTGTGCAGTTCAGGATCTGTGATACTTTTTGAAGAGACAATGGAGTGTATTTCTGCATCAGATGAATTTTGTTCCCTAAGGTTTTTATTGCACCATTTAAAACAGAGTCCAAGCAGTGATAGAAGCATATGGAGATGAGAGAAACCACACTGATTGCAGATGAATTGGATTCCTTGTTTGTAGTAAGTAGTTACACTGTGTTCACACACATGTAAGGGAACCTCTCAGCATTTCCATCACTTCCTCTGGAGCCACTTTCACCAACCTGTGGTTGTGGTGCCCAGGACAACATTTTGGCAGCTCAGTTGTGATTTCAGTTCACCAGCACTGGCCTTTCAAGGAAGAGCCACTTCTCTGTCAGGAGCAAGTTTTGCAGTTATAATAAGAAGGGAAAAGAGGTTTTTCATAAGCTTTTTGGTGCAAACTTTTTTCATTGACTTCTTAACAAGCTCAAATATCTTCCATATTGATTTTTTTAACTGGCTTCAGAGTTTGGGGAGGAGGGGGTGTTTTCGTTGCGGTTTTCTGGGGGGCTTGTGGTTGGTTTTATTTGTTTTAGGTGGGTTGTGTGTGTGTGTGTGTTCAAAAAAAAAGGCAAAGTGTGCCACTAGACACTTTCAATGTTTCTGTATTTTTCTGTTTCTGTATTTTGGGTTACCCCATCCACTTCCTTCTACAAAGCACAGTCATTCTTCTTGGAAAATGGCCCACCTTCAGTGCTTTCTCAGAGACATGTTGTCTTTTAAATTGTCATTAAAATTAGTTTCTATGATGTGATACTCAGGAATGCTTTGTTCAAATGAAATCTCCTCTTTGCCTATTTTATTGTGAGACTGTGATTATGTTTAAAGGTTCTGATCTGTTTCAGGATTTATTCCTGGCTTGGAAACAGTGTGGCCTTGCACAGAGATGGAAGATGCAACAAGAGAATATGGGAAAAAGGGTTGTGACTGGGGTTCTCAAGAGACATTGCACATCATATATGTGTGTGTGTGTGTATGTATATGTATATACAGAGAAATATAACATGCCACATTTAAATTTCTCTCACGTGTGGCCTTGACAGTGCTGGGTCAATAGTTGGACTTGACAGTCTTGGGACTATTTTCCAACATAAATGATTCCATGACTTTCCCAGGTGACCCCTAAGCTTTTGGATCTGGTACATCCACCTCATTGCCACAGGTTGCTGCTACAAATCCTGTAAGCTCAAATCCTACCGTTTAAAAACAAAGTAATACAAAATACCTCGCTGACAACGAAAACGCTTTGTAATTGATGCTGAAAACACCGAGCAGGATTTCCAAGGCGGGGCTTTTCCCAAGGAACAGCGGTCTCAGCCGCAGCCTTTCCCTGGCTGGACGGGCTACAGGTGTTCCTGCATTGCCACCTGCTGGGGGCTGCGCCCAGGGCAGCCCCCGACCCCGCAGCCCCGGCAGGGACACGGGGAGCCGGGGACACGGGGGCTGCTCCCCGCACCTCGCGGGCGCTCCTGCTGGAGCCCCGTCTCCAGTGGTCCCCCCGCCCGTGGCTTTACACCGGCAGAAATGCCTCGGGCTGCTCCTGGAGAGGGGAAATAAATAGAGTTTATGGTGTGTGTAATTCCCTAGGCACACTTGTGGTTAACGGTGACAAAGTTCAGAGCCTTATAATGTCAATGTCAATTTTTACTCTTATCTGCAAATAAACTCATCTTAAAAGTACTTTATGCTTCTGTATAAATTTCATTTCTGTTCTCATTTGAAAATGTACTTACCTGAAAATTATATTTCTCGTAGCTCTGTGAGCTTAACAAATATTATATTTTTTTTCCCTAAAAAAGACGTACATTTAGGGGGGGTTTTGGGTTTCGGTTGGTCTTGTTTGTTTGGGTATTTTGGGGATTTTTTATTAAATAAATAAAACGCTTTCTAAATAGATTTAGAACTTTTCCCCTCAGCGACCAGGAGGCTGTGTCTCTCAGGGGCTGTGCATCCCGTGCCCATGCAGGAATGTGGTGACAAAGGCAATGACAGAGTATTTTCTGTGATTTCAGCTGAGCGAAGGCTGTCACAGTCACCCAGATCAGACCAGTGCTGGCAATGCAGTTTCCTCTACTATCCCTACAAATATAGCTTGTCCACTTGAAACTACTGACTGCCAGTCTTGTTCACATTTTAAAAAAACAAACCCCGTAACTTCACTAGAATTCAAATTGCATGACCTGGAGCAGAACTGGATGTCAAAGATATGAAGAGAATTTTGAGTACAGTTTACCAAGGAATGTTCACCACAAATACTGCTTCTTCAGTATTTGATATAATCTTACCACTATGACTTGTGCAAAGAGGAAAAGTAGCAATGACTCATTTAAGAGGCCTTTTAGCACTCACGTGAGACAAGTTGAAACACAGAGCAGGGGTGGCTGCATGAGTAACACCGCTGAGGTCACCCTGCTGGAGGCGCTGCTGCTCAAGGGATGGGATCACATTCGTCATAGGTGTTGGCTGGAGTCTTATTCCAAGCTGTACTGAGGTTCGATTGCCTAAAAGTTTGTGAAACATTTAGGAATCCTAGTAGTGCTAAATATAAAAGAATGTTGGTCAGTGGAACTGTTGTGATGCACTTGCTGCAGAAACTGAGAGCATGCAAAGGGGTCCAAATACATGAAATATGAATAAATATTTTCCCATTTTGCTCCAGCTTAGAAATTGAGCCACAGAAGTACAACACACCTCTTTAAAAGCATAAATAAACAGCTACAGACACTTCACAAGACTTGCCACCTCCTTCTTTTCAAGACAGTTTCTTTTTCCCTTTAGTCATACTTCAATATTTCCTTCCCTCTCAAACTGTGGTCTTTGCACTCTATTTTTGTCCCAACTACCTCGTAATCTCTTCAAGCCAAGGACTTTTCTCCTGCCTGCAAAAGCCGACTTGTATAACTAATCTCCTCATAGAGACAAGGCGTTCTTTTATCATAACAGTAAAAGAAATTCCCTGGAAAAGCTCATTTTGATCCATGAGGCTTTCTTGCTCACTGCAAATAAAAGATGATGGAAATGCTGAACAGGGCTGAAGGCAGAGAGCAGACTCATGTGGGCACTGTCCTGGTGCTGAGGGAATGCAGTGGATTTAATGGATGACTGAGGACTCGCTCCTGTGAGCAAGTGATTGCAATGTCACAGTGGGTCCTAGCTGCCCGGTGTGTGAACAGGACAGAGGAATCTGCAATGGAAAATCCCAGACCAGACAGTGCTTGTGCAGTGGTGTGTGAAGGCTGTGAGCACACACAGACCCGGCACCCACCCGTGTCCAAAACGGCAACAGCAGCTTCTCATTGGGAGTGGACTTCACTCCCATTCAACTGGAGGCAGATCTGCAACTTTTAGCCACTTCAGAGCAGTTCTCTCCTTTCCACATCCTTGGAAAAAAAAGAAAAAAGGAATTAATTTGGGTATCTGAGCCACAGATCCATGCAGTCTCTCATTTGGAGAAACCAGCTTGAGTGACTGCAGTTCTACTACAGCCTGTGGCTTTCCAAGGATCGGAGAGCTCAGGCATCCATCAGGCAGGAGGAGCTTCAAAACAGTACCATCAGTGAGTCAATGTGACACCCAAACCAGTCTCTTCAGGTTGTTTAAGAAATTTCTGCTAACACCAGATGTTTGAAAGCAGTTTTTACACACACAGGAAAGTGTGTGTTTCTGTCTCTGTATGATTTAGCATCAGAAGGTCTTCGTGCAGACTTTGGGCTGGATTTCCTCTTTCCTTGGGGATTTCCTTGGGGGTCTCTGAAGTCTCCTTTCTCCTTTCCTACATGTTAACAACCTTTAAGCTCCTCCTGATCTGTACCACCTAATCTAAGTCCTGCCTTAAAGGCTGGTATCCCCCTGACCCCCAAAGACACCCCTGTGCAGTGCAGTGGGATGTGCCTTGGTCTTCTTTGGGTGCATTCATGTAGAAATGTTAACTCCTCATGTGGATATATATTGTCTAACACAGAAAAATGCTCATTAAGCTCCAGTCTGACTCTGCACAAATATTCCAGTGAAGAAAAAAACCTATTTACCCTCCTTGATACTACTCAAGTGTGTCCACTTTGGTATGCAGTTTCAGGAATTGCTGTAGGGTCATTTAAAAAAATTATTCTAGAGATGAATACAAGCTATGTGTAGGAAGGTGCTCCTTGATTTGTGATGGTTCTCCTACAGCTATTGCTGCTCCATCCAACTCACAAGTGGGTATTTAATCAGTGATCTAGGCCACACAGAGCAGGTTCATTCATCTCCTCCTGTGACAGAATTATAAAATGTTACAGTAGGCTGAAGTGTTGTCACAGTCACTACTTCACATAATTAGAGGAGGTCACCAAGTGCCTTTGGCCTTGCATTATTGATGGTTTAATGAATAGGCTATTTCCCCTTTGAGAACATCTGTTTAAATATAGTCTTTACCCCTTACAAGGTAGTTCAGAGCTCTGAAATATCTGTCACCCTTTTGCTCGACTCAAACTGGCTGTTCAGCATCTATGCAACTCACATAAAAGGTCATTTTCTTTACAACCCAATTGGCACAAACTCTGTGACAATTTAATATCAGTGTTTATTGTGTTTCTGTATCTTCAGACCTGAAGTTATTTAAACTCCAACTTATTTGTAGAGAAGTGTTTTTTGCCCAAGTTCCGTTTTGGCAGGAAAACAAATCCTCCTTTTTGATTTCATGTCATTAAGCTGAATACAGCTATTTTATAAGTTCAGGGGGGTTTCTTTTTGACTGACATTCTCCTTTATTGCAAAGATGGAAAACAACCCTTGGCAAAGAATCATCTAGTAAAATGGTGGAACTGTCTCCTATTGAAATGTTTCTTTTATAAAAATACTAAGCCAGATAATTTAGTATTGCACAAAGTCTGACATAACCCTTCCTAGAGCCATCAGTTTGACATTCTAAATTTGTGATGGAACAAAAGGTTCTTCTTTACTGTAAGAACACCCAGACCCAAATCACTGTCAGAGGACAAAATTCTGGAGTTTTTCTTTGCCTATGTGTTTGGCCAAAGGTACTGGACCAACTGAAGATGACCTCTGGACGGAACAACTGGTCCTGTCTGGAGATACCTTCCTTGTAGGAGAACATTCCCACTGCAAATGCCTCCTGCCTATGATGATAGTGCTGGGTATCCTGCAGAGGTGGTGGACAGGGCAGTGTTCCTGGAAGAGTCTGTGCCCCTGCAAGGTGTCACTCACTTTGGAGAAGTCATGAAGTGTCACCACATTGCTCTTGCTGATGTCTCAGTATAGAGATAAGAAATGCAACTCCTTAATTAAACAATCCACATAACACAAAGCTGCAGACTCACGCTTTGCTGAAACCAGGTGTAAACAAAAGTAGCATTGAACACTGAGGCTCTGAAGGGGTATCAGGTGGCGTTCAGCTCTGCCTCTGCACTCCACAGTGTCCCTCCATGGAACAGCCCAGACCAGCTGGGGAAAATCAGTGCAGGTGCAGAGGTTTGTGACTTTTGCAGCTGAATGAATTCTTCACTGTTCTGGCTCTCTTCAGCCTTTTATCAGACTGGTCCAGATGAAGAGAATATGGAAATGATTGAATGGTGGGTATTTGCCATGTTAATTAAAAAGTAGAAGGGAAAAGGAGACTCAGCAACCTAAGCCAACACAATTTTATGTAACTGTCTTTGATTTTAATAAATAAATAAATAGCCTAGCTCTCACTGGGATTTGCCTAAGGGACTATCATGAATGAGTTACACAACTCAGCATTCATTCATTCATTCATCAACTGATTTTTGCAAAACCATATGGCTCCTTGCAGGGATTTCTTTAAACATTATGCAAGAGTATGAAATCAGTGCCTTTGTAGATGATAGGTTTGTTGCTTGAGGCTCGTTTTGAAATTCTGTTTCCAGATAGCACAGCAATGCTCCTTTTGCAAGTCATACCCTAACAGAAAGCAGTTGTTGAGGCACTTTCAAGAGATAGAAAAATTACAAACAGTGAAAGAGTAAACTGATCTAAACTTTAAAGATGAGCTCTGCCACTCTCCGTGACTTTCACATGGAAATGCACCATACTTGATGAAAGGCAATGAGGAAAGGAGAAACATTATGAAAAAGTAGGATGTCATTGGTATTGAGTATCGAGTCAGAAATAGCAGAGCCACTGCAAAATGTATGTATTCATTTACTGCAGTAAATCTGGTTGATGACGTGAGCCCATTTCTAGTGAAAAGCGTTCTGTGCCATCTTTCCCGATCACAGGATCCAGCAGACACAGCTGCAACACCAACCCACATAAATCGCTTCCAGCACATGACTTAACTGTGGATTGATGGAAATACCTGTCAATTAGCTGACAACATTTTCAAATGGGAACAGATATTTTAGATGTCTTCCTTCTTTAGTATACTTAAAGCGGGCACCTGCAAAGGCCTTGTTTCTTCCCAGCGGTTAAGCAGCACTTTCAAAGTTGGGGGTCTCAGAGCACTTCTAATCGAGCACGCAGAGCTGCAAGCAGTCAGGTTCTGCCAGCAGTGAGTGCAGGGCAGTCTCACGATGTCCCATAACTGAACCAGACCTGTGGGCGTATTGCACAGGGACACTTTTGTGGTGGTGCAGCAGTGTCCAGTGTTGGGCCCCCCATGACAAGAAGGACCCTGAGGTGCTGGAGCGTGTTCAGAGACGGGAATGGAGCTGGGGAAGGCTCTGGAGCACAAGTGCTGTGAGGAGCAGCTGAGCGGCCTGGGGCTGTTCAGCCTGGAGGAGGCTCAGGGGGGACCTTTGTGCTCTCCACAATTCCCTGTCAAGGGGCGGTGGCCAGGCGGAGATCGGGCTCTGCTCCCAGGAAACCAGCGACAGGACGAGAGGACAGTTTCAAGGTGCGGCAGGGGAGGTTTAGGTTAGACATTAGGAGGAATTTCTTCACAGAAAGGATGATTTGGCCATTGGAACGGGCTGCGCTGGGAGGTGGCGGAGTCACCGTCCCTGGAGGTGTTTAAAGGAAGACTGGAGCGGTAGTGTTCGGTCATAAGTTGGACTCGATGATCTTGGAGGTCTGCTTGATTCTGTGATAAACAGGGGCGCTGTGTGCCGGCTCCTCCCCGCTCCGGGCGGGCTCAGCCCTGCAGACAATGAGGGGTTAAACATCCCCTCACACAAACCCGGGGCGCGGCTCCTTTAAGGCTTCCCCCGCCCTTCCCCA
>NW_008236769.1:13302082-13359612 GCF_000691975.1 Corvus brachyrhynchos | reverse complement strand
AACCGCTTTTTAAATATTTCCCCCACCTTTCTCATCCTTTTCTCTGTGCTCAGGTCGTCGGAGGAGCACATCAGCCACGCCTACCACCTGCTGCTGACGCGGCTGCAAGAGGAGCACGCCGAGATGCGCTTCTCCGCCTTCCAGGTCGTGCAGGAGCTGTTCGCTAGGTCCCACCAGTTCAGGACGCTGCTTATCTCCAACTTCCAGGAGTTCCTGGAGCTCACGGTGGGGATAGACCACGATCAGCCCCTTCCCCCGCCCAAAGAGGTGGCGCAGAAGCTGAGGAAAGCGGCCATAAAGGCAGTGCAAGACTGGCACGAGAAGTATGGGGAGGCCTACAAGCAGCTTTCCCTGGGATACGACTTCCTAAAGCAGAATAAAAAGGTACTCTGTGCTGTTACTCCAGTGTGTGTTTTTAGGTGATGATCACCGGGAGTTGTTCAAAGCAAGGCGGCCAATAAATGTAATAAAAAAGCTGTAGGAAATAACATTGCCTGTAGGAGACCTCCTGTTGAGCATGGTCTTTGGAAAACAAACCGTAGGCTTTCTGTTCATCTTGCAGTACTGTAGGTTTTAGAAACCCCAGTCTTGTACTTAGAGCTGGGCTCTGCCTTTTTCCGGGTGCAAGTATTGCTCACTCAACTGGCTTTCACCCTCTGATTCCTGACTGGAGCCCCAAAGTTTAGCCCTTTTTGGAAGGGAGATAATGGTCATGCCTTAAACTGAGGATAACAGCTATTAAGTCTTTCTATGCCAGTTTAAACTAGCCTGATTTCTATAGTGAGCTGCCCAGTTCTAGCTCCCCTTTGCTGTACAACTTTACAAGTGTAGGTGCCTACCACTCTCAGCTGCAGTCTTACTGTGCCATACAAGAGGTTTTGTGAAGGAAAAATTTCATATATGTAAACCTTAGCTTTTAGATGTCACTTCAAGTTAACTGTGTTTGGAACATCCTGCTGCTTTATTGTCTTCTGAGGTGCAGCAGTGAAATTTGGAATGCTATTCTAGCAGTCACACCATCTACAACGATAACAGGCTTTCACTAAACATACAGGTTTTCTTTCTTTTCAGAAAGACAAATTCAACATTCCTAACAGCAGATAAAAAACCTTTGTGTGATACGTGATGTATTTCTGTTGTTCTGGTTCCATGCTAAGCTAATGGTGTTCCCTCCTGAACTGTACTGTGCTGGGTTTTTATACAGATTTTGGCATCTGCTCACAAAAGATGATTGTCTTATAATTCTCCTTTTTTGTCTGTTTAATGAAGAAAGAAAACTAAATGACAGTGATGAGGAGAAGTACAAGACTGAGACAAGGGGGTTTAACACATAATACAGTTTCACCCAGTTGAACACAAGTGTACAACAACTCTGCTGAAGTTTGGTGGGTCTGTCTGTGCTCCTGTGGTCTGTGGCTGCTCCCCAGTAACAACTGGGGGATCCCTCTCCATGTTTTGATACAAGCTGTTGCATTTTCTAGAGCAGCTGAATTGGAGTTTCTCTACAAGCATGAATATCAATAGAAACGATCTCAGGTACTTCGGTAACTCTTGTACTTAAAGACTTGATATGAACCAGCTGGTCCTTTGCCAGTTTAATACTTGAAGTGTGAGAAGTAACCAAAAGTTTTGAGGAGGCATTTGCTACTATTTTGTAGTAAAATACATCAGCTGTTGAGTTTTACAGGTTTCGCACAGTAGTATAGGGCAACTTGGGTGGAGTGTTAGCTCTTTATGTGATCTGTGGTTGGGTTTTGGTTGTTTTTTTTCCTTAATGATCACTAAAATCACTTTTATAAACAGTCAGAAGATGACAGCTGCTGCCCTTTTCGGGTGTAAAGATAAAGAGCTCCCCACTCTTTTGGTGTTAATAGGTCAGTAGTTGTAGGTACCAAGTAGGTGCCTCTATAAATGTTTGACTTTAGGAGCAAATAATGCTTCAGTATACATGAAAGTAATTGTTTTCAAACTCCTATCTCAAAGTTTAAAAGAAGAAGAAAGGGGAAAAATATTTCACGTATTTCCAAGTATTTGCATATTTGGGCACATGACTCATACTGTAGTATCTTTGCATCTGAGGAATGCATGGGTGGAACTATGGAGTGAGCTGGAATTGCAAAGTGAACAGCATTTCAAAGAGATCCACACAGAGTATAGTACTGCTGTATTCCAGTATTTTCACAAAAGTTGGAGTAGTTGTCTCAGCCTGCTGCTTAATATCCTTTCAGTCAAGAGCAATTTTTTGCTCCTCATACATTTAATTCCATAATTACAGAGCAGCAGTAAAAGGCTTCATGGTCCTTTTGGTATGGAGAATGGGAAAGAATGGGCAAATTACTCCACTGTGAGTACTCTGGCATGAGGCAGAAGTTGTGTTTTAGGAAGCTGTAGCTATGTCTGGTTTTCTGTGCAGTCCAATCTGACTGCCTGCAAACCGTAGCTGTAGTTCCTGAGTTCTGTATCTTTGTTCTGCTTTTGTTGGCAGTGGTGCTCTTTGGGAGGATCTGTTTCTTCCAGTTCTGTGTGGGGAACTATGCAAACCTGTAGAAAAATCAGGTCCTGAAAATGAAAAAAGCTCACTCTGGTGATCCATATGATGCTGTATGTTGTGAAACCAGCTCTTTTCCTTACCACCCTTCTGCTCACCCATTTCCTTCTGAAAACCCCCAGCTTGGTGAGTGGGCCTATTTCCTAAACTGACAGAGACTCTCCATGCCAGTTTCTGTGACAGGTTTTAGATAGAAAACATTTGTGTGACTCCAGAACTTTGTTGTAGGTTGCTGGTATTTGGGAGCCACTATCCCATCTAAGACCAAACAAAAAAAAAAAAAAAATCCCAAAATATTGCTAATATTTTAAGAAACAGCATTTTGAGTTGTTTAGATTTATGTTCATAATTCAGCCATAAGGAAGTGAGACTGAATGTTAACTTTTCCCTCAATACTGATAAGCAGCAAAGGTAATTGTAAAATCACAAATTTGGTCATTTTTAATGAATTTGAAGGTCTTCCCTTCTACTTTCCTTTCTTAAAAGGTTCTTTTTTAAGGGACATATATATATATACACACTAGTTGTTATAGTGCTTACAAGTTTTCCTAAATTTCCTGGTGGACCTGGTGTGATGTTTTCATGTAATCTTAATATCTACCCTGCATAGTCTCTTCCTGCTCATTCTCCCTAACTCCTTGTCTCCAGTGCTGTAACAGAAGTCTCCCAAAGCCCAGTTCCTTCCTGCACTCTGGATGTAAAAATCTAAGGGGTTTGTTTTTCTACCTTATGATTCCTTTTGAAAGCCATTGATTCTCAACAGTCCTTTATTAGTAGGAGTAAAAACTCCGTTCACAATTGCTGTAGTTATTGATTCAAGGAGGGGAAGAGATAAAAGGAAATGCTGCTGAGCTTCTGGCTGATTGCTGATGTAGCAGGATTTTTCACGACAGATAAGGATCTTAGGAAATGGATTTTCTATATATTTCTTAAGAGGAATGTTACACTTTTTTCTTAATTTCCTCTTTAGGTGGATTTTCAGGATGTGCATGCCAGAACTGTGGCTGAAAGGAGGAGGGAGGAGGAGAAACAAAAACGACTGGAGAACATTTACAAAGAAAAAGTCAAAAGAACTGAAAAAGAAATGGAAGGTTGGTTGCTTTGATTCTTTTAGTGAGTTTTTGGCTTGGTTTTTTGTTTGTTTTTAAAGCAACCTTTTTAAGCTTATTTGAAACAAATTCTGAGAGAATAACTATCCAGATAATAGCTGACCACAGAAAGCAGGAATACTGCATTTGTTAGAGCTCAACCCTCCCTCTCTCTTACCTAAAGAATATCAGGGGAAAGAAGTGACTGTCCTGTGAGTTCAGTAGGAAGAGATGAAAAAGAAAAAATGTTATCAAGTGAAAGTCTGGTCTCTAATTCAGTAAAGTATGAATGCATAACCCCTAAGAAGCATATCACAAGACTTTTTGGAGCTGGTGACTTAATTTTTGTGTCATTGACAAGGCACAGACTTCCCAATACCTTCTTGGCTGATGACATTACTTATATATAGTCATTGTGTTCCATAAATACAGGCAATGGTCTGTACAGGAACCCTGGATGCAGTGTAGGATAACTGTGAAGTATCATAGTGCAGCTAGAAAGTGTAACTGGGGCCTGAGTCTCTGAGCAATATATGCATAGCAAAGACATTTCTGTCACCCCAAAGAACAACAGAGATAGTAAGGATATTATTCTGCTGTGGTAAAGGGTTATTTAATTAAATTACTTTGGTGTATATAATGCATGCAATTGTGTCTCCATTTATTCTACATGCTGGAAATGTTCTCATGCACGAAAGTGGAATTTTAAAGAGATTTAACTTTCTTAAACTAATTTGTATCAGTAGCATCTCTTTGAGCAATAACATACATTCATGGCTATTCCTACACACAGCTATAAAATTCATGGTTGTAGAATGAATACCCCCCAACAGCATTAAGAATATCCTCATTCAACCTTGTTTTGCTTCAAATTCTATGAAGTACTTAACTCATCTTTGCATACTGAAATTTTGGAGAGGATAAGGAAAGGAGGAGCCCTGATTCTACATGACTGGCTCAGGAAATTCTAGATTTCTTGCTTAGGTATTGTTGCTTTTATAAGGACAATTTCTGCAGAAGAGGAAGATCTGTATGGCTCAGTTGTCACTGGATAAATGAATTCCCCCTTTGGCAGTCATATTTGTTTTGTAACTCTCTGTCTGCTCTGGAGACATTAACATTTTACAGTATCTAACAATTTTACAAACCAATTGTGTCTTGATAGAAATGTCCCAAGAGATTGCTGATACGCTGACAGAGATGGAAAACTGTTTCCAGCTTCTGATGCCAGATCCTTTCAATTTTGCGGTGAACAACGTGGAACCGGAGCTCAGCGAACAAATGTCTGCTAATGAGGCTGGACCTGCATCCCCCTTATCCTCCCAGGGGGAAGTTTACCCATCCTCTTTGGGGTGCATGGATGATGAACAGCCATGCTGCAGCAAGGACATTCTTCCTGTTTCTCAGTGTGTTACACCTGATAGAAACAAAGAGGTACATGAGAAGCCTGAGCAAAAGGAGCTGGATGGAGGGACATGCTCGGATGTTCAATCCAGTGGCCCTGCTCTTGATGACGACGATTACCAGACTTTTGTTAGGAACCATGGGCTTATTTCACATAAGTATACTCTAGACCTTGAAATCTCCACAGGTACCTGGAAAAACTTTTGACTTATAGCTGGAGGCAGCCTTTCTCTGAAGGGCTTTGTGCTTGTGGTTTTTGGTTTTGTTTCTGTTACTTAAATGCTGGGGTTACTGAACACCATTTTGCTTTGGGATTCCTGGACACCACTTTAATTTTTCTTTTTAAGTTTATTTTTTATTTTTCTATTTCTGGTTCCTCTAGTAAGTGTTCTTTGTTTTGGGTGTCCTTGTGTGTGATTAGCAGATTTCATTAATTACCTTCTGAGACTGAGCTTTCTTATTAGTTGTTGCAAGTCCATCACAGCACTTCGTAGTATCTATAATAAGATGAATCTCTTATGTTGAAAAAAAAATATTTTTATCATATTTAATTTTCTTTCTACTCACCTCTTTCTGTCTGTAGCTGGAGAATAAGCTGCTAGTTTAAAAATCTTACAGTTGAGTGTTTCTGAAACTTTCTCCTTGCTACTGACAGCTTGCAAGAAGCAGTAAGTAGTTTTCATAGGAAGGGATTACACCTTTTTTGTATAACTTTGCTCATGTGAGTTACCTGTAGAAAAATCAGGATGGTTTGTGTTTTGGAAGTCTCTTACAATTCCTGTCCTAAGGGACTTTCATGTGCAAACAGTAAAGGGGGTATCTGCTTCTCTGTTTGCTGACAACAGTGGGTGAAAAGTATAATTTTTACTTGGATAATGGCATACTTGGCTTCTTTGACAGTCAAGTCCCTGTTACCACCAGGGTAGGGATTATTTTGTATTGAATATAAAGAAACTGGTACGATGAGGCCCAGTTCATTTGAACTTGGGACAAGGTGTAATGTAAATAGTAAGACTGAACTTGTCTGTAGTTTATTTGGTGATTCCTTGTGATGGCTTAACAACTCTTTCTGGCATGCTGGACTGAACACTTTTCATCTTTTAGTCTGTTAGTCTGTTTTTTTGAATGTGTGGATAGTAGGAGAATAGTTCTGAACAGAGAAGCATTCTGATGTTTGTAACTTTCCCTGAAGAGTTCAAATATCTTAGAAAGATTAATTTGCCTTCTTTAGCTCCTGTGGTGAAGATACTACAAATGTACCCACTAACTCTTTTCCCCTGTTTTGAGCAGATATAAAAGTGCAAGAGAATGAAGATAATACTGCCATCATAAATAGTGTCATGGATGCTCACAAACTTCTCAGAAATAAGTTCTGGCCTTCTGTGCAGTCATGGATTCAGGTGGGATAAAAAAATAATTTTTTTTCTTAATATTTTTAATAAAAGGATGGTGAAACAAGGACTGGAGTACAGTAAAGCTTGAGGGAGAGTGAGCCAAAAGGAAATGAAGGTTGAAGAAACAGGAACAATTAGAGAAGATTTCCATTTCAGTAAGAGTGGACTAAAGGAGACTGCAGGAGCTATGTGGCTT
This sequence comes from Corvus brachyrhynchos, assembly GCF_000691975.1. Lineage (NCBI taxonomy): Eukaryota > Metazoa > Chordata > Aves > Passeriformes > Corvidae > Corvus > Corvus brachyrhynchos. Next base: position 13,352,982 of record NW_008236769.1, on the reverse strand, counting down.
GTTTGATAGCTCTCAGCCTTGGGTGTGGGTACCTATAGGCAATTCTTTGTTGTTTTTTTTCTTTTTTTTTTTGATAGGTAAAACTTTGCTTCTTTGCAAAGTCTTAAAGTAAAACACAGCTTGTTTTTGTTAGACATCTCTGTCAGATTAGCATGTATATCAGTATATCATGGAGCCTCCTGCATGGAATTTGGCCTGTAGAAGGACACTCTCAGAAGATGTTTGTAATAGCTGTTCATTCTTTGGCTTCACTAGTTGCTATTAGTTTTTATATTCTAGATAGGAAAAGAATTGGCTTCACTAATTGTTACTTGTAAAATAAAGGAATTTGTGACAAGGTTGTTTCATTAATTATGAGGTAAAACTGGAAATTTTTTTTTTTGGGTCAGATTTCTAGAAGAAGAGAGTAAGAATGTTGTTTTCTTGATTTGCAGCTACTTACCAGAGCAGGAATCAATGATGATCGGCTAAGATGCGCCATTGAACTCAAGAATAAATTGGAGACTGCTATGAAGAAATATAAGGAAATGAACATTTCCTTTAAAGCAAGAAAAGGAAAAATGGTGAGTTTCTTAAAATTCTGTTTTACTAGAGAGGACCATTAGTAAAGCTTAGCTTGTATATAGAAAAATGCTCTTTCTCTTAAGCCCTAACCTGGGAAACTTTTCAGAACACCAGGTTTATTGTAAAGTACACTAATTCAGCTGCTTGTAGCTTCCTTCAAGGAGCAGTAAACACCTATATAATAGTCTATATAATGGTTATTAGACCAAAACCATTTAAAGCATCCCTGTTGTTGTTTAGGATAGAGAAGTGGTTAAATGCAGATTTTATTTGCTCTTAGTTGCTTCATGTGTAACATTGTTATGTACTCAGCTGCTTTTGTGCATATTTATCAGTAGACACTGTACTGCTCACATTCTTTCACAACTTACCGAACTATGAGAGTCTCTCAGTCCAGGACAGTAGTTTCTTTGCTTTGTAGCATTTACTCTCTCTAGTAAGCATGCAATGTGATTAAAGTTATCATAGGAGAATGTAGAGCATCAAACTGTTTCACAGAGATTAACTACCTATGACAGTTCTTGTGAAATAGGTAGAACTTGTGAATAAACAGAGGCTGAAAGATCAAATACATTATTCAGATCCAAAAAGGAGTCTATGGCCTGTTTACATAGATAAATAGCAGAGCTGCATGATACTCATTTCTGTTGGCTGTGATCAAATGAAATAACTGTGTAGCTTGACATGAAAATAAGTGGTTTGGCTCAGGGTCCAGACTAGTGTTTGGTTTGAATTTAGTGGATTGTAAGAATTTGATCTGGACATTACACCTTGAGCTAAATTCTGTAGCCTCTTTTAGCCATGACTGAGTGTTGTAGAATTTTCTTTCATTGTACAAATGAAGCTAAATCAAGATTAATCTGGTTCATCATCTTAACATCTACTGATGTGCCCCACCAGTCAAAAATGCCAACTCTGAATGAAAAGTACTGAAAGACTGTCTTGTCAGAGGCTTTTCTCCGGTGAAATATGTGTGCTACCTTTATGCAACCAGCTATGAAGGAATCCAGACATCTGCTGTCATTCCTGCCATTTGCTTGACAGGACTTCATTTGCTGCACCTCTGCATGGAATATTGGTTGCTATATTTCTTGCAAGATATAAAAGACATTCAAGCCTTGATTTTCACGTGTGTGTGTACGTGAATGTGTGTGTGTTTAGAGTGGTATTGTTGCCACTTACGAGAGTGACCGATGCTAGCTATAGGTTTATATAGCATGTTTATAGCTAATGCCTATATTAATTTGAAAGCTAATAAATTCATTGCTAAAAGGGGAAAAAATCCCCAAAACCTTGCACTCACAATACTTTCAAAATGAAGCAATGCAGACTGAGTTAACTTAAGCATTGAAAACAATATATAAATATTCCTAGGGTTTTTCTCCAGTGGAAAATAACCAAATTTAGTGTTAGTGCTGAGTTATTTTAAATTTATAACCTGAACATAGAGAGCTTTGTACTGCAGAAGGAAACTGTATAAATTATATTTTATTCATGTGTCAGATGACTTTACTGAAACGTAAAAACATGGCAAATTGAGTCTGGTAGAACAAAATAAACAGAATCTCTTAGAGCATGGTTATTAAATCCCCATCTGTCAAATATTTACATGTCAGCATGTGAAACACTGCACACATCTCCTCTTTAATTGAGCATTGCTGCCTGTGTTAGGTGTTGTGGCTTTGTCTGGACGTCCTTGTGTCCTTGGAGTTACAGCTCTTGCCATGCCAAAGTTTTGCTGTCTTCTGTATCTCTAAAGCCAAGAGAAGAAGACGGCCTGTCTGTCCTTCAAAGCCCTGGCTCCCAGCCACCGTGTCCTGACAGCATGGTGCTTTAGGAATGTGATTTGTTGGCACATGGGGTCAGCAGAGGCTGTATCTGCTCACGTGTGGACATGAGCACACCTGGAAATGAAGGGGAGCATTGAGTAAGCAGAGAGGGATAATGTGAATCAAGTGGCTGAGTACAGAGGGTCCCATGTCAGCTGGTTTGTAGCTGGTCTGTGCTGTGTCTGTGTTTGGATAGGATGGCAGTTCTGGGGATGCGTTCTGAGGTCGCTGTATCCTTAACTGGAGAACTTAAAGGTGAGTTGTTTGTGTATTTGCTCATTTCAACTGTTATTATAATCCTGCTCCACAGCAAGCCATTCTTTTGGGGAGAGAGTGGTTTTATTTAATTAGCAAATACAAAACAGAATGATGAGGACTTGGCAACTTGGCTGGGGACTTGGGCTTGCCTGTTCTCCTGGGACTTCTTGCATTTTCTTCATGCTCAATCTCCATGCTTCTGTGGCCGCTGATTTTCCCCCTTTTCATCTGTTCTGTTCTATGCTTTGTTCCAGTTCTGTCTGGGAACAGAGGGAGTAAAGGCTTTACCCATCCTCGAACTGAGATCAAGAAAGTTGGTAAAGGGAAGGGTTTAGTGAGAGACAATGAAACCGGAAATTTATTACTGTGGACTCTACTATAACTCTCAATCCCACAGAGATTTAAATTGCCACTTTAAAGAGGGAAGGTCCTGGGGTCCATTACCATTGCCATGTGTCATTGCTCCTCTTTTTTAGCTGATCAGTTACACATGGATGTGTCTGAAATGCAAATAATTGTATATATCTGGAGTAATTCTTGATGCTGCAGTTCAGTATGAATATACCAGCAGTGTAGCTGGATGTAAGAGCTGAGAGCAAGAAATTGATGGTTACCTGGCCTGATTCCACAGAAGAAATATTTGCTTGGTTCACAAGGTGTGGGCTTTTGGCAATCCTTGTTATTACATCCATGCTTTCCATTGCTTCTCATTTCATTTTCCATATCGCAGAGCACAAGCCTCCAGGGCAGGAGCCTTTGGCAATCAGAGCCTGTTACACAATTAGCACAAGTTACTTCCTCTGAAGGTTTTTTTTACCTTTACTGAAAAATGGAAAAGTCACAGTGCTTTGCAAACCAAAGGAGAACTTTCTGTATGTTTAGGGAGCCCTTATACAAAGTCACTTGAAGGAAAGCACAGAACTTTATACAGTGAGACTCTTCAACTTAAAATGGTTTATAGTGACATGAGCTATAACCACTTCTTTCTTTCCTCCTCCATGAGAGTGAAGAACACAAACCATCAGAGAGCCTTAATTACAAGGAGGGCCATCATTTCTGTGTGACACTTAAGCCTTGCCAGCACGACTAGTGTCTGTTTTGTGCTTGCCTCTCAGGAGCTGTGGGAGGAGAGGGAAAAGAAAAACAAAGGTTATCCTTTGACTGTCTAGAAACAAATCCCTTGCAGCAGATTTTGTAATTATTAATACATCCCAGTTGCCCAGTCTAAGCATTCCCCATTCCCACTGCTATATCCCTAGCAGATCAGAAGTCAAGGCATTTCTTATGAGCTGTTACTTTTTCAAATGGGTGGAGGGTGGACAAAAAAAAATTACAGACTTCCTATATTGGTCACGGGCAAATGAGTTTTTGTGTGCTTACACGAGTTATGTTCACTGTAGTGAAATCCTTCTTTGGGGTGTCAGCCAAATTTCTGACAGGAAATGCATTTTGAGGGTATAAACATTTTGAGGGTTTTGAAATTCGTTTTTCTGTGAATCTGGGCTTTGGCTGAATCCAGGTGAAGAGGGAGCTGTAAAAGGGCTTTTATTTCATGGTACCGGGCTGCTCGGACATGGCCCTTTCTTCTCTGAGTGCCCGCTCGGGATAATTCCAGTGCCCAGTAGAGGGAGTGCAAACTGCACGCTGCACGTTTTTCTCTGTGCCGCCTTGATCCAAAGCCAGCCATCTGCTCAGTCTGTTTTCAGGTAAACTTACTACAACAGCAACATACCAAAGACACTTCAAGTTAATTCGTGACTCTGTGAATTATTGCAGAAGTACAATTTGTAATTTTTGGCTTACAATGGGGTTTAAATAGACATTACTGTTTCCGGACTTTTGATTCTTATGCAGGGAATAACTTAGGACCAAATTGTTCTTTAAAACATTTTTTTGCTGGTTAGAAATAGATTTGTTTCATAATGTCTTCTTCCTTTTCATGTGATACTGGGTTTTAATTTTTTGTCTTGTTTAGTGTCTGATTTGAAGCTGACTAGATGCAAATGAACTTGCAGTTTTAGAGAGGACAAGTATGTACTGTATTTTAAGTCATGCACACTACCTTTCACTGACACCCTTTCCATTAAAAATTACCCATCAGGTTAATACTTGAAATCCTGACATTGTTAATAGAAATGTAGCTCATTAGCTGCATTTTGTAGACTCGAAGTATGCTTATATCTTACGTAATTACCTTGGAAAGCCATGGAAGGTTTAGTACTCAGGCTGGCTTAAACTTGGACAGACAGAATCCAGGAGGAAAGATGATGTGAGAAAAATCCCGTTCCTGTGTCTGTCAGCAGAGGGATCACTTACTGTGTCTGCCTGTTACACCTTGAATTTTAAATTTCAAATTGCATTAACAACCAGGGATATATAGTTTTTCATTAACTGTATTCATTACTTTTTGTTTCACCTTTCCTTATCTTCTGTCAAGTCTTAAGCATACACTTGGATCTTGATTTATTCGTGTACTTAATTTTATCCATGTGAAACATCTGGTTGAACTCAATAATGCCATTAATAATTAGCTTTGGAGGAGCCTGTCCTTGTGTTGTCCAGAATCTGAGACTTAAACCTCACTCTAATACAAGTCAGATTTTTTTCAGAAAGAGTAATGTCAGAAAATTGTTACAAATTTACAATTTAAATATTTGCTGCTCATTATTTAGTCCTAAAATACATTAAAAGGTTAAATTTTTAATATGTTACAAATTAAGCCAAGAGTTCTACCAATTACTTGGCTACAAGACTATTGCTGATTTTTTCCCCCATGTCTTCAACTACAGTTTGGAATTTTAGCAATTCTAACGAGTTATTTCTACCTGATCATTTTGTAGCTTTATAACCAGCTCTTTTCAAGTCTGTCTTTTCATTAAGTTAGTGCCTGCTTTAGGAAAAAAAAAGCTGCACTTGAATTTTAGTTTTCTTTTTCTGCTTCTGTAGCCATTGAGAATCCAGTCCCACTGACAGCTTTCTGTAACAGCTTCCTGTACTCACATCCTTAGAGTTTTTTCCTCTTGTTCATTTTAGAGAAGTTGTTTCTGGGAGTCAGGTAACTGTCCTCAGTGATCCCTCACAGTGCCTGAAATCACATTTGCTAAAACATGCTCAGACCATGCAGCAGGAGAGACACCTGGGTAGAAAAACAGCACCCCAGGTGCTGCTTTTTAACAAAAACCCTGCCTCTTAACAAAAAGTTGCCCTTTGAAAACTGGGAGAATTTCATTTTAAGATTTGAATGGTAACTTGATGTTGAGTTTTAGTATGTTTTCTATAGAGAAATACAGGAATATTTGATAAGTACATCAGCATTACACCTAAAGATGGTCTTTACCAGATTCTATACATTGTTAGCATGTAATGTGGTTGGAATAAACAATAAAATTTATTAATGTTTGTATGGTCAAATTGGTAAACATTTAAATTTTTTGTTTGTTTGTTTTTTATCAAAAAAGCCAGGTCAACAATAACTGTAAAAGTAAACACAGAATATTAAATAGGTCATACACATACTTAATGCTCTCTCTTCCCTCCTCCCTATTTTAATTGTCGTTAGTTTTATTGTCATGTTTGTCGTGTTATTATTTCTGTTAAATGTCTCTTTTGTAATCACTTTTCAGCTAAAAGCTTTCTATTTTTTTAAGTTTTATTAGGATATAGGACTGATATAAAACAAAACACTGTAAAATTAGCCCTCAGAACAGCACTCCCTTATTAAAGTGTCTGATCAGCTGGGTGATGGGTTTGGTTGGTTTTGTTTCTTCCCTAGAGCTGAGTGTTGCTGTGGTATGTTTTATGCTTTGCCCTGGCCATGGAGCCTGCCACTGCTATGAAGTTATTAAAAATATCTTGTTATGCAGATCTAGCCATGAATTCTTAGGGTTGTCACTGTGACGACCTCTGATCCCTATCTGATTCGCAGGTCGCACAATGCAATTTGGAGCTCTTCTAATAGAGTGTAAAATAAAGGAGGATGTCTCCATCATCAAGTTAACCCTTATGTTAAGTATTTAAGTTTTTCAGGCCGAAGGGTCATCTCCCTTGATTCATCTATGAATACTGAGCAGTGTGTACTCTGTAAGTAGGAGATATAAATTTGCTTTCAGCTTTTTATCCATCCTACTTTACAAGGGGAAACAGTTTTATTGAAGTGAATTTATTTGTGAGGTTCATAGAGGTACATTGCTAAATGTGTATTTTTAAAAATGGAAAAGGAAGAAAATTTTTAGGCTTGAAACACATACTAATGCATTTAAATGTAGCTGATGCAGCATTATTAAAGTAAATGTATTCACATCTGAAGTATCTTTGTACCTGAAATCCACAATCAGAAATACATGTAAGGCTATATGTATCTTGCATAGAATAATTTGTTAACCTGTCTGTAACAAATTAGGTTTATGTCATTGGGATGTATATTTACCCGTTAAAAATAACAGCATCTGAATGTGCAGTTCAAGTGAATTTATAAATGTGATCCTTGAAGTCAGCTGCAGTTTGTTTTTAGAGTGTCTGTGTGTACAGACTGACTTATGAGACAGGAGCATGTGTGCATTGGTGGTGGATACAAAGTTTTAGCAGCTTGACTTTGCTGTGGTCTAAGTGATAGGTGGTAATCCATCAAATGCAGTAGAACTTTTTTTTTGCATGGATGGGTGCTAATGGGAATCTTGTTATACCACATTTAGATGAAAATGATGTTTTTCTTCTCCTCAGCTCTAAAATTTAGCTTTTATCATGTATAGGCCTCTGAATAGTAAAGAAATTAAATAGCTCAATGTTGCCTAAAATATTTCAAGGGATCACAGGAGTACAGTTCATCATCTCATAGATGACCTGCACTAGCTGAAAAGCACTGGAAAATCTAAAGACTTCTCTAGGGGGGTGTAAAGAAAGACGTATTTTTGGTTAACCTTTGCATTATCAGACCATAAACCAATTTTTTGGTCCAGAAATGGATACAGCCAGTCCTGGACCTCACTACAGCCTTCTCAGTGGCTTTAAACAATTTCATCTGGGCTGGTGTGTAGGAAAAATGGGTAATCTGGAAAGAAGAGAAGGGCAGTTCACATGTTCAGGGTAGCACTTGTGACCTTTACATTGGCTATCCAAGAGCCGCTTTCTTCAGTGACAAAATTAGGGCTTTCCTACTGATCGTACAAAGGGGAAACATCTTGGGGACTCTGCTCTGGGTACAGGCTAAGTGTGGACTCTAAACATGATTTCATGTCACTTGGCTTCTAGCTTTGCTCTCTTCATCACACCACAGTCTTTGAATATGCAAACCTTTCCTTTTGTCTGAAGGAATGAAAAACTGAGTAGGACTTTACAAAGTTTCCGTACTCAGAGTTACCCATGAATTAAGAAAAAAAGTCTGGGTTTCAAGGCACAGATAATATGTGCAATGCTGTTTTATGATTGCCTCCTCTTCTGTTAAAATTATTTCACTCATTTCTACAATTCCTGAAATGTTAAAATGAAGTTCTACTGGGTATTTCTTAGTGTGTTATGTTGCTACCAGATCTGCTTCTTAGCAGGTGGTGTTTTTTGTACAGGTTACTGTTGTACAGGGAACAGCCGCTTACATATCTTGGTAATGATTTTATGGTTGGCTTAAATATGATCTAAACATGAGCAGAAATGAAAAGGGATAGTCCTGCTCTATTTCCTCCCCTGATGATTCCCAGTGCCTCCTTTGTACCCACAGTTGAGGTCCTGTTACTGCAGGAACCTGGACTGGCTGGAACCTAATCCAGAGAAGATTTCTGTAGCAGCGCTAAGCTCAGATAGTGAGACTGTCCCTTTCAGAAGCTGAGTAAACTCAGGTAATGCAGATCTGATTATAAAGGTCAATCTTTACTTAATCAGAGAATTCAGATTGACAAAGTGATTCATGATTAGCTCATCTCCCAGGGTGAATGAAACATGTGATGAAAATAACGTATCAGATACTACTGTTAAGTATATTGATTTTTACTGTGTAATAAGCTGTTGTGCCTGAAGTATGTACAGCAACTGCATGGGACAAGTATGTTGCTGTACTCTAAAAGTAAGATGTAACCTTTATTTTTGTATAAATATTACACAATGACATTTAAGAGACTGACACTATAGTCACTTTGGATAAAACAAATTAAATATAGGTATCAAATATAGGTGGTGAGCATAAATTTTGTAGGAACCAATTCTCTCTTATGTTGGGGGACTTCATTAACTTGAATAATGAAGGGTAGCAGACTTAAGTTTTAGCTCCCTGGGATGCATGGAATGGAACAGCATTTTTAGACTTGGAAACCTTCACTAATTTAAGTAAAACTGCTACATCTCCTCTGAATGTGATACTTATTTTATGAAAAATGTGGATTATGCAGGAGAACTTGGCCTTTTTGCTGTACCTACTTAAGGATTAAGATGATTTACACAATTTATTGATTTTGGTGGATAGTAGGAGCCCAAGTAGTGAGGTATGAAGATACATCTGAGGACACATCTTGGGTGGTTATTACTAAAGAAATACTGAACTTGCCTTGCAATATCTTCCTCGGGTAATAATTTTGTCCAGTGTACCAGTTTTCTAGACTGCATTTATTTGCTGTCCTCTGAAACTGTAAAGGCACACACTGGTACACTGGGTCTATTGGACATACCATTTTTTTCTGAAGGGATTCATGAAGATTCAGGGTCTTTTGAACTGTCTTTTGAGCTTGCCCCTCACAGACTCCTGCTTTAGAGAAAAACTGGTTCATCAGGTACTTGTTATATTGCTAAAGCAATTTGGAGCAAGGTATGCTTGTTCTCCAATGTTGTGCTTTGTCTAAGTGTTGGGCTGGAACCCTTTAAGCATTTTTACTAACTCTGGAAATTAGGAAATAATGTGAAAAGTGCATTCCTAAATAAAAGTCAGCCTGGCCAAGATGCTTATGTGCTGTTGAGCAACTACACGTAGAATGAATGGTGATACTTTTACGGGTGAACGTAAAATGTGCTTTGCCTGGACCACATATCTAATTTGCAGTCATCAGGGCTTGAATTTATGTTCCTATCACAAAGTGAAGGGGAGGGAGGGTATGTGGGAGGTCCTTATAAATACAGCTCTGTTAGTAGTTTGTGTTTTCCTTGTGTTGCACTTGGGAAAACTCAAGCATGGTTCTAAAATCTGTCCAAATGCCAGCATTTATTTTCATGTCATTCTGTGTTGGATGATATAAAAGAATGGAAAAGGAGAAACTTGTCTTTACATTTAAGATACACTGTTTGACTACTCAGATTCTATTACTGGCACTGTATAAATTATTTTTTACCCCAGTCACTGTTTTCTTACATACAGTATCCCCAAATTTCATTTAACGTGACTGAAGTATGTTTTGTGTTGCAGTTGAATAAAAAATGGATGTGCTTAAGGTTGCCCCTCTAACTAGGTTCTACAGCAATAAATATTCTGGTTCCCTAACCAAAATCTTCTAGAAAAATATTTAGTTGGCTTTGAGTAGATGCACATGAGATATTGGCATGGTGGAATAATTTGCAAGATCTTTCAGTGAGGGTATTAGCATATAAATAGCAGATGCAATGACGACCATCACAGCTGAGTACATTTAATTTTTAGTTTATAAGATAGAATGGGTTTTTAAATGCATAGCCATCAAGCCTGCTGAAAGACAAATGAAGTTTAGAGTTCACTTGTCTGAGGATGCCTTACATCATTTTTTTTTTTTTTTTTTTTTTTTTTTTTTTTTTTTTTTAGAAAAGGGAAACAGGCACGCATAAAACTGAACAAAAGTGATTTCTTGGGTGAAAAGTAATTGAGATTGCAAACCAAGTTAATTAGACCATGCAAAATTTATTTAATGGTCCCAGCTGTAGTTTGCAAGTGGTGTTTTAGTGAGTAGATATGACTTCTTCATGTGCTATCTTTTCTCTTCCTTCTTTTTCTAAAATAATTATTAGAGGCTGTACGTCTAGTCCTATAAACTGATTGCATTGTATATTTCAGTAATTTTATTGCTTGCTTTAATTATGATTGCAGAGACTCGGGTTTTTAATCCTCATAACAATGTAGCCGTCAATTTGTATAAAAGCGAGAAAAGGATCAAAGGCTTTTCTTCACATCTTTCCAAGTGTTTTGTGGTGGGTGGAGGCTTTTTTCACATTTATTACTGGTTGGGATGGATGAACAAGGCCTTTAACTGGGGCTATGGTTGCACTGAGCTGCACTAACAGATGGAGGCCGTTGGAGTGTTGACTACAAAGTAAAAGAAACAATTGCATTTCTACTGGCATCCCGTGTTTGTTTCCAGTATTTTTAATAATGCAGAGTAATAAGGAAACATCTGTTTTTTCTAGTTTTTGAAATGAGTGTGGGAGGAAATGGTTTGATTGCATTTGTCTAGTTGGAATAGTCAGCACGATTTGAAGTTTTTAGTGAAAATCAGGAGAATTGAGATGTTCCAAGTGATTACAGTGAAAATAATGCATGTATGTTTTCTGTCTTTTTTTAAACCATATTCTCATATGTAAATCAGTCCAACTCAGGAATCTGGAAATTGCCTAGCTAAATCCCATTTCTCCTCAGAGGAATATAGATAGCTAGTACTACCACATTAAAAAAACCAACAACCAACACATAGTTTTGCAAACACATCATTCTATGACTTAGATAAATAAATAAATAGATAAAAAATGTCAGCATTTTAGAGCAGATTAACAGGCTAAAAATTCCCTTCCCTGTGGAACTTGAAGAGCAGCAGTGGTGCAAGCAGCCTCTGATGTTTAGGGATCTGGTCTCTCTTTAGGTGGACCATTATCCAGTGACAGGAGGTCGTTCACCCTCCATCTCTGATAAGACTGGTGGCCTGTGTTAGTGAATTTCCTCATATCACCTGATAATTAGAATGGATTTGAAACCAGGAGCTTTTTTCTCACGTTCTCTGACAGGTGATTGAGAAACAAGCAGTTGTGTGACTACCTATCTTCGAGGTATTTAATCTTGTACACTACAAGAAAAGCTTTACGTTATGGTATTTATCACTTACTCTTGCACTTTACTTCCCTTCAGACATGGCACGCTAGAGATGTCATATTGCTTGTTTGTATCTTAGTCTCCTTTTTCATGTTTGCAAGTACCCTAACCACTTATTCCTAAAAGGATTATCATTTACTAATTTGCCCACTTAAAACTATTGTCTTAAATATTTATTTCTTCTGATTTAATGGTGGATTGTTTATTTTTATTTTTTTATTGACCGAAAAAGTTTACTTATAATGGAAACATAGGTAGGAGGTGGTTGAACTTTCCTACTACATCTGTAGAAGTTGCTTTTGGAGCTTTCTTCGTGCTTGAAAGGTGGAACTTAAAAAAAAAAAAAGATACTTTTCTAATCATTAATGTTGCGCGTGAGCTCTCCTGCTTTCTCTAAAAAGGAAGTGGATCAAACCAGCATAAATGGGATGGTTCTGATAAAATACCACTGGAATGAAGTAAATTGAGATATAGCTAGCTACTATTACTGTGCAACTTCTTGAATTTCCAATGGTGACAACTTTAATATTTTAAAGTAAAAAGGTAACTTATTTATCTTGTTAAGGATTTTATCAAGATAAAGACTTTATGTCTGTTTGAACAGAAAAGAGGGCTTAATTCCTGATAGTTAGCTAAGCAGTTAATTTTTTTTACAGGAAATCTAAATTTAATAGAAGACCCCAGGGAAATTCAAGGGTGTGAACAATACGCATAATATTTTATGAAAATGACCCCCATATTTAAAATTTGGCATTATATGTTATGCATTGTAGCACCAAGTCCACATCTACCTTTTAGAAAATTAAAACACATAAATTCTGTTTAGTGTTTGATATGTGCTGCACTAGCTGAAAGCCATAATGCCCCTAAAACCTTGGGTTGCTTTTCACCTTTCATAAATTCCTGGGTAGATTCTATACAAAAAATAATTTTCAGCTCCGTGGCTCATTGTTATTCAAACTTGATTGATTGTCGTCATTTACTCAGTGAGGAAGTTAAGTGCTCCTGTCATTTCTGAAGAGTATAATTGGGACGTTTCACAGGTCAGCGGTAGTGACAGGTTTCCCTTTTGATTAGTGTTAGACTGATAACAAAAATTACAGTTTCCTATGATTAATGTTTTCTATAGTACTTGAATGCACAGTTCATGGATTGTACCTAAACAAAGTGAATTTGCATCTGATTATGCCTTTTCTCTGTCAGGCTTTTCACATGCTTCAAAGTTTTAGATCATGCAGGTAATACAGCAAAGTTGCTTCCAGTGCAGTTTTCAAGTGGAGGATTAGTGAAGTCCACTGAATTTTAGTATATTACCATACAGAAAGATATGTGCCTCCAGTGATATGAACAAATTAGGTGAAATTTCAATTAAAGATAGTACCCTGTCTCCCTCTAGTCCTCTCAGATATGACATGCAAGGAAGAACTGGCGTTATATCCCTGCTATTTTAGGTATAATCTGGCAATTTAAATTAAATAATCAGGCTGAACTGAGTTTTTTCCTCTCACTAGTTTGACACTATTTCTCTGTTCCTTAAACCTGTTGCTATTTATTTGTTTACAGACTTAATAAAAACTAAGGAAATATACTGAATTTACTTTCCCTGTTTATGATGTGACAGTCGGTGTGTACATTATGGCACAAAGTTGTAGACTAAGATCGTCTATGACAAGTTTTATCTTGGTGAAATCTTTTTTTAATAGCTAATAAGAAATGGAACCTGAGTATGAGAATTATGATGATGTCCTTCTTGTAGCTGGAGAAATACTGGAGGTTATTTTTTGCTGGAGGTTATATATTGCTGGAGGTTACTTCCAAATTTAAATTGTTCCTAATAGATGAAAAGGGAATGACAACACCTGCAGAATTTCAAAACCAAAATACAAACCAACTAACTTCTCTTCAATCTCTAGCCCTCTTCAGATGTGCAGTACAAAACATGATGGTTTTTTTTCTTTCTAAAGGCTATTAGGAATGTCTTCTAAAACTTGTAGTTTCAGACAGATGTTCTGCTTTCAAATCTGCTTTGTGAGTTTGATTAATGGTGGAACATTTAATCCTTTCTTTGATTAGAACTCTATTTTGAGTTCTGCTGAGGAGGTCAGGCTCGGTCTGCATCTGTCTTGGCTGGGCCAGGTATGGCCTGAACTGCTGCTTTTCTTTAGATCAGGAAAAATTATTGCAGTGGGAAACAAAAAGTAAACCAAGGGTGCAGGATCCACCAGCAGAGCCTGAATGTTGGCAGCTCTTGAGGTGGGGACAATTGGGCTAAGACTGCATTGGGGTTCTTACCTGTCTTTGGAAGCAGGGTGCTCTCAAACATTATTATACTTAGACTTTATTTTAAAATGAAGGCTAATTAGGTGTTCTCTGGTAAGAATGCAATAGTAAATCAGCTCTCATCATCTGGACAGTAAATCTGTTTTTTTTCTCTACTTCTTCACTGGAACTGCAGCTTTCTTAAATCAAAACACTTTTGAAACAATTGGAAGAATCTTATTTCTAACTTGTACCACCCATTCATTGTGTTATTGTGTATCTGTGTATTAATATCAATTAACGTTCTTTGTTAGAAATTAATTCAGTCCAGCTTACAGTTAATACTGGCCAAAAAGAAAGACTGATTTTTTTTTTTTTTTAAGTTATTATTTGTTTTAATTTTTTAACTACATTTAGTAAACCAAAATGAGCTGCTAGAGTTTTGGCTTCAGAGTATATGTATGATTTAAAGGAACTCAGCTGTGACACAAGATTAGAGTAGTGAATTAAACTGGGAAATTTCTGCTGCAGGCAAAACCTGCAGTATCCTCTGGTGCTTGTGACAATGAGTGGCTGGTATGAATATTAACAGAAGCCAGGTGCACTAATAGAAGTAGAGAACACAGCTGAAAATAGTGAAAATTATGGTATTCCTTATCTATTGCTTTGGGTTGCTGCAATGAAGTGGAAAAAGTGATAGCCTGTGCTGAGGTTGGATTTAGTGAATACCCCTTACTATTTCCTGGTAAAAGCACATGGCAAACGTACAATAATGTAATTGTGTTGTTGGGAATGAGGTGACTCTGATTGTGGGCAAAAGAAATAAAGCTTAAAGTCTCCATCGTTGCCTTTTCAGGGTAGTTGGCATTTGCTTTTCTAAAGCTCTGATGCTACAGGCCATGTCTGATGACACAGATTCTTTTAGCTTACGTGTAATTGAGAACTAAAATAATTTTCAGGTATGGAACAAGCTTAGAAAAAGTATAGATTTGATGGCACATATACAGAAGTTGCTAGCTAAAATTATATTTAGGAAACCACTTATGTGGATAAATTACATTGGTTAGTTGGAACTCCAATTTTTTTTTTTCACCCAGTCATAGATCCTCAATTTCAGACTGCAGGACAGACCAAGTGTGCATTTAAGAATATCCTGTTTTGTTGGTCTTAACCAGAGTAGTGTGTGCTGTCTGGTGGTATGAATGGTTGGGATGTACTGCATTAGTTAAGAAATGAGTGTATCAAATTATTCTTAGTGCTGTTGTGAAGAAGCACAGTGAACCACTGTAGTATACAAACCTGAATATTCTTATTTGGGTCACTATTAGCTTGCCCATTCATCAGCTTCCCCTCCTGCTTGCCTGCTCTGGTTTTGAGCTCTTAAACAATTTGTGATACCATTTAACATGCCACAGACTATTTGGGTGCTGCTAAATGAGTAAAATCATCCATATGAGAAGAGGTAAAGCTGTACTTAGCTCATTAAGTCAAAATCTTGATGTTATTCTAAGATTTTTTGGCCTTATTTTATAGTTTCACACTTTCTCAGACTTCACCAACTGCATGTGTTCTAATGGATAAAAGGGGCTTTAAAGAAGCCCTTAGGATAGAATATGTCTTTAGAGATAAAATGTTAAGCAAAGGCCTAATCTTGGATAAAGACTAAATACATAATTATGGAAATACTTTTGACATAGAGAAGTCTCAGTAGGGCTATCAGGATGTCTGCAAAATATTTTCAATGTGAAGGGAAATGAAAAACAGTCTTCACATGAAAACAAAAAGAAAAGTAACCCCAACAAGAATATCTCTGTAGATGAAAGCCTCGGATGATGATGATGACGATGAGGATGAAGATGAATTTGTGGAGGTCCCTGAGAAGGAAGGTTATGAGCCCCACATTCCAGACCACCTGCGTAAGGAATATGGTGAGTTTGCCCAGCTGTGACAAGCTTTATCCCTGCGTGTTACTGCTGCACTAAGGTAAATAAACAGCCATTCTGAAGTAATAAAGTGATCAGCGGTGTGGGTAATCTCTGCCTGCTCTGAGGAAGTCATTACATGGACACCGGAGCAGTGATTGGCTCTAGATAAACAAATACTTCCTAGGAGCAAGAGCAACTGAGATGAGCAGCTTATTTCATTCCATCATCTTCCACTGGAGTTCAGAGCCACAAGCAGCACCCGTGTGCTTGTAAGTGTGCAAAACACATAGTGGGAGTGAAGGGATTGCAAAGTAAAGTTGGCAGTGAGCCTGAATATTAGAAATATTGGTGACAGTCTGGTGAGATGGAGTAAGGTGCTGTTCCATCGCCTGCATTAGTAGCAGCTGGAGATGCAGAGCCACTTCCTCCCATAGAATGGCCAACTTCGAGCTCTGCAAGGTGGCTCTTTGTGTTTGGGTATTGCTGTCAGAAGATGTTAAATGCAGCTCAGCCTTCAAGTGCAGCATTACAGCCACTGAGCACGTACCAGATGGCAAACTATAATTTTGCCTTCTTATTAAAAGTAGATAATTTTTAAATAAAGTTATACTTAATGTGTGTTTGTGCAAAATTGAGAGGGGTGTTACTGAGGAAAGTTCATCTTAATTCAGTTTCAGTGCATTGCTCCTTGTCCTTTGTACATCTTGCTTAGTAAGTCAGCAGCTTTACCTCTCTGTAACTTGGTATATTTGAGGACTCCCACGATTTCAGTATATTGTAGAGAAGGGTAGCTGCCATCACAAAGCTTTAACTTAAAAACCTGTAGGAAGTGTCTTGCTCCTACACTTGTCCGTGAGTATTTGTGTAAGACTGGTGCTGTGCTGTGCCTTTTTCAGTCCTGTTGATGCTTATTTTTCCTTTTTCTGCTGTTTACCTCATAAAAGTCAGGCTGCAGCTACCACCTGGAACTCATTTTCCATATCTTTAGCAGCAGCCTAAGTAATCCTAATATGCAAAAGTTCTGTTTATACTTGCCAGCTTCCACTGGAAGTGAAATGTATTCACCTCTTCTCTTTTATCCCATCTTCCTCATGGACACACATTTTTTAAAAATAAAGTGTCTTACCCCCCTTTGTATCACACTAACACAATACTTGGCTGCTATTTGAATTCCTTCTTACAGGGAAGGATAAAGAAGTCTACTATCTACTCAGGGATTTTTTTAAAAATGTATATAAAATGGATTAAGAAATTCCCAATTTGTATTTAAACTATTGCTGATAGGAAAATACATTGTAGTGAAGAAGTCAATTAATCAGAAAACAAAACCTCTCTGTCATTTTATATACCTGTGGTTATGTAGTGAGCTAATGGTCACACTTGGCTGTTCTTTATCTGACATGTTCTTTAAAAATAACATTCTGAAAGAAACTAATCATTCCCGATGGTTCTGAAGACATTCAGCTTTACTTGCTGCCATTTAAAGTTATTATGTAAGTTCCCAGTTTAGGAAATGGTCTGAAAATAACTCAAAATTCCTGAAAATCACAGCTTAGAAAATGAAAGTCTGCACAAGTGGAATGTTCTAACTGGAACATTAAACCTTCCATGTAAAATAAAATCCCAGCATTACGTGGAAGGTGTGAATGGTTAAAAGCTTTTTTTCCTTTTGTTGTTACTTTTCCTGAACAAGTCAGATTAACTTGTTATATTAAACCAGAAAACAAAGTTGTAAAACGTGACTGTGGAAATGGATTGAAACGTGACATGTAAATTATTGATTTAAAGTCACTTTATTCCCTTTCACTTCTCTCACAAAAATATATCCTACCAACAAGGTAAGTTTTGTGGCTCTCCTGAGATCTGAAAAACTTGTAAAAAATGAAAATATATTTAGAGACAAGGGAAGTTCTATGCCTAAGTGTATAGAAACATGCAGTTGTACTAGCTGTGTCTATATGTGGTTAATGATTACAGTCTCAAAATTGGTGATGGTATTAAGTACAGAAACTGAATTGAGCATGTGTGCAGTTTGGGTGGAGGTAGAATTGAACAAGTCTATTTGAATCTTGATGTATAAAATGAAATGTAAATTTGTTAAAAGAATTTAGGTGATTAGATAATTGAAGTGTGAAGATATAACCCATTAGAGGTGTCATGCCAAATTAGCATTACCAGAATTTTAATGACCTCCCATTTGTATCATCCTTATTTACACTTGCATCTGATGTCTGCTGCTGACAAGAGGCCAGCCCTCCTATGGGACCGCAGAGCCATTTTAGGTACGCAGTGGTGCTAAAGAGGAACATTGGGCTGAAAAAGAAACAACACTGAAAATTATTTTCTTATGGTTGCTTCGGTTCTCAGCGCTGGGCACTGCCGTTGCTGATATCCACTGAAGAGTGACCTGCCCTTGTATGGCTGGTATTGCTAAGCCCTGGAAAATGGAGCCATTATTCATTTAAAGGAGAACTTTAGGGAGAAATAAAATATTGTTGCCACTTCAGATTTTCCACATTCCAGCCTTTGCTGGTCAGCTGTTGGTTCCATTGGCGTAAAGCCTTAGGGTGGATGAGGTAAGGGATGGAACTGTGCAGCTTCTGACATTGCTCTTGTGCCATAGAACAGAATTTTTGCCTGATGGCAAAGGATGAGAGGTTCACTCCTGCTCTTGGTGATCTTGGCTTGAAGTGTTCTGTTTTGAGGGATGTGCTTTTCCACATAAAAATAGAACAATTCTCAGTCTAGTCCAAAGCACCCACTTTAGTTGATAGTTCTTGTCTGTGTCCCAGTGCAAGCATTATTTACCCATGCAATACTCCTTTGAGGACGGGGGAGTGCTATTTCTGTTTTACAAGAGGTGACGTGAGGAAAACTCTCTGACTTGGGACTATTATCATGGAAGCAGTCTACTGGTTATCACGTTTCATCTTTATCCAAAATTATATTAGGAATGACTGTGCAGTCACAAACCATTATTTCAGCTCTGGTTAGTAAGATTATTTCTCTTGTATTTGAGCCTTAAGCCAGAATGTTGTTAGGTCTCTAATAGCTACTTTAGTGGCTCACATTGCATCTTCAAGTCTGCTTCGGAGTTCTTTCATATGGGGATCAAAGCTACAATTCTAAAATCCCAAGGCTTAGTTCTATCCATTTCAGATATTTTTTCCTCTTCTCATCACAGTGTGATGTGCTTTTTTTGGGTTAGATGTCCCCAGACTGCCTTTCCTAATCTGATGGTATCTGAGTTATACTTTCCTGTGTGTTAAGTAGCTGCTTTTTGTTGTTTTTACTATGAAAAGTCATAACAATGTGAAGGCTTATACCCCAGCTGAGCTAATAAGATGTACAAAACCATTATTTCCTTAGCAGAGAAGTTGTCATCTGGTTCTTTACATAGAACTGGGAGTGCTTCAGGCTCTTGACAGACATCCTCAAAGATGTAGAGGGGACACAGTGGTTAAAGCAAAATGGCCTCAGAAATGCGAAACATCAGAGAATCATCATTACAAATTTTAAAAAAAGGAAGCCAGGTGTGTTATCTAACATACACATATATTGCTGTGAGCAGCACTGTGCTGGCTCCATCTTAGCTTTGTTTTTTGATGCAGAAATAGTTATTCCATACCATAATAATGTGCTCTTTTAACCTTCATGTAAATGATTTCTCCTTTTATTTTTTTTTTTCTGTTTTATATAGTGGATTTAAATCTACACATGGCAAAAAGAGCATGTATGCAAGTGTTGATGAAGCAAAACATCTAATTTTGACTTGTGAAGAATTGATAGCTTTTAAACTGGTCTTTTTTTCCTTCATAGAAGCATCTAACAGGTTTAGTTACAAAGAATCAATATCTCTTGATTTTACAGTTATGTTTTCCTCTATTTCATTGTGGCTTTTTTGCTGGTTTTTTTTTTATTTGAGTGGTACACGTGAACATCTTCTGGAAATCACAAGGCAAAAGCACAAATTCTGTTACTTTTTCTGTAACATGTAGGCCTCTGTGACATACTCAGTGAAAAACTTGTTTTCAGTACTTACTAGTCTTTTAGGGAAATACTTTGTTTGGTTTTCTGTAACTAGTATTTATTAGGATTTGCCAGTGGTAGGTGTATTTGAAAAACTTCCTAAAATCCATTTTGTAATAGCTTTTAAAATGGGAGGGAGTTCAGGCTTCCACAGTGGAGAGAGTGATTGTCATGGCCGTGATCATGAAGTAGACTTGGCTCAAGGCTGACTCTGTACATAAGAGAACACAAGTGTGGGGTCAGTAGAGCAGCTTCTCTTTCCAACAGGTACCTGTATTTCATACACAAGGTAAGATGGGTTATTTGGGGTGCACTCAGGCCAATTGCTTTCATCAGCTAGGGGCCATAAAAATGTGCGTCACCACGATTAACCAAATAATGTTGTCCTACTTAGTTGTAATGAAAGCAAATGTTTCTGATGACATTATTATTATTTGGGAATGAAGTTGCTGAGGTTCTACTGACTGTTGAATCCTTAAACAGACACACATGTGCTGGCTAAATGGAAATTATACCTAAGCTTTTTCCTTCGTTAATGCAGTGATTTCTCAATTTGTCTGGATCCAGCTTTTCAGTCAGGTTTGATTTGTCTGGTCTTCATAGCTCAGGAACTTCTGAGGGAATTCTTCCTGCATGTGAAGGATGTGGAGAAACAGCTCAGTGGAGACCAGAGCAGAAACAAACCTGCAGATTCCAGACTGTATGAAGTATCATTGTCGGGGACTGATTTTGAGACTTAGAATTATACTGTCTAAGCTAAATAAGGCTCTTACCTGACTTCTTTTAGGGGAAAAAGCATATCATGTTTTGCAGGGAGAAGGATAGACAGAATTACCTATTCATCTCTTTGAAATTTGGGTTCCTTTTTCCTAAATTTGGAAAATGCAAGTAACACACAGTTGTGTTTTTCAGCCTAGACAATAGTATAGTATCTAGAATAAGGTTTCTATTAATATTACTATGAATCCTTTAAAAAAAAAATCTGCCATAGTTGTTACTGGATGTAAATAGCATGTGTTGATTTATCATAAATGTATTGAAAACAGATATTCAGCACTGAAGTTAAAACCCCAGTCCAGAATTTCTGTTGTCAAATGTGTGTGTGGTCTCCATTTCTCTTAGCGTAAAAAACTTCAGAAATATTTAATTGTAAGTTTACAAATGAGATTGCCTCATTAAATTAGCGTGTTTTGAATGTACCTGTATACAGACAAACACAAGTCCTATATGGAATCACAGAACCATCATTAAGATGGGAAAAGACTTCTGAAATCATCAATTCCAACCTTTGACTGACCACCATGGCCACTGAAGTTCCACATCTATTCATTTTTTGAGCATTTCCAGGGATGGTGACTCCACCACTTCCCCACAGAGCCTGTTCCAATGCTTGACTGCTCTTTCAGTGAAGAAATATTTCCCAGTATCCAACCTGAACCTCCTTTGGCACAGCTTGAGCCCTACAGAGGCCTAGCTACACTTAATAAGTGAGTAACACTGTTTGTAATGCAGTATTTGGAATGAAGATTAACTTCTCACATTTATAAAAAAACATGATTATCACTTCAAACAAAGTACTTCGACATCCATGTAGAAGTATTGACTGTAGATATTTCTTCTGTTCATCCTGATCAGCTGATTATGGAATCTTTCCTCATTCTCAGGGGAGGTCCTTCTATATAAATAAGGGTCCCAGAAAATCTAACAGGACATGGGATATACTTGATTTCTACTAAAGTTCTTGGAAGTTAATACTCACTGCACAAGATGTTGGTACACTTTCGAGTAGTTTGCCACAGCAGTATCCCTCAGAGGATCTGTGCAATGGCCACAGGATGCAAAATCATAAGGAAGAAGCTTAAAAGATCAGGGCATAAGGTATAGAAAGGGCTTGATATAAATGCCGTGTATTTGATTTTTTCTGGTTCTTAACTATGATTGTAAAGCAGTAATAAATACGGTTAATTGATGAGAGGTAACAGTATAACAAATTAACATATTCTGTAATTCCAGTAAGCCAAACTAAGTGTTTATGTAATGTTAGTGAACTCTTCTTGTTAATTACCATAGTTACCTTTTTTTTTTTTTTTTTTAATTTGAATTTCTAAAGTAGAATTCCAAGATCTCACATAAATGAGCATAGCTATGTTCAAAGGCACTGGGAAGCTTTGCAAAGTCCAAAGCTTATTGTGCTTCCTGAGTAAAATACTGGCAGGCATTTTCATTGTGAGCACAGTAGAGTAAGTGGGGAAATATTGTACCTGAACTGCTGGATTTTCCTTACAGTCTGGGACAGTGTCTGTACTAATATAAATCACATATGCTTAGCTTGATTAAGATTTAACAAATGAGAAGCAGAAACTATTAATTTTTTTTCAGGAAAGGTGAAGTCCATAATACTTGTTTATATTCTATCTATGTTTTTTCAATTAAACTTCAGTGAATCTGAAGTAGCTTGATTTTGTCTAAATCCACACAGCTGAGGAAACCTGTGCTGGCTTTTTCTCTGAATTTTCACTGAGGGGCTTTTATCTCCCCTTAATCCCACCATTTCTGTCAGGACATAATCTCTTTCTCAAATTTACATTTTAATTACAAGGCCAGCTGAACTAGCTAAAATCAATAATGTCAGCATTCAGCAGCCTAACTTCAGCTGAAACCCCAGCCTCTCTCTTTCCTTCTATTGATTTATCTTGTGAACATGGGCTACTTTATTGCTTCAGGCAATAGGTGCCATTTGGTCAATTTAAACAAAAAGGGGGATTTAAACACTTTTATGATGCTTTCTCAAAGCTGCTGTTGAAACAATTTGAACCCAGGTACTGTACTTGTTAAATAAACCACACAGAACAGCAGAATTCTGAAGAGGAATTTTACTTTTAAAACTGTACTTAATCCCATCTATGTTTTAAAACTAAAACAAAGAAACCCCACCCTGACATTGGGCACCATTCGGCTGGGGCTGTCTGCCTGGTGATTCTTGTCTTTATCTTGTTAGCAAAAACTACTTTCATACATAAATACTTGTTCAAAACTCCACAGTGGAGGTGGTGTTACTGATGTCCTAGTGTACTTACTTTTGGCTATTTTTCTTCTAATGGTTTAAAATAAGAAATCAATGAGAAAATATTTTGTTCTTGTAACTCTTAAGAATTCCAATATTGATCTTCTGGATGTGATTTTTATCTGTCTAAATGTCACATTGTCTATTTATCTCCCTTGCCTTTTCTGTGTGTTGCTGACGGTTTGTCTCTGCTGTTCCCCTCCTCCTCAACAAAACCAGTGTGGTGAACAAGCAATCACGCTTCCTGTAAACATCATAGGGAAAAATTAGGGTTTTCTGAGAACTTTTAAAACATATGCACTTACTTTCTCTGAAGGTGAGAGAAGAGGTGTGGTGAGTGGCACAAACCTGCTATCTTCTGACTGGTTTTTTACTATTTGTAAATAGTACATATACAGGTGCTCTCAAAACATTTGCTTTAAACAATGCTTTTCAGAAAGGCTCTCTAAAAAAAAAGAAAGCAGTTTAAATGCTAAATGCAGCCTAAGCAATTCTACATTACAGATAGAGTCTATGACATATTCTTCTCAGTTAACCTTGTTCATGCCAAAGGCCCTGTTTGTAACTGTTTCTGTCATTAAAGGAAGTTTACTTCTCTAAATACTGATGATTCTAAAGTGTGGTTACTACAAGATTTTGGGTTAATACTCCTTCATTTTGATAAAAGCACCTGAGAAGGGCATTTTCCCTTTCTAACCTGTGACGTGAGCTGAGATGAAGCCTGTCCTGCCCCCTTTCCAGAGACATAAATTCAAAATTTCTGCATTATTATTTCACTGAAGTGATGTTTAAAAAGCACATTTCTGTGGAGGCACCACTATCCCTCTTGAACAGCAAGTTCACAGCCTAATAAGTGTAATGAAATAATTTCTTTTGCTAAATAACCTAGACTTTTCTCTACTTAGATCCATCCTATTATATTTAATTATAATTTCCCTTATTCCTGGTTCTTCTGCTAACTTTGAGACTGTTTTCCAAAGCACAGATTGGTCCTTTAAATGGTGGGTTTTTTGGACAATGTTCTTTAAAGCCTTGTTGACTTTGGAGAATGTGGAGTGTTCATAGCTTTCATTAGTGTGGGCTGGAGTGAGTAAGGGAGCAGCAGTGCCAGGTGTGCTCAGCAGCACCAGCCAACAGCAAGATGAGACTCTGGATTTTGAATTAGGGTTGTCAGCTGTCTCTGGGGAGAAGCTGTACAGGAACTGGGTTAAACAGGTGTCCTTCTCAGTGCCCTGAGCTTGGAGCTTTGGGAAAAAAGTGTGGATGTCATTCCCTGCACAAAGACTCAGCTCCTGATCTAGGTACTTGGAAAATGTGCTCCTAGGGGGTGGATCTCAAAGGCTGCCCTCTCAGCATCTTTGCCTGTGGCTGATGTCAGGCAGTGCCATCCGTGCAGTTGCACTCCATGGGTTAAAGGGAATGAGCGATGCAAACGAATCAAAGTCAGGATGAATTACTGGGAGACCTTATAAG
This sequence comes from Corvus brachyrhynchos, assembly GCF_000691975.1. Classification (NCBI taxonomy): domain Eukaryota; kingdom Metazoa; phylum Chordata; class Aves; order Passeriformes; family Corvidae; genus Corvus; species Corvus brachyrhynchos. Next base: position 13,328,559 of record NW_008236769.1, on the reverse strand, counting down.
GTGGAAAGATGGGTCACAGCAAATTATTCTGATTTTGCTTGTGGAGAATACATTATTCTCTGGAATGAAAGTATCTTATGTACCAAGCCTACCCATTCCTATGGGTCTTGCAAGTTCCTACTCAGACAGCTGGTTACAGATACAACATTAACTTTTGCTTTTCTACGTAATATATTGTGATACATTTAATGACTAACAAGGCAAGAATGCTTCTCGGTGCAGCTTCAGGGCTGGTTAGAATTGGGCAAAAGATCAAAAGTTACAGTTAAATAATGGCTAAAACATGTTAGATGAACTTCAGTTACTTTTCATAAGAAGGCTCAGATAATTTGCTGAAATTTTTAGTTTTGTGAAACTATGACTTTTTTGTATAAAATTTAGGGATCTTCTTTGAGGGACGAGACCTTGCATTTCAATTAATTATTTTTTAAAAAGGCTTTCTAAGGGGACACATCACAACACATTCCAATTTTAGCTGTCATTGGCTAAAAAGTTCTTGTTGCTACTACTGGCTAAATGGCGTTGCTCCTCCAGCTCAGCAGGTAGAGGCAGGTGCTGTCTAACTGCTCAGCCTGACTAATTGCATCCTTACAGTCCTCACATCTTACAGCTGAATCTCTAATCTGTCTGTAAAAGTAATTAAAGTTACCCTACTGCTGAGCTACTGGTGCTGAACATCAGTGCCTGGTACTGCCTTGCAGATGGCTTGTTCCTCAGGTGTAGCTCAGGTGTTTCCTGTCTCTTGGGCAGACCCTCTGGGTGCAGTTCCTGCTTCTGCCAGCACTTAGGTATTTTCTCCTGGCAAATTGTGTGGTTTAGTATCTGTGAAAGACAAATGTCCTCTAAATAATTCTGTTTCACTCTGAGTGGGACTGATGTCTAAAGCAAACTGGAAGCAGGAAGACGTAGTCAGCACCCTGAGCTGTTTGGGTTGGACTGTGAGGGTGGGAGAAGTGAATCACTCCTAAACATCAAGGTTTTTTCGCAGGGCTTGAACCCAAGTCACCTCCAAAAGCCCTGGTGGCGAAGGCATCGACAGGAGCAGCTCCGCTGAGCTCCCACACTCAGCTCAAAGGGAATGAGGATGAACTCGATCCAACCTGTGCAGCTGCCACTCTGAAACTTATTAGAGACAAGCTACCAAAGCTACCACCTCCTCATGCCAGGTTATCTTTGTTTCATTCCTGTACAAACCTCTTGCTCTTGTGTTTATTAGTCATGATAGCACACAGAAAAGCATTCATGAACCAGGCAAGCTGACGAGGCTGACTTGGTCTCATTTTGAAGACCATTACATTCATTGCCTAATATTTGGGATTTTGTTGGTGATTGCACTAGGATCTTAAGGAATCTTTTACTGTTCAGTTACTACAGATCTTATTTGGTGTAAATGGCCTTTATGAAAATACACTGTTCCCTTCTTTGCTAACAACACCCCCCACCCCATTTATTTGGGTACATTCTGTTTGCAGCTAAACAAAATGTATCCTAATGTTCAATTTGCAAGTAGTTTCAACCATCTCTTTGTTCCCAGTGACTTACGCCGTCAGTGCTGCCTGGAGATGTTACATTGCTTCCAAAGACAATTTTGTTATCAATCCTGTTCAAAGTTTGATGAAACGCCAGCCTTGCCTGGCATTTAGCTGTGATTTGGGGGTAAGACTGGAGTCATCTGCTTAGTGGCATGTTCCTGGAAAGACACTTCTGCATTGGCCAGGGATGCCCCCAAAACCTAGCAAACTGGAATTAATCTGAGATTTCCTGTACCACATCTGTAGCTCCTGTGGGAGTACAACCTGCATGATCCACTGCTGCCCCCATCAAATCTCTGGGCTTCTCCCCCAATAGTGTGATAGGTGTTAGCCAGCACTAGCTGAATATGCAGCGAGCTGTATAGAGAGCATGTGGTGTTGTGTCTTATGGTCTTCCTTTAAAAAAAATAAAAGGACAACCTTGTAAAAGTACTTGCAATAGATCTAAGGTAATATTAGTGTTGGCCTAAAAAAATCTAATGAAAACAGAAAAAAAGTTGTTGTGCTCATTGGTGTTCTGTATTGTCTTCTCATCAATTTCCTCCAGTGAATCTGCAACTACTGCGACAGCAGATGTGGAAGATCTTGACAGTAAAAGAAGAAAACTAGAAGAAAGAGCTAAAGCTCCCCTCATGCCTTTTGGATTAGATCTTCACTACTGGGGAGAGGATCAGCCAAGTGCTGGGAAGATTCTCAAGTAATGCTCTTTTTCTTTTAAAACAAATTAAACAAATAAATAGATTTAGTTGTACTCAGAGGTCATGCAGTGGGGTGACTGCTATTTCTTTTGATAATTACTTTTCTTCTTTACTTTGTGTTGTAGGACCCACAAAGTCAGAAATTCTACCTTTAAATGTTATTTATTTTGAGAAGATGTGATACTAATTAAATATCCTTTGATGCTTCAAAGCACATTTTTTCTGCTCTTTTTATGTTTGCAGCATAGCATCAGTTACTCCAATTTAAGTTGGTACCTCATTATGCAAAGGGCTCTGCCAAGTGTGTGATAGACATTCCCTCAGCTGGAGACTTTTGAGATATAAATAAGTAGCAGGCAAGGTAGGAGAAAGGCTGGGGAAGTGTTTTTCCTGGCTTCACAAAGTGGTAACTGAGGAAACTGATATGTTTATTCAGTCACACAAGGAAAGGTGGCAGTTACAGGAGATTTGGGTTTGGATTTTTCACTTCTTCAGTCACACAAGGAAAGGTGGCAGTTACAGGATTTGGGTTTGGATTTTTCACTTTCCATTGCTGTCTGAGAGGTTTTGTGTTTCACGAAGCATTGCTGACTTAGGTAAAGCTTTAGCATTGGGGAGAAAAGGTGGTAGGTGCACATCAGAATTTATTTCTAACAGTCAGTTTTTAAAACCCCTTTTAGTATTTTTAAATGGAAGTTGGGTTGCAAAGTCCTCCCTGTATGTATAAATTTCTTTTAAGTCCACCAGAACTTTGATATCAGTGTGCACCATACCTGGCTTGAAAAAGGCAAAAATCATTGGCTGGCTGGGTTCCAAATTAAGCCGTTATTCTTAATAGTATTACTTTAACTTAGTTTGTTTTCTTAACAAAACGAGCAAAAAACCCCCAACTTGTAATCACAGTGCTAAAACAGTGTTGTCAGAAAGGAACAAGAGGAAATCTCTGCCCCTGCACCCGATTTCATAAAATGCTGAATATCTTTTAAATTACCGAAAACTGGTGCAATTTGCTGCATAAAAGTGCTTTACCACAGTCACTCCAAGGTTTGGGTTCCATCTCGTTTGCTGAAGGCTCTTCAAAGCCTATGAAAAGATTTTCAGCAGGGCTTTAAGAAGCATTTGTCTGTGATAGTGCCAAAAAGGTAGTAAGGCCTTATTTTACATTGCAAATGAATTATTCAAGTCATAAGTGAAATCAGAAGCATATTTCACTGCCTGTCTGCCTTGTGCTGTACTGTTTTATTTTTATGCTTCCCAATAAAATAGAGGGCACACTTCTGAACCATATAGTCTATAACTACAGATATGCCAATCTAACTAAAGATAATTTAAGTAACTCTGCACAATACCATTGACCTCACGCGTGAAATAGACTTACTGAAAAATTAAGGTAGTTATTGGCCAGCTATTTTAATGTTTCTATATGCATCCATACAGGCTCTGTAAGATTCTTAGGGAAAAAAAGCAAACTGAAAAATAGACAACACATATGGGATGTGTATGGAATTTGAACTTTTAAAATATAAAGGGGAGAAGTCTTTTTGTTTCATTTATCAGTGCACTTACTTAATCACAGCGTTTACAATAAATTACGATTTTGACAGTGAGAATGTAGCTACCAGGAAGATGATATTCTAAAGAAGTTTTGTTGGATTTTTTCAGGGGGGGCAGAAGGTAGTGTATGCTGTACAGTATTGTATTGTGTAGAGTCTGATGTGTCATCTTAACAGATTTATTTTGGGTAGCATGAACTTTCCAAACTCATCTACCCTCCTCCTTGAATTAAATCAGCTTACTCTTGGGAGCAGAGTAAAAAGGCTGGTGCAGCACTGACTGTGACTAGGATGTTTCAATTAGCCCATTTTGCACTTGCTTCAGTATCTCTGTAAGCATCTGGGATTAGAATTTATATTTATTCAATGTTTTTATAATCTTCCCATCAGATGAATTAAGATGATATAAATTCATTGAAAGAGTGCAGCAGTTCTCCAAGAGCTAGTCTTCCTCTTAAATTTCAGTTAGCCATTATTTGTCTTTTATTCCTCCTCTTCCTCCTCCTCGTGTATTGCTGTGTCATTGCCATTAAAGCCTCTGTTATTTATCTGGATCAGCAGCACTCTAAATGTGAGTGAGGTGTTGATCTTTTTCATTTTTTAGTTGATTATCTGTTCCTCTTCTGATCCATCTTACAAATAGGTTTTTACTTGTCACATGGATCATTTTTTCCAGCAAGTATCTGCCTGTTTAAAATGTTGCTTAACTTACAACAAGAAATCAGAAAACTTTGGGGATTGCCACTGCTTTGTTCTTCTCTCAGCTGCTTGTAAATCATGTTGGGAGAAAATAAGTTATATGCTTGTAGTAAACAATAATATTTATTAAATATTTTTATGAACCAGGCTTTTTTAAGTTCAGTTCCCAAACACTGATCAATGATACATAGAGTGAAACATAATTTTAATATTCTTAACATTTGTTAGATGCATATTTAGGGGAAGGGAGACAGAGAAATTATTAAATAGAACTATTTCGTAATTGGAAGGGTTGACATGCATGACAGTTAAATGCTTCTTCATTCTCATGTAACTGTAATTTGATAATCTAGAGGGGGAGGGGAGTTCAGACCACAAAAGGGCACTAGGATTTTACTAAGAGATTCTGTAAGATTACCATGCATGTAAAAATCCTGTATGGTGACTTTTTTAGGAATGCTTTCCCCTCTGTGTGGCTGCAAGGTTAGTGACACAGAGCTGCTGGTCAGTCTTGCTTTCAGCATTACATTAAACTAAGCAAATAAGAAATTATTGTAATTCTTTTATTTACTATCTACTGTACAATCTTGCCACATAAGTTCTGAAGGTAAAATACTGTACCATTCAAATAGTGGGCTAAAGTCATATTGGTATTTTGGAAAGACTTCCAGGGCTTTGGGGTTTTTTTGCTACAGTTTGCAGAAGTATGTAATTAAAAACATTTTGTTTAACCAAAAACAGCAGAAATATATTACTGTGTTTATTGCTGAACTAGCCTCCACTGGAACTCTTTTGCCTTTATCCCCTAATTTACCAGAAGAAATTTATTTGTACTTTATGGCAGGGTAGCATTTATCTGGCACTAACGAGCCGTATTTGATGGAGAAATTACTGGATAGAATCAATTTGTTTTAACAAGAATTTTGTTGGAACATTTTTCTGATGACTTGACAAATCACAGAGATGCTCAGAAAATTTCGTTAACCCCTTTTAAAGCTAGTTTTAATCTCTTTACGTAGTTTTAAATGCTCAACTATTGCATTAAAACCAGCAGCTATATATGTTGTAGGTTGCTATGGTCAGAAATTTTCCTCTAGTTTCTTTTTTCCTTGTCATCTGCTGAAAACTTGGTTAGATAAAATTAATCAAAACTTTTCAGGCCATCTAAAGTAATTCTTTCAAGTATTGGCTTATGTGCTTTGCCAAATTGAGACCGGTGTGATGAGTGACGCCAGTGTTCATGTATATATCGCTCTGCAGGCTACAGAAGGCAACATCTCAGAAGTAGGAATGACACCCAAGGATATTAGTGAGTGAGAGGAATTGGATATGGATAGAGTAAATCCTCTCAAATAATGCTGTAACAGATTGGGTCGAAGAACGATGTGGAAGAAAGGGATTGGAAAGTGTGGTTTAGGAATTTTATCTCCTTATCAAGACATCTGTCATCTAGGTATCTCCATCTTGCTTGTAATGAGCAGCAGACATGCAGGCTGCAGGTTTTTTCCCATAATTTAGCTGTATTTTTTTCCACTTTAATTTCATATTTCCTTAAATTTGACGTGGGATTGTTGTTGTTAACTTCAGATATCTTAAAATTAGATACCTAAGCTGAAGCTGGTCATCCTGATTTCTTTTCATTATTAGGAGAAAGAAACATTTACCTTCAGAGGGATAGTCATTGCCTCCTAAGATTAGCATCTAAAATGAGTCAGGTAATTGCTCTCTGGGGTTGCCTGTTTTTCACTACAGTCTATTGGCAGCTTAGGGTGGCTAAAATGAAATTATATGAATGCTGTTGAGAAAATCTTTGTTTGCCTATATGTAAGGTCTTTAATTTTAAAATAGATTTTCTGTGGATTAGCTTAATTTCCTAGAGGAACACCTGGTAATTTCTCAGATTTATAGACACCGTATAGGAGAACCTGGAAGAAAGAATCTGTATGAGGCTCAGCTGATTGCTGTTTCCCTTGGTCTCAGTACATTGCAATATCCTCTGGTGTCAGCTTCTGCTTCTCTACTGCTGCAGGAGTCCAGCTGTCAGGAATAAGATCAGATAGGTTAAGATCAAACTGTTTCCTCCTTGATCTGTCTTCTGTGCTTAATCATAGAAGTATTTTGTTATGAAGAATGATAAGTACAGAATTACAAAGTTATTCACTGAATCTGGAAATTGGATAACTGACTCTGGATGTCAGATCATGAGCTAAGGCTAGGACTTGTAATACCTTAGCAGGTTAAACAGGAAATCAATACTAGACAGGCTTTGTTATATTTTAAAGATATCTTCATAATACAGAAGCCATATGAAAGACTGGTAGATTCCTAAGGGGTGTTTTTTAATTCACTAGTAAAGCTTCTCTTCCTTTCACATGTGAGTTTAGCACAGGTTGATAATGGCATCTCTGTGTGTTTTCTTACAATTTGTCTGTGAATTATTTTCATTTGTTTTTTTTCCCAGATTTACCTCTGAGCATCGATTTTGGGCACCCTGTGAAGTAGAGGAAGAAGTGGAAAATAAAGAAATAACAGAAATGTTAAAAACCAGGTATATAACATTTGCTGGCAAGTTTGAACCGGTAAAACATAAATGTCGAGCACCAATGCCTGATGGAAGTCTGTGTGAAAGACAAGATCGGATTAAGGTAGGTACCAAGTTACGTAACTTCCAAGATCTGTGCTGTATGGAGAAGATCTTAAAACATCCATAAAAGTTTATTTGACATTGTAAGTATAGTTCAAGGGAGTGGAAGAACATTGTGTTGGAGGAGTTAAATGTTAATATGTGCTTCATATGGGAAACATCCTTTTAGTAAAGAAGCTGTAAACATTTGAATAACTCTCAAATGTTTTTGGCATTCATTGTAGGTTATTTTATTTATTTATTTATTTTATTTTATTACTGTGATGTGTGAGTACCTGGCAGTAAGGTAGAGATAGTCAGTTCTTTGCTGGAAATTTTTCCTCACTCAGAGGCATATTTGGTATTAACTGTTTCTCGAAACTTGTATGTTTGAGGGGCAAAGAAATTTTATTTACAAATTAAGTTTTATTAGATCTAAGTTCTACACAGCCTCAAATTACGACCACTGTTGAGCAGAACTGCTTTGCTTAAATACTTTGTTCTAGTATCCCTGTTCTTCCTGTATTATCTGAGATTGAGGGATCTAAATGTACTTCAGTACTTTTAATGGGGTTGTTAGAGGATAGGGATATAGCATAAACAACAACATATGATGGAACATTGGTGCCCTAGTTCCAGACTTGGCAGGATGTACTACCTGGTCTCTTGAAACTGGATATTTGTATCAACAAGAGCTTATTTCTTTGAGATTCTGAATATATTAAACTCATCACATTTATGGGATCCTGATGCTTTCTGAAGAGGACTGTGGTTTTGTTGCTCAATTCCAGTGTCCAGTTTTAAGCTGTGTTGAATAAAATGTAAACATTTTCTTTTCATTCAAAAACTGTGAGATTTTTTCCCCCCTTTCTCCCTCAAGTGCCCTTTCCATGGAAAGATAATACCTCGGGATGACTCTGGGATTCCTGTAAATGCAGAGGACAGAGCCAGAGAAGAGAAGATAAAGTTTGAGAAGCAAGCGGCCCAGCCAGGTCTGTGTCTGAATAGTGTCTTAAAAAAAATAAAAATTACAATAAATACTAGGCAGAACTGGGAGATAGCTGTTACCTATGTTGCTCCTAACCAAATTCTCTCAGTTGCATTCCTGTTGATTTTAATTTGCTGCTCATTTGCAGTGGTTCTTGCTTATGAGATAAATATGGATACATGTGTAGACAGAAAAAGGTTCACATTGCATTTGTGCTTTATTTCCAGTGGCTTTTGTAATGTTCCCAACACTGCTCAGAAAGACAAGTCATAGCCTTTGTCTTAAGGAACATGTTTATCAAGGATGATTAGACCTCTTCCCTGGGAAATGCTTAACAGTAATTGTTCCTGTGCTTCTGCAAAGTAGTTGTCTAATCTTGCTGGTCCCTAACAGTTGTGATTTATGCAATATAAGGATAATATTATTGGGATCATTGTGTTACCACCAATATTGGGAGGGTGTGCTGGATTTTGTTTTTAAACAGTTGGGAATGGGCAACAAAACTATTGGCCTTCTCCTTGCATCCTGGTTGCAGCTTTCAGGTGTGGGAGAAGAAGGCTCCTTCTTCCCCAAGATTATTTGGGCATTTTTAGCCAGGGTGCAGCTCTGGACTGGTAGGTGAGGAATGCAGGCAGTGAACAAAACAGCAGGCAATGAGTACACAGGCAGGAAGACTTCCAGGGGAATAAGAGATTTTCTTGCAACAGTACAACTAAACCTCATTAATGATGGACAGAAGATACCTGGGGGATTGCAACCAGGAAACTACTGGAAGTTGATGCACTGCAAAGGAAGATGGGAGAGAGGGATCTATCCAGCAGAGTGTATAATTGGAGGGGACAGCTTTTCTTTAAATTACCTTCCTCCAGCAGGTCTTAGTTTTCTCTGGTTTGAGCTATTTATTCTCGGTGAGTATTCTGCATTCTAATTAAACTCACCCATAGGCATTAGCATTTTGATATCCTATACTATACTCCCTTGAAGGAGTTCTCTCTTAAGGTTTGACTGACTTGGTGTTTCACAGTTAAGCATATTATTAATGAAGCTACTGAACCTTCCATAAAACCTCTTGAGAGCCTAAGGAACAGTTGTTGATCTGTATTCAAAAAGGTCCCTGTGGAATGAATGTGCATTTGAACATAGAGCTGACCTACCCAGTGTCCTTTAATACTTGTTTGACCATCTTTGAGTGACTGGGCTTGGTGATTACAGCACCACACCAGTGCAGCAATTACTGAACACCTTCTGGTATTTGCAGGTGTCCAAGTGCTACATTTGCATATAGTTGCCATCCCTGTCCAGGCAGAATAAGTGTTCTAAACTGGTATCCAGCCAGCATCACAGACACTGTTGGACTGTCACTGGCAAACCAGGACAGGGGTGTGGATGTTGTGTTAAAAAGGAAAGTTCCCTGTGAAACTAAAACTAGCAAATTAAACTGATAAGTGTTCTGGAAATCTCCAACTAGAAACTAACATTCTGGTATAAAAATCACTTGGACTGAAAAGTATTGATTTTTTTTTTTCCTGTGAAATTGCCATTGCTTGAGGCTAGACATAGTATTTATTTTTATTACAGTGTCAGTTTGGTGTTGTTAGAGGCTTCTCACCTCTGGTCCACAAGGATGTGTATGTTAGTCCCAAACTAGTGTTGGCATTGCTCCTTGTGTTATTGAGTGTGGTTGTTAAGCTGAGATGTCACACAAAGGTCCATCCCATCTGGCGGGGGACTTACTGCACAAGCTGTGGCACTTAATTTATGTTTCAAAACCTTCCATGTTTCTAAAGCCATACATATACCAGATGTCAATAAATACTTCTATCCACTGTTTTTTGTTGCTTTCTTTTTTCCTGTGCCTCACTGTCTTGTGGTTTGGAGGAGTGTGTTTGGCTGGTTTTCAGTGGTGTTTGGTTTGGGGGTTTTTTTGGTTACAGAGGTCTGGAAGCAAATCTAAGCAATGCTGCTATGGGAAATACACAACTGGGATCTCACTGGACAGTCAGGAACTGTTTGATTGACAACATCATTAATGATGGCAATTTGAAAAATCTGGAAAAAACCACTAAAATTTAGGGATCAGTTGTATGGTTAAATTACACCAAAATTCTTCTTGCATACTGGATAGTAGGTTTATTTCTATCTTTGTGTGATTAAAGGGGGAAACAGCTATATAAAAGTAATATGGTTTGTGTGCTAATGACTGTGTTTTGTCAACACTGTCATTGTTATTATGGAGCATTTATTATCCTAGTACAAAATTTTAAACTCTAGCTGATGTCCACAAAATGGTGCTTTGGGCTCTTCAGTCCTGAAACAAGTGAATCAGGTGAGATTATGCTGACCTGCTAATCTGCAGCGTTCATCCTTTTCCAGTAGTTCGCACACAGGAGCAAATTAAGTGCCTATTTTTTGTGTCAGCCCTGAAGAGTATCTGGTTTTTCAGCCCTTAGTGACTTGTTAACAAACAGGTATCAGGACAGGCTGGGGAAGGCAGGCCGCTGGCCACTCAGATGTGAAATAGCATCTCTTTACTAACTACAGTATTGATTCCCGCCTACCCTTGCAAACTGTGTAATTTTCTTTTCCCTGCTGCTAAACTCAGTAACAATGTATGAAGAGCTTTAGGGGCCCATCAATGCTCAAAACCCCTGCTCTTCCCTGGCATTCTATTGATTTTTCTCAAAAGCTTTTAAATTGCTCCTTCATTTTACTCAAATGCTCATTTCATCTCTACTGGATGCCGGCATTTTTTCGTTGTGTTTAAACAATTGCTCCATTCACGGGGTTCCTAAACTGTGACGCCTTCTTATTACTGGGAGATAAACTGTTTAGACAGTTTTCCTTAATCTTGGATTAATCGTTCCTGTATCTGAATTGTGCTGTTCTGTATTCCCTCACTTCAAGAAAAAAAATAAAGTCTGTGAGGTCTTATGATTTATCAAGTATACGTGTTCTATTTTCTCCCTTTGCAACTCTCCTCTGCAGCTATTGAACAGCTTTGTTTTGCTCATGCTTTTTGGCATGTTGGATTTTAATCAGTCCTTGCTTACATGTATGATGGTAGTTTAGATCTAACCTTTCCTTGGAAAATTGCTCTGGCATTCCTTAATACCATGTTCTTAAGTGAGGACATTGCCTCTGACCTTCCTGAAATGTTGTTAGCAGTGTTTGTCACACTCAGTGACAATCTTGGTATATAAATGAAGTTGTATAGTCCTTTAGGACTGTTTATATTTCTATATCTACAAAGATGTTAAGTAAGAGTAGTAGATATTTGGTGTTACAATATCTGCAGGCAAGAAGGGCTGACTGTCATAAGGGAAACTATGACAAATGACTGGCACTTACTGTTGTTAAACTATAGAATTCTGGCATTTACACCGAGTTTGGACCATGTTCTTTTTGAAGTAGTGCTTCCTACATTTTTTTCCAACCCATATGCTCCAATTCTCTACAATGCAGTGAAATGTTTCTAAATTTCCCCTTGGCGGATGTCCATCCTCCAGCCACATTTTTACTTTGTACGATGCAACCTTATTCTGATACACAAGACTCCACACTGAAGGTAAAAGACTATGGCTTCCTCAAACAGTCCACAGTCTTAACTTGTTCATGCTTTTTCCTCTGGTGGCATCTAGGATCAGAATCCACTTAGAATGTATTCTTTGATTCTGAAGCATTAAGGTTTTGATAAAATGTAGAACAAGATTTTGTTAGGATAAATTAACCTGTGCCATTGTCAAGAGAAGAAACTTGATTTAGGTAATTAAACTGAGCCAATGTGAGATACCTAGATAGTAGTGTCTTTTTAGATGCAAAATGAGGCTCATGGCAACAGGGTCATGTTGTTCTACTCAAGAATTTTATGCAGATGTCAGATACCAGTTCATATTTTAAAGTAAGTATTACTGATGAAAAGAAGTCACAAAGTTGTCACCCCTACTCTGCTCAAAAGTTGATCTGTTCCATTTTTTTAGGTTTATTTTTAAGCTTATTCAGAATTTATTTCTTGCAGATAAGGTCCTCAGCTACATTGTTGGCACTTTCAATTTCTAAATAATAATCACTGTGTTTATTCACCTCTCCTACATGGAATAGTTTCCTTGGAACTTTGCTGCTGTGCTACTGCAAAAACTTAAGTCTTCCTACAGAACAGTTTTATACACAGCAGCAACTAATGCATAGTAACCCCAGACTGGCAGGGCTTTTTCATCAAGATCTGTTATTTTGGGAAACTGCTTTATCCTCTCTTTCCTTTGCGTATGCAGCTTAGATCGCAGTGACTCTGCCCTCGCCCATTGGTGACAAGAACCTGTTCCTTGGGAGACTGCAAGTCCTCCCTGGGTTTGGAGTTTCAAAGTCCATGTTTTGTCTTTTAAACAGAGTGGCGAGATCCAGAATTTATGAGAGAAGTTGAAGCTGCTACAGGACTGGATCTTGGTTCCTCTAAAAGTAATGGAAAAGGACAGAAAAAGAAAGGGAAGAAGCAAAAATATCCAAATCTGACAGACCTGAAGCAACAGGCTAACACTTCTCGTTCCCGGCTTGAGAAGAAAGTCTTCAATAAGTAAGATACTTCCATTCTCTAAAGCCTGTTAAATTACTGTTTCTGTTTGATTCAACAGTACTTTCTGTTTCTACACTAACATGCACTTACTAAACAGCTTTCTTGGCTAACTGCAAGCAAGAATGTCTTCTGTATGTCTGGAGGGTAAAAAATAGCAGGTACTGATGACCAAGGTTATTTCTTTGAGAGTGATTTTCAGCTAATTTGCAAAATTTCCCTATGAAAGACTTTTTTCATCCTGTCTCAATTTTTTTTAAACCCTTCAGTTGCTGGGTTGGCTTCTCTGGATGATCATTTATTAGTCAGGCACAGCAGCTCAGGTGGATGTGGGAACCTGCCAGCCAGTCCTGAATGGGCTTTAGAACATACAGTAGCTCCATCTGTCCACTATTAACACCATTTCTGATGCCTGTTCTTGCTTAGATGTGGCTACAACATAAATTTGCCTAAGTGTGCTCTGGTCTTTATCAAATAGGAAGCAGCTGCAGCTATTTAAAGAGTTTCATATGTCAAAAATGAAGTAGTCAAAGGAAAGTGAAGTGTAAAGTTGTCGAATCAAAAAAAGCAAAATTATTATTAGTAGTATTATTATTATATCATTAATGGTGGGTTATTCCCTAAATATATTGGATGAGCTGAACAGCATCCGAGACACAATATTTGTTTAAACTCAGTTTTCCCTTCTCTGATGTAATAGTTATAAAAACAAAGCCAAATCCACATTGCTTTTAGTTACGGAAATAGCACGTTTTCTGTGAAATTCTCATGTCACCTGGTCTTAGTTAGAAGTCAGAGACATACAGTTCTAATGATTAGAATTTCATATCATGGTTTACTGTGGTTTGTGCTAATGATTTTGAGTGTGTATTAGTGCCAGGCATAGGGAATCAAACCTGTCATGTTTTTAATAGGTTTCATGCTTTGCAGCACTAAACAAGATGATAACCTTGACTCCTTATAACAACCCCAAATTACTTGAAATGTGTAGGTGATAAACCTGGGCTCTAGTCTGCCAATAAAGCTAAGTGAAATTGCGCACAGATCATCAAAGTGGGATCTCATTTCATTTACAGTATCACACAATCCACTGGTGCTAATGTAAAACCTACATGACATGAAAGTGTCAAGGCCACTCTGCACTGCTAAAGGCTCACTTTTCTCCTACCAATTAGGTAATATTTGAAGTGCAAAACCATGACCACATTTTCCTTACTCTGGTAACTTTATTGGCAGAATTTTGTTAAACGTATACCTTGTCCTGGGTGTTTTTTCAGAATGTTGGTTTTCATTGTAGTTGCTGCTGAGAAAATCTTTAATCCCACCATTTAGAGCATTTTTAAGAAGAAACCTCTGTTTTCCAAAATTTCAAAATGGCTTTGGAAATGAAGCCATTACAGAGAACAGTTACCAAACCAGAAGTCAGCTTGTTTCTTGGAGACAAGCCTGGGACCAGAGCTGGAATAGTGTGTAGGGGCTGATCCTGAAAGAGGCTGGGGACCACTACCCAGGTGCATGACTTACCTTCATTTTCCTGCACAGCTTGCAACATCCTGAGAAGTGATAAAGGCAGACTGTGATAATGTAGAGTCTTAACAGCACTGGCCTTGAAACCATCCACTTGTGTGATGGAACTTGCCAAACTTGTAGAAATCAAAGGAGACATCAGTCAGTGCTCTGCTTTCAAATGGGGCACAGTCCCTCAAACCAAGCCTGTAGCTGCTCTACCTCCCACATCAGCAGAGCAGCCAGGTCTTTACCTGGAGATATGTTAGGAGATAACATCGTTCATAGGCAGGGTGACAGCTGAGAACACCTGCAAACACCAGCCTCAGATAGCTGAGCTTTTGTGCCAGAGACATCTAAAGTAACCAGTGAAAACCAGAACTTCAGAATCCAGTGAGGAACAAAAATCCCGAGGCAAGGTGCCCTTGGCTCTGTGCAACAGTTGCTCCGAGTTTCTGAGGGGGCAGATGTTCACAACAGAACATTTTCCTCACTGCTTCTGCTGCCTTTCTTTTGCTTTCTTACCCCTCTGGATTCATGAACACATTCCTCTGCCTTACCAGTTAGAGGATATAGAGGCCTGCTGTCTCTCTGCCTTTTATGACAATCTCCTACTCCTCCTGTTTATGCTGTCTAGGCATCATTTTCCTCAGCCTCAAAATCTCAGCTGTGTGATCTTCACTCAAAAGTTTGTGGAAGGGGAAAAAGTGCAGGTGTCTTCACTTACCAGCTCAGAAGCATTGCAGTCCCTCGCAAAAGAAATTTCTGGGCACATCTTTACCAGGAGGAAACAATGGCAGCCAATAAAGCAGCAACAGGGAGACAGACAGGCCTTCACTGGATTTGGGAGCACCAGAAAGCTTAGCAGCTCTGCATTTCGTTCCTTCACTTCGTTTTTGAATCTGAAGAACGTTCCAGAGCCTTCTTCAAGCACAGCAGGAGAGGCAGAGGGTTCAAATGCTTGCCCATCCTGAGGCAGCAGAGATCACTTTATATATGAATGAGGTATTGGACAGACCGTCCCGCCTGTGCTAATCTCTAAGCACTTCTGCAGCAGTAGCCTGTGTCTCTGTAGAGAGATACACAATAATCTCTGGTGTCTTCCTAAACTGGAGTTGTTCTTGTGCATTAAAAGCTGCTGCTCAGGAATGGGGAAGTTGCTAAATGAGTTCATGAAGTGAACAACGAACCTTCCCCTCCTAAAAACATTCTAGATTAAGAGTTAGATTTCATAAGGGTTTCTAAGTGTTAATTTTTTAAGATCTTGTTAGATATTTTTAGTTATTTTTTCCCTGAGAGCAGTTAGGTGCTTTTGTAAATCAAACTTGCCCTGTGTGGCTCTAAGAAATAATGCTGGGAGGGTGGAGAACACAGCCATTAAACTGAAAGACTTGAATTTGTTTACTCCTGTTAATAAAATCATTGCTGAATTAAACTATTTATATTGCTGCAGCTAATTTAGTTAACAAGACAAATTTGTTCAGCCTCATCAATGCCATGCTCAGAAGCCTGGTAGTGATTAATCTAATTCCCCAACATTCATAAACATTCTCTGAGATTGAGTAGACTCAACATAGCTGTTACTGTTTTGTTTCTCTTTCAGAGGTGCCATGAAACGGGTCGTGAAAGCCATGAACCGGGTGGACCAAAGGAAGCATGAGAAGTTTGCCAACCAGTTTAATTATGCTCTGAATTAAATTGTTAATCACCTTTGTCCTTCTTTTATTACAAAAGTGCAACTGCAAAACCCTTAATCAAAGATATTTGTATTTACACTACAATACTTTGCTAGGCACATTGTTACAGGTGTCATTTTTAAATTGTTTCCAAGTTTAACTTATTTGATAATGAATATTAATTTTGGGAAAGATGTGGTAGTATAGAATGGAATGTATTTAAAAAGTTTATAATTATTTGAAATATACATGAAATAGAGGTGTTTTATGACTTGTACATAATTGGGGTAAACTGTTCAGGTTTTGGGGCTTGATTCTTTTCCTTCCTAAGGGACTCATGTAATTTATACCTCCTTTGCCAACATGTGTGTTTAATTTTCCAGTTTTCTGCCTTCAGATAAAAAGATACCTTAAAAACAATTTGATTGCTGCCAGGAATGGCAATGCACAGAGCATTTGCTCAGCCTACTGCTGTATAAAGTGAGCCACATCAAGGAGCACAGCAGCTCCTGCAGTACCTCTACAAACATCTTGGTACACAAAAAAAAAAAAAAATCTGAACCAATTGCTGCCTTCAGATGAGGAATGGAGCAGAGTTTGATTTCTGCAAACTGAATTCCAGGAGCTAAGTCAATCCTGGTAGCTGCAGCACAGATGGAAAAGCTGAAATGGCAAAAAGAGCATCCTGGCCTGCTTCTTGTCTTCCCAAGATGCTATCCCAATATCTTTCAGAACTACTCCTGGAAAGCACATTGTGAAAGTCTGTAGATATACACAGAAAATGCTCCAGTTTAACTGCTCCAGTATGAAGTGAAAATAAGAGGTTTAAAAAAATCATTCAAGTGACACACTGATCTAGTGGCAGTAGTGAACTGCCTGGCTTGGATCAGATAAAATTACACCAGGCTAAGCCTGAGAGTGTGTCTAAGGACCCAGAAACAAACACAAACATTTGGACTCCTCTAGCTCCAGAGAGTTAATGTGCAGGTGGATCCAGTGTGGGTTGTAGTTCTTGGCTGGGTACTTAAACAAATCTCCCAAACTTGTTTGCTGGCTATAGTCAAGGAGAGTGAATGAAACAATGACCAGTTGTGCTCTTGCAACATTTCATACAGCTTTATGGGTAAAGAAAACCCAGACAATCAGGAAGGTGGTGTTTAAAAATCAATTTCAAAGTGACCCACAAAAGTCTTCAATAAAATACTCACTACAAATTAGAATGGATTCTCTATAGCATGGGCTTAGTCATTCACCTGTTGGAGGTGTTTCCTCATGGTAAGGAGACTCTAAGAGTTAAAACTTTGGAAAGTGGTAACAACTGAGTGTAGCTTCTGACCACCTCAGACACAAGCTAATTTACAGTTCTGCCAAGTACTTTCTGACTTGCACAAGTACTGCATAGAAAGCAATTAATGCTGTCTTTTGATGATGTGTCTTGCAAGAGCTCTGTAATTTGGACAGGTTGATGTACTTCTGAAATACCAAAAATAGAACAAATAAAGAGCCAGAATTTCACATAATATTTACTGACTGCGCTGGAAAGTAAAATCACTTCTACTAATGTGGCAGTGAAGATTTCAGGTGAAAACGTGGGTAAGGACAAACCAAGTTCATCATCAAGTCAGTTGAATCAGCTGCTAAACTGATTTGATTTCATACTAAAGACAAAGTCGCACACCCACAAAAAAATAGGAAACATACAAACACAACAACTGTCCCACCTCACATATGAGAATGTGATAGTGATCATTGGGTGCTGGGATCCCCAAACTTAACTGACACTTGCTGATTAATGTTCAAAGAGCCACATCTTTCTCTGAAGGTCCAGTATACCTTCACTAAATAGAAGTCCTTTTAAGTTCAAAAATTCAAAATAGATCAGTCTACCTTTTAGATACATCACACTTTTTGTGTGTCAGTTTACTTGCAGCAGTTTACAAATTTGAGCTCCCTGGGCTCACCGGTTCAAATGTTGCCCAACTGTCCCTGTGATATTTCTACTGGAACTTTCCTATTCCTGTCCTCAGGGCTTCTGGGAAAAAAAAAAATAAATACAAATATCATTCACATAATCTCTGAGTGTGGTTTTGTCTTTAAACTCACTCCAACACCTTTGCAATTGTACTTCTGCTTACAGGGGATGCTGTGTATGATTCCCAGGTGCCTGAACACCTTGGGGTGATTTGGCCCTTGGAGTGCTGTTGAGGTGAATGGTTGGTACACAGGTTGAATATTGTGTATCTGAAGGGACTCTGAGCTGAAGTGAGTTGTGCTGGTGCATCTAAATCATCCTTTTTTAACTAGGGTTGTGTCCGTGGGAAAATGAGGACTGTAAGCAAAGACTTCTGCATGGTTATTGTTACCTGAGCACATGGTTGCACCTGGGGAGTAAAAGCCTGGAAGGAAAAAAGACTGCAGCATTTTATGGTCTGGCACTCCAATATAAAGCATTTAGTGACATAAATGATCTTGGTATGGAGCTTGTGAGCAGGTCTTCTGAGTAAAAGCCATCCTTCAGCACATCCCCTTGGAGGTTTCTGGGGCAGAATGATGGGCTCATGCTCATCTTTTCCACCATACCTTGTGATTTCATTTTCTCTAAGCTTACCTGAGGCTTGGCTTTATCAACCTGGCTATGGCTGAAAGTTTCTATTAGAAAACTGTAACACTAAAAAGTTCCTAGAAATAATGGTTAAAATATTTGTCATTTTTTTATTGGTAAGCAAAACATGCAAATGGGATTTATAAGCAGTTCTGCATGGATGGTAGATTGTGCCACACACAGCAGTTTGCACATTGAGGAAAGGCTTCAGTTAATCAAAGTGGACATTATTGAAAAAAAGAATGAAGAAACAAAGTCTGTTTTGTGGAAAACAAAAACTAAACCTGTTCCATTTAAAGTGACTGTGGAAATGGATGATAAGGGTGTTACTAGTTATAAGGAGCCTCTAGCCATAAGCAAGAGGTGTTGAATCTCAGGAGCCCAGCCAGCACAAACCCAGTTCAGGTGTGTGACGGTGCACAGCAGAGGCAGATGGCCATCTGGTGGTCTCCCACACTCTGCAAATGCCTGCCTGTGGTGCCGCTGCGTGTGGGGCTTACCCAGCGCTGTGAAACACATTAATGCTTTTAATCAGAGCTGCTGTAAATGTCTCTGTAGGTTATGCACCAGAAAAGGTAAGAACATCTGGATGTTACAGTAGTTAACTGGTGAAAATCGGCCATTCGAAGCCATGCCTTTTGGAATGCCTCACACCCCCCAAACTCACACCTTCAGCAAAGTCACTGGTTTTAAATAGGGAGTGGCAATCATGATGCACTTAACGGCTCTCCCCCTGGAGCACACGTTCAGGAGGTGGAATTCAGGTCCCTTCTCAGCCCCAGAGATGACAGTCCCATGTCCTGGCTCAGGATGGCCCAAGCCACTGGCAACTTAAATGCAGGAGAGCTGGTGGGAGACAGCTCACATCACCTGTTTCCCTGTGGGAGCTGGAAATGAACTGCTGTGGAGTTAAAACTGCATCATGTAGGAAACTAGACAGAGAATAAAAGAGATCCTTGCAGATTACAGTCCCCAGACTGGGGACTGGCAAGGGAGGGCTAGATCTGAATCCTTATTCTCTAGACACCTACCAGGAAAAACACTGAACTTCATGGATTCAGGAGAGAGCTTCCTCATCGGTATCGTCACCAGTTAGATCAGCCCTCAGGACCCCTTGGACGCCAAAGTCTGAAAGAAGAAGTTAGTCTGGTAACTTCTACAGAGCAATTTCTCCATATGTTTGTTCTAGAATGCTCTGGGACAGCCACATTTAAATATACCCAAAACAGGTAACAGCATTCTGCTCCTAGGTGAAAATAGCACTTGAATTTGCATCTGCAAACACGCAGGTTCTGCCCCAAGCAGTGCCCAAGGAAAACTCGACAGTGCTGGGAGACCAGAGGGAGGTTAATCCATAGCTAGGTAAGAAAGAAAAGACGGAGGAGAGCCTCGAGGTGTCAGGAGCTGAACGTGAAAACAGAGAGGACCATTACCAAAAAGAGAGGGGCAACGTCCTTCCTGACAAGGGCACCGTCACACACCCCCAAACAAGAAGACAATCTTGGTAATAGGAACAGAGTCAGCCACCAGTCAGCAGTTACCTGAAGTTGTCTGCTACCAAGATAGAAGCCAGGTCTGGAACCAAGTCAGCAAGGGGAGATCAGGGTGAGAGTCAGCTACAAAGCCAAGCACAGCACCAGCGCTCAGGCGAGAGACCCCACTGAAATGCAGTTCCCTTACAACCAGCTGGAGGGTTCAGGGGGGAGGCTGCTGGTGGATCTCTCCCAGCTTAGTTGTTTTCATGGCAGCCTGAGCCAAGGTGCTGCAGCTGTGCCACATCAGGGCAGAGCTTGGGCAGCTGCTGGGGTGTGGGATGGGGACATCAGGAGGATTACAGAGAAAGGTGGTGAGAGGCTAATGAGGGAAATTAGATCCTGCTGGTAACATTCAGAGCCCTAGGTGCATCCCTCTTAGTGGATGTGGTAATGATCCTATTACAAAATCCTCTAAGAAAGAGGGTGGGAAAAGCCTCAAAGCAGCAGCCTAGTTCAGACCAGTCTGAGCCCTCCCCATCCAGCAGCACCTCCCCACCCCTTCAGCTGGGAGAGATGCTAAGGATCCCAAAACTTAGCACATCCCCTAGAAAATGCATGTGGATGAGAACTGGGGCTGCCTGGCAGCTGGACAAATTGTGACCTGTAGGATAAGTTAGCATTCTTCCAGATGTGGGAGTCGGATGCTGCCCCTGAAGGAAAGGAAGGAGAAAGATCTGTTAATTACTCATGTTTCTGAGTTGATGCTTTTCCTCCTCTTCTTCAAAGCTGATGGAGTAGTGAAAGAAAAGGATTCATGTCCTTGCTAAGCCCTTCCTATCAGCAGGATCTGTGTAGTAAGGAGCCTAAATGCCGTGCCAGCTCAGGAGAGTGGTGGGGGCGCAGGCTCTGCCACGCTGGGAGGAGGGCACGGGGTGTTTGTGCTAGTGACAGGCTGCACCAGAGCCTGGGCAAACTCAGCTAGGCTTATGTCAGCACACTCTGTTTCTCCATCTCTAGATGTCTGTGACTTAAATGTCATCATTTGGCTTTCTGGATAGACTTCCCCTTGTTTTTCTGCCTGTCAGTGCCCTGAGAAAAACCCCAGCTCTCCCGTGCCAAGTGCTCGTATGTTTTTCCATTGTCATCAGGAATCCCCTCTGTTAAGGGGTTAAGGAAAATCTTATTAAAATTTTTTAAATGTGGTGCTAATTACTTTAGATGTAATGTGCAGTATTAGGTTTCTGGTTGCCTTGAAAGGGGTTGTTGAATAACCATTTCTGCCGACATTCCAATTTGCATAATGACAAGGTGTTGGCATTGCATCCACCATTAATTTGCTGTATTTATAATGCCATTATGGAACCACTCTTATCCTCATGCACTGTAAAAGGTATATGGAAATATAATATACGATCCTGCTTGTTTGGAAATTGCTTTTGGATATCTTTGAATTTTTGTAATAGTATTTTTGGCAGCTGAAGGCTAACAGCACCATGAGGAGAGTCTGCCACACGATTTCACTAGGACAGAAATTAAATGTTGCTTCCACATGTGTGTGAGTGTTTATTTTCCCCAGTGCTGAAGCAGAAGCAGCAGAGGTGAGTGTGATCAGGTGTGCTGCAGAGCGTGCTCAAGGCAAACACAGTATTTCACTCCAAATCACCCCTACAAGGCATAGTGCTGGTGCTTGAAGCCCCAAAGAGCATCCTTAATCACAACTCTCAAAACATTTAACAGGTCACAGAGAGTGCAGCTTGGTGCTATGAACTCTCAGTCAACACAAGGAGTTGGAGGAGACCAACCAGCAGCTCATTCAAATGCTCTCTTCCTGCTCTTCTCCTCCCCTCCTGCAGACTCTGGGGACCAAGGAACAGGAAATAAACTTGTCACCCTGGCTGTGTTGCAATGAAAAGGCAGGAAAGAGTCCCTGTATGTGCAGGATAAGTTCTTGTAATGTATGTGTGTGGTTATAGAGAAAAAAATTGGAGAACAAAAAAGAGCAAAAATTGATTTATTTGTACTAAGTTCAGTAGAATTATTTTCCTTCTATTGAAAAAGCAGCAGTTTACCAAAGGAGGTGAATATTTACTGTGTAAACCATCACTCCACATAAGTGTTTCTGTGACAATATTTCAGTTCTTTGCTGTGGTGTCATCTCTCCTGCATTGTCTCTGTAAAATGTTTCTGGTTTGTGTCATTGCAGAGAAGAAAATTTAGAAGATGTATTCTAAACTAAAGTCTACCACTTTGGGTGGACCTGGCTAGTTTTAGCTACCTGAACATGTGTGACATCATAAGAATAAATCAGTAAATCTTCTACAGATATTGCCTAACCCTGCATGTCCAGACTTCTGTGTTCTGGCCATGCTCTGTGTTCTGGGTGCTTCTCTATTGATACAGGGTGCATCCATAGGATTTCCAGCATCAACAGGATTTCTCCTGAATGGGCACGTAGCAGCTGTAGGTTTCCAAGGCTGTGATAACCTGCTTTTAAAGCTTATGCTGTATGATGAATTCACATCTCTGCCAGACAGCATCAGGAAAGGAGAAAGAGCTCTTACTGTCAGGGTTATTTTCACTGTGACAGCCCCCGTTCTGTCCACCTGAGATGTCTGTTTAGCGTGAGCATGTGGCACAGAACCTGAGTGTGTGAGTGAGAAGGAAAGAAGTAAAAAACCCCTCCAGATAGAGAAGAATGTGGCTTAGGTAGACCATTTATGTAAGCCCAGTTTGGGAGACAAACTGATTAGGATCCTCTTTGTTTACTTGCCTGTCCCCTTCATCCCCAGTGTCCCTCTGCTCTCTGCCTTGGTTTACCTCCCATAGTATGGAAAATCTTCCAATATCAGAAAAAAAATCTTTCTTTTATTTGCCCTTAAGCAAGGCTCTAAAACAACCTTATTTTCTTGTTTATCTTTGAGACAAAACCTGAATACCAGACCTGCCCAGACGTTGTAAAATAATGTTCCTTCGAGTATTTCAATTCAGCTAATTTGAGCAGAATTATTTTATCATGCAATACAGGAGTTAATGGATATTTGTTAATACAGCAGACTACAAGCAGACATCATGGTGTATTTTTGGGAAATGGATTGAAGTTCATACAGACAAAGCTTTACCTTCAGCATTTCACTCGTGTAGTATAAGACTAGAAACATCTAACATGACTGTGTGTTCAGTCTGAAACAGACGGTCTGAAATACATGTCAAAATCCCCTAAGAATTAAAAAAAATAATTCACTGCACTGACATTCCCTGCTTCAGTGGAAATTCACAGGGAATTTTTGCAGGTGATAATGCAGAACTGGTTTCCAATGACTTAGTGTAACATCATTGACTCCTGAGTGTAATCAATGACACAAAATATTTCAAAATATTTTCAGTTCTCTGTCAATTTTTTGGAATGTATCTATCTGTATTTATGTGCTTTCTTCTGTTGTTTTGATTATAAGACCTTTTACTGAACAATTAAGACTTGTTCAGTACAAGCCGAAATACATGAAGTAAAATAGATGCAGTTTCCTTTTTTTAACCTTATTCATTCACAGAGTGAACAATAGTAAGATGCAATTAATATCTGAATCTTTTCTTATCAATACAAGTTTGCACCCTTGGATTTAACACTGACTTCATGGGAATTAGTCCAAAAATATGCTGATGCCCCAGATCATCTCTGTTATATGCCAAACATACCACTTGAACACACTGAATCAGGCTTTGAATGTGCTGATCAGTCTGTCAGAGCTGAGACTTTGTCCTCTTGCAAATGCTTTTCTCAATGTCCCCCTGGATGTGGTCCATGTTCTGAATCCCCTAACGCTAAATTTTATGAATGAATAATAAAGTAATTAAAAAAAATTTTGGCTAACAGAATGAACCAAACAGCTCCTGCTTGTGTCATAGCCATCGTCCCCTCAGTCAGTATGTTCTACTTGCACTGTCCCAGGGTGTCTGTGGCTCGCTCATGACTCACTGAAAACAAGCTCTGTGCAGGAGCACCAAATGTGGTGTGCAGGGCAGCAGGGACATCAGACAGGCACCACATGGGAATTGGCTTTTGGGCCTTGCTGGGGGGGTCACAGTGGGAGCTTTGGGGGCTTTCTGTGACTCTCTAGTGGGACAACCTCAAATGTTGCATCAAGACCTGTTTGACTCTCCTGCAGAGCCAGTATCAGCAGGCAGGAACACAGGTAATGGAGCTGGGAGGTTCGGGCAGGTGAGAGCATTTTGCTTTAGCACAGCGAGGACTGAACATTCACACCTGAGATGTTTCTCAACAGCTGCCCTGTGTCGAGACCATCACACTTCTCACTCTCAAGTCTATAACCACACACACTGATCCAACACCACGAGTCAGCTGCAGAGTTTTGGTCCAGAGAACATTATTTGAATTGGCTCTTTGGTGCTGGTGTTCCAAATGCCCTCTGGACACAGACAGTACCTGTAAGCAGAGTGTAAAACACGCCCTACACCGCTGCCGGTGCTGCACGCTGGGGAAGACACACACTAGAGCTGAGGCTCTGCAGCTTTTGCTCTAGAGTTTTATGAGCTTAGACCTCTGGATGAGGCATTGGAGCAAGGGTTATCAATAACTTCCTAAACTATGCTGAGAAAGATACCTGCGGCTCTGCTTCCAGCACTGCCATAAAATGTGAGAAGCCTTGTTAAATCGCATTTAATGACTGGGAATCTCAGGCTAACTGACTCCTTCATCCAGCAGCTGTGAGTAATAATACTCACATGAACAGGTTTCACTGGCAGGATGCTAACCGGCCTGGAGCAGGGAAATCATGTACTCTGAAGCTCTGGGCAGCTTCTGTTGGAGCCAAATTATTTCCCACTGGCAGGGAACTGCTTGGAGCTCCCGGAGTGTAGACAGGGGTTGAATTATCTCTTTATTCAGCTGTGTCATGCCTCACCTGAGCTAACAGTTTGGCTGCTAGTGGCACTTACTCAAAGCTGGTGCACAGCATCAGGGTTGTGCAGTGTGGGAGAATCTCCTGAGTGTCTGTTTCCCAGTTTAGCTGGTTTTCTCCTACCAGTAAGACCTGTGCAGAGCAGTACTCCAAGCATTACTACTTGCCATGTTTTCCTCGAAAATTCACTTCAGAACACCTTTCACTGTAAAAGTTCTTATTTTCACAAATGCAAATGAGTCTGGTCAGAGACTTCTGGAGCTTGTACACTTGTGCACGTGGAGAAGTGAGAACCTGGAGCATCTTGCATTACCTGGAGCATCCCACATCCTCCCCGCGGCTCCCGCAGGCTGCTGGACCCTGCACCCACCGCCCAGTGGAAACCACCGACCCTGCGGGGTCTGCAGCGTGGAGCCGGCTCCACTCCCCCCTTGTCTCTAATACCGGCGGTCGCGGCAGATTTTATTTCCACGAGATGGCTGAAACATTTAATTCCATTCCAGAGGGGGTGTGCGGGAGTGGGATGCGGCTGTGGAGCGCCCGGCCCTGCACAATCCCAGATCGGAGCCAGGCTGGGGGGAGCGGGAGGGAGCAGGGGAAAGGAGCTGAGCGGGGAGCGAAGCCCGGAGACCCCGGCACCCCGGGGGCTCCCGGCACCCGCCCGGGCAGCGATGGTGCCGCAGCTGGTCCCGAGAGGAAGGGGATGCTCTGCTACCCAAAACTCGCTCCGGAAAATACCGGTTTCTTATACTTTCCCCCGAGGAAGAAAAGAAAAGAAAAGAAAAGAAAAGAAAAGAAAAGAAAAGAAAAGAAAAGAAAAGAAAAGAAAAGAAAAGAAAAGAAAAGAACAAACCCACAAACACCAAAAATTAGTGGAAAATGAAAGCTCTTCCCCGACGTGAGCTTTGGGGTCACGCAGGGAGTGGAGAAACGGGGAAACAGCGTCCCTGCGGCAGCGGGCTGGGAGCTGCTGGGCCAGCGGAGCCACCTCGGGGTGCTCACTGCGGTTATAGATCTTTTCTTTGAAATTAAAGAAAAAAAAAAGCATGGATTATAAAAGACCAGCTTTGATACGAGTTTAAAAGTAATCAGCGGAACAGCGATGAAAAGATTATTTTATTTTTAAAGTTGTGGAATCTGAATGAAAGAGCCGATTTATTAAATTTACATAAATCCAAAATATCGGACTCCCCGTCAGTGGAAACATGGCAGAGATGTCGGATTCTCTCTATATATAATTTTTTTTGTTGTTCTTAATATTGCACAAATCGGCAAAGCCAATTAAGAGAACGTAAACAAGGAAACTAAGAAGGGAAATACCCTCCCTCGTACAAGAAGAATAAAGTTTATTTGCGTATAAGAAATAAGCTCTCAGAGTAAACGAAAAAAAAAAAAAAAGGATGATGAAAGACCTCCCTCGGAGCCTCTCATGAGGCAGGCGTTTTCCAGAGGAAACTTGTCTTACAAAGATTCACCCGAAAACCAGGGACTCGCCACCACGGAAAGCGCCGTTTCTTTAGAGTTTATTGATTGATTTAAAGTGTTTAGCAAACAAAGTGCTCTCTTTATCACCTCTTGCTCACTGCTCTCTCATCTTATACATTAATTATAAAGTTAAAACTTTTTTTTTTTTTTGTAACAACCA
>NW_008236769.1:13301575-13302046 GCF_000691975.1 Corvus brachyrhynchos | reverse complement strand
GGACAGTGACGTTTGCAAAAAATATCCCTCGTCACCGTGAGGTCACGGGAGGGAGCGGCGCGTCTTTGCAATGTCGAGGGACAGGACCGATAGTTCTCTTGTTTTACCCTGAGAGTCAAATGGGTACATAATATTTTTTTTTCTTTTAAAGTCTTTTGCGAGCTGTTAGACCAGAATAAAAACAAAGGCAAATAATATTAATAATAATTATTAAATTAATGAAACCCACATAGCAACGAGGGACGGTGAAAATAAAAATACAGATAACGATGATTTACATCTACTTGTATGTACACGGGGGAGCGAGGTTTCTCCTCCTCCTTCCCTCAGCAGCGCAGTCCGGACACATCGCGTACAAAAAGGGTCGTAGAAAGGACCGAGGGCGGGGGAGCCGCCCGCGGGGTCCCGGGAGCTTCTGGCCGCTCCTTTCATCCCCCTGGGGTGTGTGGCAGGCCGGGGGGGGCAGGAGCA
>NW_008236769.1:13298201-13300395 GCF_000691975.1 Corvus brachyrhynchos | reverse complement strand
ATGGGGCTCGGAACCGCAGCCCTCGGGCCGGGAAGAGGCTGTCCAGCCTGGGGAGACTTTGCCAGCGCTGCGCCTTCCGAGCCGCCCACCTTCGGCAAGAGCTGGTACCGGGACGTGGCCGGGACAGGGGATGCATCCCCCTTCTCACCGCCGCCAGAGCACCCACCAAACACCCGACGGCTGGAAAGGCCTTTGGGAAGGCAGCAGGGCGGGTGTCACTGGGTGCCCGGAGGGGCAGCGGGGCGCTGGCAGGGCCGAGGAGTGGCCGGGGAGAAGCCCCCGCCCGGGCCGAGCCGGCCGCGCCTGGGGAGCGGGCAGCAGGGATGTCAAAGCGCCTCTAACAATTTTAGTGACGGAAATCTCCGAATCGATGGGCGATTTGCTGGGTTTTGCTCTGGCATTTTTAACCCTTCCTGCGTCCGGTTTGACCTCTTGTCACTTCCCGAGATGGAAGTATTAAAGTGGAGTAAATACTTGTATTGATTAGCAGAGCAGATACAAACTTAATTAAACTCATTTTGTGCAATGTACAAACTAGTTAACGGCATTTAATTTATTTGGGTTTATATTACGCTCCAATTAACGGGTCTCCATCGGAGAACAGGGTAATTATCCGATATTTAAGGCTATTGGACTTCTGCTGACGATTCTGTCATTATGAAGCCTGAAAGCAAATCGCGTTTTCCGGAGAACCGGCTCCTCCTCGTCCTGGCCAGGCCCGGGCTTCTTCAGGGGAGCGGGAGGCGAATCCTCTCCTCGGGACGGGGCTGGGGGAGGCCCCACGGGCAGGTCGGGGGCAGAGGCCCGTGAGCACCGTCCTTTTTCGCCGGTGCTTTCAGACACTCCTAAACTTCCCTCCTCTCAATTCTGCAACGGGGCTGTAGCTCTGGGAGCTCCTAATCAAGGACTCCTTTAACTTGCTTAACCGAGATACACAAATAGGAAGTGAATCGCTGGTCTGTCACCCTTATCCCGTCCGCAGTTTAGTTGTTTTTAATCCTCAAAAAACCTGAACACACCTCAAATTTGCTCCGTATCCTCACGCCGGACCCCCTAACTCCCATGTGTAAAATTAGGGGTGGTTCTAAAAGTGTTTTTTGTTCAACGCTCTGACTTCAGATATGGCTGGTTCAGTAAGAAGAATAAGGGCAGAGTACTGTAATCCTTTTCACCCCGAAAATATTCCTTAATAACTCAGGCTTCATTAAGTACCCTTTCCAGCTTTCTGTTCAGGTCGGAGCGTGGAAAACGCGGGCGATCGCCGCCGAAGAGACGAGAACTGGGTCACTTTTCTCCCAACCCGACCCCGCGAGTGCGGACAAGCGTCCTGCAACCTGTAGGACCTGTTAGAAATTGCGGGACTTAATTCTTTGCAGCAACAATTTATAAAAAGTGCGTGTAGCTGCGCCTGCGGGGCAGAGCCGGGGGCTGAGCGCAGCCCCAGAACCCACACACGGACCGAACCGCGAACCTGCAGCTGGCAGTTTTGGAGTTTAATTTTCCGTCTAGGGAATCCCAGCCGCTGCTCAACTAAAAATCTTTAAGGCAAAACAGTGCAACGCGAATAGAACTGGGGACGGAGACAAACGCCGGGATTGTTATTTTTTTTCTGGAATAAGTTAAATTGTAATTTAATGGAGAGTCTTAACTGTTATTTTGAACATGAAAATAGTTTTACGAGCTGCAAGTGACGAGCGCTTTTTTCACTCTCCTTTAGCCAGAAAGCATTTTTCGGAGGGGTTGGTACTTTTCTGGACAGAGCTACTTTTCGGAACACTTCTCCTAAATTAAGCCATCACTTGAACTAATATTAATTACGAGGGGGAAGGAGAAGAATTAAATTTCGTGATTTTCGAGCAGTCCCAGATCTACTCCTGGCCACTGCTATAACATTAAGGCGATGTGACCCGAAGAAGTCCATGTGTGGAGTGTCCGGGGAACTTGTCAGAGGGCGAAGCGCCCCTCGGCATGATGCCTCCAAACATATTTATTTTGAGAGAAGAGATGGAGTTGCATTTCTCTCCTTGTCGGGAGACAAAAGTGTGAGATTAGCGATAGGTTAACCTCGTCAGCCTTTCTGACTGTCCAGATCTATTTAATATGACAAAAGTCAGATGAGTTTAGAGGAATAATTACCCCAGCTCCGCACTGCTTTTAAAAATCTCTTTGGAATTCTATTAGTGCCCCATTCCTG
>NW_008236769.1:13296640-13297073 GCF_000691975.1 Corvus brachyrhynchos | reverse complement strand
GAGCCGGCTGCCCTCAGTGCCCCGGCTCCCGAGGCTGCCAGCGGGGGAATGATGAGATGTCAAAGCATGCGAGACCCTTGTTGGGGGAACTTGGGGCAGCCCCCCGCTCGGAGGGGCTCCGAGCCCCCAGACCTACTTACTGATCAGCTCTGCGGACTTCTTGCACGCGTCGAAATCTTCGGCGAGAGCCTTTTGCTCGGCCAGCTCCGTCCCTGAGTCCTCGGGCTTATCCTCCGCCCCCAGCGTGAACTCGGTCCCCGCCGATTTGTACAAGCCCGCGCACTGCCGCCGCTTGCTGTTGAACTTGTTAGGGTCCAGGATGTCGAGCACGGAGAAGGAGGTGGTTCTGTGCACCATGGGCAGCGCGGCCACTGCCCCCTCTTGTCCGGGGGTGTTGCTGTGGCTGTCGCCTTGCCTGTCCCGGCAGGGCAGT
>NW_008236769.1:13293086-13296521 GCF_000691975.1 Corvus brachyrhynchos | reverse complement strand
CCCGGGGCTGCGCTGGGTCCAGCCGCCGGGAGCCTCCGGGGGAGGCAGGGAGTCACAAGGTGATGCTCGGCTCACAGCCTCCACTCAGCTGCTCCTTCTTCCTTCTCATCATCCTCGCCAGGCTGCCCAGGCGCTCCTGCCCCCCTCCCCTTCTCTCTCGCTCACACACACAGAGGAAAGGCTGTATCTTATTTATGCATTCATATTTAGCACTGGATTGTAATTGGCTACAAATTAATCCCTTGCCCATAATAGTCTGTAATCTTCATCACTGGAAGAGAGACACGGTGAAAGTGTGCTGGGGGGAGGGGGGCAGAGAGGGAGAGAGCGAATGAAAGATGGTGTTGGCTGTGATATACTTGGCTGTCAGCTCTGTTTCAGCACACCTCCACTCATCTGGAAAGCATCTAAATAGCCTTATTTGGAGAAGTGGGAGGAGATGACGCTTTCTTTTAAATAATTGCGGGATCAATATAAAGAAGATATTATACCCTGAAAATGGGAACTTAAGGTCTTCCATTCCTAATAGTGGAGTTAGATGATCAAAAAGGGATTATGTGTATGTGTGTGTGTGTGGGCTCAGAGGTGTCAGCCCCCAGCACCTGTTTCCCTTCCCTGCTGCGTTTATTAAATTAGAACAAAAGGAGAAAATTATGGACGGCGGTTTAGCGGTCGGAGCGAAGCTTGTGTCTGCGGACACACACACCCTCACACGCTTCTCTCTCCTCCTTAGCTAATTAATTAAAATTAAATCTCAAATATAACTGCCAGGAAAGTGCCAGAAGAAAATTAATACGTTTAAACGGCACAAGACAAAACACGACGATCAATAAATCCTGAGTGACTGAGAGAGATGGTCTATTCCCTCCCATGCAGGAGTAACGGTATAACCAGACCTAACTTCCACTTTCGAAAAATGCCGTCTTATTCAAAGTGGTTTTAATTATAAAAAATTAAGACATAGGAATAAAATTGTCTGCGAATTATACGACCTGTTCCCCCCCTGACCCCCCACCTAATTTTCTTCCCTTTCGTGTATAGTCGTGTGTTCTTCGATCATATCAATTTCATTCTTGTTTTGGACGCTCCAGTCGCTACTCAGTTTGAATTAGCTGCCAGGAAAAAAAAAAAAAAAAAGGGGGGGGGGGCGGTAGGAAAATAGAGAAAGCATAAAAGGAAAATTAGATTTTTTTTTTGTCTTTGAGGCTGGTGACACATACAAGGACAGGTCCTTTGCAATTACCGCGGGCAATGATCCTTTAGAAAGCAGAAATTAAAAGTTGGGAGAAATAATGGGTAAAACAATCAGCTTGTAATTTTGGTAGGTCTTGGACATGATTAGTCCATCAGCGGGCTGGGCCCAGGGGAGTCCCGCTGAGCCGGAGCCCACAACAGCCCCCGCTCATATATTATACACCAGCCCTTAGATTTTAATCAGACACCACAACAGTGTCCTTTCTCTTTTATGACTTTATTATGCTTTATCTTTAAATTATAAATCACCTCCTGGGTTGAAATGGTATGTATAATCTCTGATCATGTGTAGGTAATTACCTCTCCCCCTTATCCTGACCTGACCGACGGGGCTGCCACGAACACACAGCGAGAGCGAAGTTTTAATCTGCGTGTGCACACACTCGCACGAACCCACACCCAGGGGTTTGTTGGTTTGTTTATTTGTTTGGTAACGGCTCCTCTTTCCTTCCTCCTCCTCCGGCCGTGCCTCTGTTCCCATCTTCTCTTTCGGATAAATTTTCCTCCCATTACTCCTGCCCGCAGCGCTGGGATATTGTTTATGAAAAATAGATGGTGGTTTAGGTAGATGCCAATGATTCGGCTGTATCAGATTCGCTGTCGTACTCGTCTGTATTTGTACTATTTGTACCTTTTTTTTTTTTTTTTTCCAGAGAGAATGAGGTTTACTTGAGGGTAGCGGTGGTAGGAGTATTTTTTATTCCCTGGGTCACTGCGTCTTAGGAAAAAAAAAATTCCTAATTGTAATTGACTCCTGTGTCCGGGCAGGGACCGTTCCCAGGCGTGCGGAACCCAGAGCGGCGACATCAGCACAAATTCACGGGTGAGCGCTGGGTGCTGGGAGCAGAAGGACCCGCATCCCAAGGGAGCACCCCCAAAACAGAGGCACCTCCTGTTCGCCCCGATGGCTCTCAGGCGCCACCGGCCACCGACAGACACAACCCCCCCTCGCCGGGAGCCGAGGGGGTGCGCAGCGATGCTGGGCAGGCACTGCCGGGCCCCCCCCCGCCGGGACCCCCAGCCCGCCCGGCGCTTTTGTTTGTTGGCGGTTTAAAGCGAGTGTTATAAAGATGTTCTATTGCTCCTAATCACAATTGATTGTCAATTAGAGCCTCATTTGTGCAATCTCCATCCATCTGCCATCTCTGGTTATCTGTTCACCAGAAAGTTAGCGGTGATTATGGGGCCCTAGATGAGTTGTGACATGTAATATCTCGCCAGTGGTCGGGCCAGGTGACCGGTCCCGTCTTCCTCTCTTTCCATTTTTCTTGCAGGATGGACGAGCAACAGCCTCTCCTGACTCACTCGTCCGTGCGACGCTGTCCTGCGGGACCAGCTGGAAGGGTGCTGGGGATGAGGGGCTGGCAGGGCACCCCCAGACAGGCGCCATCGGCGCCTTGCACAGCTAAGTCCCCGCATTTTGGGCCCGGATCCCTTGCCCTGCTAAGGAAAGCTCCCACGGAAACGTTTTCTTCTCCGAAATAAATAGGGAATCACACGGAACACCCTCGCGTTTTTATGAGCCTCCCCGCCGCAGCGATGGTTATCTCTATAGTTAGGCTGAATTATACCTGCGGGGAGGTGATATTTCCAGAGCCTGAAGGCACCGGTGGCCAGAGCATCTCCCGGGAGCCGCCAGCCCCTCAGCCACGCCGAGCCCCGTGTACCCCCGGGGGTCGCGCTTGAGGACGGGACCCGATGACTTGGTTCTGCCAGGGCAGGGCAGGTGGGACCTCGCAGAGAGCTCTGTCCCGGCTCCCCTCGGTGCCTGGTCACCCTTCACCCCAAGAGGGAGTCAGGCCGGGCGCTCTGCGGGTTCCGGGGTGCCCCCGGCAGCCCCGAAGTCGGGGCTCCCTGCGGGCCGGGAGGTGCTGGGCTCTAAGGAGGGCGTGCCGCTCGCTCCCACGGCTACGAGGGGGTTTGAACTCAATTAGTTACTACCGATTTTCAGAGGTACTACGATATTTCAGCGACCTCCAGATCAACGAACAACCTTTTTCTTTTTTTTTTTTCTTTCCTTTTTGACTGTTCTCCAGCAATCCTTCTCCCCGTCCCTGGGGGTCTGGAGCTTCGGGTAATTAAGGGCATTTATCGCCGCGGTAAAACAATTTAGCAGCCCTCATTGCGCCGAGAAGGTCACTCTGCTGGCTGCACCAGGCGCGGAGGCTCCGGTCCCTCCGC
>NW_008236769.1:13292085-13292725 GCF_000691975.1 Corvus brachyrhynchos | reverse complement strand
TAAAATCAGGGAATTAATTAACTCTACCCACGAAGGCAAATGATTCAGGAAGAAAGAAAGATTCTGAAGCAGATCTCGCCCTCTATCAATGCGGTGTCAGGTCCTCATAGTAGAAGATTTAAAAGCCCTGGGGATTCCAGGTTAGAGTAGTAATGAGCTTAATTGAGGTTAATGCTTCCTGCACAGCTCCTTGATTATTAAATTAATATTATCACACACATGAATCATAATTAGAAGTTTAAATAATGCTCTAGGGGAATCCTCGGAGGATCTATTAAACAGTTCCCTTCCCTCTCTCCGGCTCCCTCCCTGCTCCGCGGCAGCCCGAGGGCAGCCCCGGCGGCGGCTGAAGATGGGCTCTGCTGGAGGGGGGCGGAGGGACAGATGCCCCCGAGTGTCACCGCGGGGACGGAAAAAGGGGCAGCGCACCCACGGTCTCTCCTCGCCTTTCAAGCCTCAGCCCGGTGGATCCCCGTTTAACCAGCAGCCCTTCCACGCCCGCCGCCTCCTAGTTTGGGCGCTTATCTCCCAGCACCCGGGAGTTTATATAAAATACTAATAAAGTGCCTTGTTGTCACTTATCGCGTCTGGGATCGGCTCTGCAGGGGCTTTTTCACACACCGCGCGAAAGCCGATCGGT
>NW_008236769.1:13276301-13292043 GCF_000691975.1 Corvus brachyrhynchos | reverse complement strand
CCCCGGCCCGGCCGTGCCCCTCGTGGGACGCAGCCGAGGAAGGGGGTGTCCTTCCTAGCTGCGGGAGGGCCCCCTATCCGGCCCCCCATCTCCCGAGCTGGGTGCTGCAGCAGCGCCGGAGCCCCACACGTGTGCAAGGACAAGCGGCTCGATTATCATCATTATTATTTAATATTGTTGTTATTATTACTACTACTACTATTTCTAAGGGAAGATTGAAAGACGGGGGACAGCAGTGGTGGAGGTGGCACACACAGCCCCTCTGCATCGTGGGGGCTGTACATGTAAAGGGAAAAATAAAATAAAAGAGAAATCAGATGGCCAGCACGCACGCAGCTCTCTCTTGCTCTCTCTTTCTCTTTCTATTTATTTTCCTCTCTGTTGCTGAAACATATTGAAGGGGGAGAAAAAGGAAACATTAAGATCAACTGTGAGCCTTGCCGACGGTTTAACGATTTCAAATGAGCTCTGACTCTGGTGAAAATCTGACAATTACCCATCAGGATGGCAGATGATGGTTAAAATTACCAGAAATCAATATTCTCACCGGGTGTCCCAGCCTGATAAGAGAGACCAAGACAATGTTGACTATTAAAGTCGACAGCTTGAGATATTACACTATTAGTTATGCTATTTTTAATAATCTATAATATTTGGGCTATAATTAATTAATTATACGGGTCAGATAATATCTGGGGCTGGAATGAGGTCTGAAGGGTCTATTAAGGTTGGTAATGAGAAAGGAGAAATCTAATCTAAGGACGAGGAGCCGTGAAGGAACAAATATACAACAGACTTCAGATAGAGCGAGAGGGAAGGAGAAGGGCTATTGCAGACTCAGTGCACACACCTCTGCTCTGCTCATCTCCCAGCCAGAGGTGCTGCCCGTGATAGCATCTCCCCCTGCTCCTTTATGCAGGTACCCACTGCCTGTGGAAGAGGCCTGGCTCTCGCTGGGATGCTACAGTCCCAGGGAAGCTAGAGAAAGGGAAATATTGGATGTGTATTAAGGAATAAATGCTAGAAAAAAGGAAAAAAATCCCAAATAAACCCCAACAAGTCATCTGTATCCATCCTGGCCCTGGCCCTAGCAGGAAATTCCTCTTATTACTGGGATGTGGGGACACTACAGGCGGTTCATGAAGTTCAACTCTCCTTCCAAATACTGCTCAGCCCCTGCTCACAGGTAGTGTCTGACACTGTCCCTGGCATCCAAACAGCCTTCAAGCAATGGCTTTAGACATATCTCTACATCCATGCACTAATGGCACATGCATGTGTGTGTAAACATCAATGTATATGAATGTATAATATAGGGATATGTAATATAACACATGGATGCTTTTTTCTGTAGATATATAAGGAATGTTCACAAAATACACACAAGAAAGAATAAAAACTAAGTGCATTGTGATGCACAGATATAAATACATCTGTTTATCTATCTTGAAGTGTTAATGAGTGTTGCATGTATCGGGAACATAAAATGGCTTTATTCACTTCTCTGCAAATGAACTTCTAGTCAGGCCCTGTGCATTATAAACTCACTCCTTGCTCAGCGTTACTAACCAATATTCTAGGTGTGACACTCAGAGCTTTACCTATTTTACATCGATTATAAAAATCACTCCTTCTACTGCTACAGTAATCCTTTTTCTAGGGGTGTATTATTTTTCATATTAGTTCTACCCTTATTAGTTACAGGAGGGTGTGTTGAACAACATCCTTTTGTACAGAGTGATGAGAACCACATTTTCTAGTTATGCTTAGATTAGCCAGGGTACTAATCCTTTCTTTTTCCAAGTAACATCTTAATTCCATAATTTTCAATAGGCCTCTCTTGGTCATACTTTTCTCAGCACTCTATTTATAAGATAGTCCTTGTCAGGAACTGGAAACCACTGAAGTATTAAAAAACCTCTTGCAATGGCAGACATCTTTCTGGGACAACCGTTTGATGTAGTTCCACAGGATTCATTCCTTCCCCAATTATCTCTGTTGTTAATTGAAACCCAAAGCCAAGTCTGCAGAAGATGCCCTGCCCCATGTCTCCTTTGCATCCAACATGGATATTTCCCTCTTTTTCCCCAGCTGGTGCCTAACCAAGGCAGTTATACAGTGATGAGGTGCCAATCAAAGGAAAAACTGAGAAGCTGCTGGATGGACATGGGAAACAACTTCTGCAGGCACTGCTCACAGCACCTTCTCAGGCAGGAGCAACCCTGAGAGCAAATGAAGGTCCTTACCCAGCAGATAAGGAGGCAGGGAGAAAAAGAGATCCTTCTGTTTTTTTCATTATTTCTTATGTATAGGAGTAAATTAACAAGAAGGACTAAATGCTTTACTCCTAATATTTATTCAAGAGGTTAGCCATGCTGCCAGCACTTAGTGGTTATGATGGGTTTGTGGAAATGTCTCCAGCTCTCGTTGATGGTTGTGTGATTTTCAAACACAGTCAGAGCTCGGGAAGTGTGAGTGTGCACAGGGCAGTTGGAGGGAGCTAGAACTGAGTCCCCAAGTGTTTCAGGTCAGGTGCAGAGCAAGAAGCCAAACCAGCAGCCGAACAACTTAATTGCTCAGTAGGATAAAGCTGGTGAATTCAATGACGACTGCCACATCCCAAATTTGCCCATATTGACAGGTTTCTTGTGTTGCTGATATCCTGAGTTAGAGAAAGTGGTGCCTGGGTCTTTCCGTAGTCAGGTCCCAGTTTTCTGACCAAGTTGTGCAACATCCCAGGATTCTGCCATCTGCTGCAGAACTTCACTGATGTCCCCACAACACTCCTTGTGGTGAAGTTTGTTTTGGAAGGGACACAGCAGCCCCACAAGTTGTGTATATAGTTATGAATCCCTCTTGTCAAAGAAAACCTCAGATGGGTGAGCAGCACTTATCTCTTGTGATTTTGTTATTAAAGCATTTAGAAATGCAGGTGATAAAGATGTGAGACACACTTAGAATAAAAAGATATAATCTAGAGAGTTACGTCAAGGGGCAGCTCTATAAACTGGTGCAAATTAGGCTGGCTCTGTCAGCTGATTTACACAGGAGGGGATTGAATGCAAAATTACCTGATGCTTTTATTGTGAGACCTCATTAATATTTGAAATCCTGCTCCCGTCAGTACTGAGAAACTTCCTGAGTATTCAAGTAAGTGTGGAAGGCACTACCCAAAGTGCTGGGTTGGAGTGGTTTAAAGCATGCCTGGCATGCAGTTACTCCTCTCTTAGTGCTGTGGTCCCAGGTGAGAGGTGGTAATTCACTATTCAGTTCCATACTGGGGAGGAGGGAAGGTAATTTTTTAGGCTGCCTAAATGCAGATTGAAAGCATGTCCTCTTATTTATAGCCAAACCAAGTGGGTATACTGAGGCATTTTGCAACCATTTTCTCCACATTTAGAACAGATGCAAAAAACTGCATTAGGTAAGAAACAATAGAACTGCTGTGCTACACAGAAAGGTTTCTTAATTTAGGCATTTGGATGCCAAATGCAAGTTAGGACTCCCATTTTCGCTGTATATTCAACATGAAAATTTGGACCTGAACTCTCAGCCAGGTACCTTGGATTGTGAATCAGATTGATTTATAGTTTATTAATTATTTAAATTAAAAGCTTTAATATTCATCAAGCAGTTGGATTAATTGCCGGAGAAGATCCAAACAGTGTTGGCTGATGTGTATGTGCTGGGAAAATTACTGGACACCTGACACATGGTATCTGCACGGTCAATCCTACAGGATGAAGAGTTTGTGGACCCCATTGGCCAGGAATCCTAAATGTGAAGGAAAACATCATAAAGTGTGGCGAGTCTGTGTCTGATTATAATGTGACATTTGGAAGTGTACCCTTTTTGATATCAGTGGGGCATCAGATTGTGAAGATTAGGGAAAACCAGGGAAAATATTTGCAGATAAGATGTAAAACTAATAGCTTGAAGTCTAAAGTAGCAAAGAATCCTGTGCTGCCCCTACATGTAAAAAAAGAGTAGTTAAAAGAGTAGTAGTTATTGTACTTTGTAGTGAATTAACAATACCCAGAACACTAAAAACAAGTGTCAGCCAGTTCAGTAATTGCAGTTACAGAAATAACAAACAGAACTATACCCTCAGCTATTTATAACTGAACTGTACTGGGCTTTGCTTTGAAAATAGTATCATTCTGTAAATGATATCATTCTCCACTAAGCAGAGCTGTGTGTCAAACCTGGAGTCCTTGCTCCAGCTTAACATCTGTTCAGGGAAAGCAGCATTTACTTATGTGTTTTTATCACTGGATGATGGGAAAATAACTATGGCTGTATATATAACCTTGCCTTGATAAGCATATCATAAATTGAAGGGGAAGAAATCATAAATAGATATATAAGTTTGTCTGTAACAATGGTTCTTTCCCATAAATGATGTAACTCCCATTTTCTGGCTATAGAAACAACTGCAGATACAGACAGGAAGAATAATCTGTACCTGCAATTGAACAAAGAATGGGAACAAAATTCCCAGCTGTCAGATTCTCATAATAAATTTAGCATGGAAAGTAGATCAGAATACATGGGGATGGAAAAGATTCCCCAAATTACAAGTTTTATCTTTCAGTTCTGCTGTCCAAAAGTTAATTGTCTATTCCACATTAGTTGTCCAGGCTGGCACCTTAATTATTGGATAGAAGAAAGTGTTTCCGTGGGGCATTTCATTCCACCTGTCTCAGATTCCTTACGATCCAAGGCACACAGAAAAATCATGCAGGTGCTAACAAGCACCATTTCTTCTTCTTTTTCAGGCAGAGAAACCAGTCCAGGTTCCTGGTTACAACTTGTTTAAACACATAGGTACACATAACCATTTCCCAAGTGCTTTGCGAGACTCAGTGAAGGGCAGAAGTCTTTTTGACATTGATGTTTCTGACATTTTCTTTTTGCCTTAGTCCTATTTTTATTTCCAAAGTGCAAAGAGGATGAGTTTGTACCAGATGCACGCCCCTCTTAGTGAGCCATCAGTTGTGTCCTACATCCTGATTTTAAGTCTCACTGAAACCGAGGGGAATCTTGGTGTTAGTGAACACAGGCTCAGTTTCATTCACATCTCTGTTTAATTTTTAAGTGAATCAATTGCTGTAAAGCTGATGACATATGTATCTTTATTAGACTGACCCAGTTATCAGTATAGGTTCACTTTGTACCCCCTTGGGTTGCCAAACACAATCTGTTTGACTGATGTCAGGTCCATATCTTTGCATGATCATTCTTCCAGCAGTCAATACCGAGGTTTTTTAAGTTATCGACCAGACAGCTATTGGATGAGACAGGGCCACATGGCCTACTGACCTAAAATACTGTAGCAAAAGTGGTGAAGATATGAAATCAATAACTTTATTGAAACAAATATCTGAGCCGACACTTTCTGCAGAAGGATTAAACGAAGAGGGCTGTTGTGGAAATGGGTCAAGTTGTACATGGCTGACGCATGTAGGAATTCAGTCAGGTTAATGGGAATTCACATGTGAGGGAGGGAAGCAGAGAAGCAGTGTTTAGTCCAACATCAGTGTGTGCTGGGCTTCACAAGGCTGTGCAGCCCAGCCGAAGGACACACACAGAGGTCTGAGGGACCAGGATGTACGTGCTGCAATGACACTGCCAGTGACACTCTGTTTCTCCCCTGGTCCTTGAATAGTTCCATCAGCTGCACCGAGGGGCTGCCACTGTGTGTTTGCAGTGGCTGGGAGCTCTGAGGGGCACTGCCTGCTCTGGGCTGCCTTTCGAGGCAAAGTGTTGATCATCTGTTTCCATCACTGACTTTGGGGGGGGCCTGCCACTGTGTGTTTGCAGTGGCTGGGAGCTCTGAGGGGCACTGCCTGCTCTGGGCTGCCTTTCGAGGCAAAGTGTTGATCATCTGTTTCCATCACTGACTTTGGGGAGGGGTTGTGGGTTCTCAGTGACACACAAGTTCTGGCAGCCCCTGGGGAGGTAGATGTGTACAAATGTATTCTGTATGCACCTATACTGATCTTGCATTTGAAAATGTCTGCATGGCTTCGCAAGGATGGAGAAACAATCTTAAACCCATACCCCATGCACAGGCACATGCTCTATTTATTTGGTTAGTGTTTGAGATTTCATGGGTATTTTAAACTAACTAGCATAGCCTTGTCATCATTAACATGTGCTCAGTGATTATGGTGCTTCTACAGTGTTACTTTTTATCCTTAATGCCGGAGCAAAACCTCAGTCATTTAGGTGAATCCAAGCATTTCTCAAAGCAGAAAATGTTGTTATCAGCACCAGTTAATATATAAAATCTTGCCATAATTTACTGTGGAGCCACAAGAAAAATAACTTAATAAAATAAGTTACTTTATTTTCCCAAAAAATAACATTTTTGTTTGATTGTGGAACAGAGAGAAAAGAAAGAGTGAAGAAAAGCTCAATAAACAGCCATTTTATTACTGTTGCTAGAAATAAAATAAGGGTAAGGGAGACTTGGCTACTGTTTTATTGTAGCCATGAATTCACTTCTTTCATTTAAGTGTCTGTCACATTAGTAGAAAAATACAGATCACTCTGAAGTGTGTACACTGGCAGTGACTATGCCCATTTTTCATTTTAAATAACTTTCAGCTATTTTTTCCTTTCCACAGTTGGAGGTGGCAGGCTGGTATAGGTAGGGCTGCAAAATGAAAGCAGCATCTTCTCTTGGGCTTTTTGGCACAAGTGACTTTGCTCAGTTCCCACTGTAATACATTCTCAGTTTAACTGAAAGAACTAAAATGAGAAGAATTAGCTTGGATATATTTGCTTTATTTAATACTGCTACAATATGTTAAACCTAATAACAAACAAAATTATTCCCAAATCACTTCTCACTACTGAATGTGTGTTTTGTGAACTGAAATGAATTAACTATGAAGTCACTGTGCATCAGTGTTTTTGTACATCAAACATTTCTCTCTCTACCACAATGCTGAAATGATGGCTTGTAAGTCATTTTTAGTAGATATATGCAAGTTTAGCTGGATTAGTTGAGGATTGAAGCAAGTTTAAAATGGGCTTGCGAAATAATTTTTTATAAAAAATACGATGTGTACACCATAAACAATAATAAGCTTTTATTTAATACATGTATTTGGGAGACGAACTTGAAAAAGGCCTGGTCATAGAGAACATGTAGGAATTAGGATAGAAATGAACTCAATAATAAAATCCAAACAGGAGTTAGATTCCTCCAAAACATGGTACCTGTTTCCTGCTCACATATGACACCCCTGTAGCACTTGCTGTTAAATGAGCCAGGTGCACTGGCAGTCCTGGAAGCCCCTGGGCTGCACCCAAACCACCAGCAAGTGGGGAGCACGGCAAGGGAGGGGATTCTGCCCCTCTACTCCCCTTTTGTGGGATCTCACCTGCAGTGCTGCATCCAGCTCTGGGCTCCTCAACACAGAATGAGATCAGCCTGTTGAAGCCAGTCCAGAGGAGACCACCAAGGGGATCAGAGGGATGGAGCAGCTCTCCTGTGAGGAAAGGCTGAGAGAATTGGGTTGTTCAGCCTGGAGAAGAGAAGCTTCAGGGTGACCTAATTGTGGCCTTCCAGTACCTGAAGAAAGCCTACAAGAAAGATGGAGAGGGACTTTTTATAAGAGCAGGTAGGTCAAGGACGAGGGGGAATGGCTTCAAACTGAAAGAGAGTAGGTTTTGACTAGATAAGAGGAAAAAATTCTTACCTTGAGGGGGGTGAGACACAGGAACTGGTTGCTCAGAGAAGCTGTGGATGCCCCATCCCTGGATATGTTCAAGGCCAGGCTGGATAGGGCTTGGAGCAACCTGGTCTAGTGGAAGGTGTCCCCTGCCCCTGGCAGGGGGTTGAAACTAGGTGATTATTAAATGTCCCTTCCAACCCAAACCATTCTATGGCTCAAAGCACTACCAGCAGTAATGAAAAGCAGCAGAAAATGGCAAAAATAGACTTC
The DNA here is from genome assembly GCF_000691975.1 of Corvus brachyrhynchos. Classification (NCBI taxonomy): domain Eukaryota; kingdom Metazoa; phylum Chordata; class Aves; order Passeriformes; family Corvidae; genus Corvus; species Corvus brachyrhynchos. The sequence goes on along the minus strand of NW_008236769.1, from coordinate 13,284,085 downwards.
AAAGTTATATTAAAATAGCAGAGAAGAGCATCAGTAATATTGTGGTAGTGACTATCCCTATAAAGAGTCATCAGGGAGGGAACATGCACCCATAGCATTTGTCTTTTTATGTAGTGACTCACCTTCATGAGATGTTTTACTGTAGCTTCTTCAGAGCTTGACTGTGAGCTGGTGTATTTTTTAACAGGCTCCATATCTTTCCATATTCTGTATCTCCATGCAGAAATATTTCTGTGCTTCACCTTAATTCAGTAATAACAACTCTGGGTTCCTTGGCTGGTTCTGGCTGTTATATTTCTTTGGATTTACAGGTCATAGTGCTTTGGGTTTACAGAAAAAAGTTATGTTCTGGTGTTGCAAATACAGGTTTTCTAAAAGATAGCCACCAGCTCTCAGCCAGAGCCCACTACTCTTAAGAAACTCTTCTTTATTTCAAAGTCATGAAAGCAAGACAGAGTTATTAGACCACTTTTTTTTCTTTTTTAGTCTTTTGTATGCCATTTTCTGTGAAAAATGGTCCCTGAAAGGCATTTGAGTTCTTCCTTAACGTACCAATGCCTTCCAAGAGTTACCAACCCTCTGTTGGAAGAAGAGCAGGGAAAGTCCACCTTATCTCTAACCTGAGATTTTTTGCCTCAGTTCCAGCTAACGGCCCAGGCTTTGTTTTTTGCCATTAGACTAAATGGATCTTTGGCATCTGACAGTTTTCCTTCAACTTTACTTTCTTGGCATAGTTTATATGGAATTATCTTTTCTGTATACTATCTGGCTGTTTTCTACAGTAATTTGATGATAGAAACCCTGATGCTTTGGTATTGTTATTATAATGGGGATCTGGCATGGCATAGACTTCTCCAATCTACACCCATGTATATATATACACTTTTATTTCTTCAAAATCTTTCTGTGACAATATGACATTTTTTTCATGTATATTTCTAAGTTTTTAGTGTCTTTGAGCCCTGATTCATAGGCCTGCTCTTTGTCTTGCCCCCACTGTATCTGCTGACAGACTTTGGTTCAGAAGTTTGGCTGGTGGTGGGAAACCCTCAAGGGGACTGAACTTTGTTGAAAGGTTATCTGAATTAAATTATTTATAATGAGCATGTCTGGCAATTAGGTAATGCTAACCACTGGCTGGGGGTGTGAAATGAATGCATTATATTTAAATAAGGGGAAGAAGTCGTGATGTTTGTGCAGCAGGCACCGTTTGCCAATCCACAGTATTTACATTCAGTACCTCTTTCACTTAAATGTTTATACCTTAACAGATATTTTCTCAAGATTGAGAGACTGCCTGATATAATAGCAGGTAATCTGTACTGAACCTGAACGTCAACTGATTACCAGCCTTGCCTGAATTACTATATGCTATTACAGTATTTTAGGAACCTGTAATATCCACCATTACTTTCTCTTGTGAGAGTCCTTAGACTGACTTGCCGTTGCCATTTTTCCCTCTTCAGCAAATAAATATCGTAGTGTATCCAATACAATCAGCAGAGTGTAACCAGAGTGTATGAATTTTTTTGCACAGATAATTAAAGCCCAGTGTTCTCCACTGTAACAATTACAAGTACTTGAGAAAACAATGACAAGGTCACCGTGCGAATGCAGCAATCAATCAGGGAATTCGCTGCCTTAATAAAACAATAACTCACTTGTTTAGAAACCAACGTACAAAGGAAGCGACAACAAAATTGTTTCCTTGGACATATGCTCCCTTAACCACATAAATGTGGAGCAATAGCACATATAGTGTGTTTAGCTAATTGAGACCAATTTCTCCTATTTGCCTCAGGTACCTTAAGTTGTGACTAAATCTCGATGTTGGAATAGAAAAGGCCACTTGGATTGTGTGTGCGCATGTGGAAGAGTCTCTCTCTTTTCCTTTGGGAATGATGTGGTGGAAAATGTCCTCTATGGGCAGCCCAGGCCAGTGCATGTTGTGCATGCAGCACACAGGGTTCCACCCTTGGGTAAATACAGATGTGACTCAGTTGTCCAGCATCACAGAGTTGCACACTGTTGCTGCTCAGGCATGGCCTTGGATTAGAAAGGGAGATTTTTGACCTTATTTAGTGCCATGGTCTGCGATGAGGGCCTGCCTTTCTGTGATCTGAATGGCCTGTGGCCAGTGAGCCATGCTGGGTGATGTATGACAGGGTCCCATCACAGGGACTTGTATCCTGGGCTTTTCCTTGTCTCAGTGTGGACACTTCAGCTGCATCTCTCCTGCCCTTGAAGCAAACTCCATGGGCTGTCAATACTGCCTAGGTCATGCTCAAGAACTGCAGAACATCTTAGAAGTGAAGATTAAAAAAACCAGCTGAGTACCATACTATTCACTTGGGAGTAGACTGATCCATGGGCTAATAGGTGTGTCAAAAGGCAAGTATTGCAGAGGTAAGGGAAACATCCATTTTCCTGTTGAAGGTTGCTGACTGCCACTAGGTTACTTTTCAAAACAGTATCAGCATGAGTTATCTCCTGATAGCCATGTCTTGGCAATGGTGAAATGTACCATCCCTGCACAGAACTCTTATTTTTGTAAGTTTACTTTTGAAATGAGTTTTCATTTTGAGAAGCTGGTATCATGTTATGTACAATGAAAACAGGGGGAAATACAATGAAATGTTCAATTTGAACCAAAGCACCTGTGTGACTCACAACATGTGTGTTAATCAGTTAATAATACATAGCTCCCACCTTCACTTCCCATAGTTCAGCCTTGACCTTGCCCAGAACTGGAGAATTTTCTCATTTACTTCCTTGCAAGGGGTCAGGCTGAAAGCTTGCTGTTAGAAAAGCTCATGTACAAATTTATAACTTCCACTGTTTAAGTCCAGGCTAAAAAGTGGAGAATGTGATTGTGAAAGGGAAGTCTGGTTTCTTTTATGTAACTATTGTAGAATTAATTGATATTTTTAATTTATTTTAATGAATGTAATTATAAACTGATATCTCAGAGACTGAAAGCTGCTTTTATGTTATATACAAGTAGCTACAAAGGTAATTTTGCAGGCTTCTATGTTTAATCATTTGCATTTATACTCATAACTGCATACATAGGGCAGAACTGAAGTGCAGAACTGTATTTCTAAGGCAACAGCAATTTTTTCAGACACTAATTAAGCCTATTAAAAGTACAGATCTTCTCATGCTCACGTTCACAGAATAAAGGCATCAAAGCAGCAATTTGCCATGTTGGATGGGAAATGACTATTTTTTTTCACATTTTTATGTCATGCATTTGCAAATATGTCTTCTTGAGCTACTCAGGGCCAAATTCAGTGAGACTCTCCTGGGACTGGACATGGTGAGTTTGAAGAGGGGCACAGAGAGCCACTGCTGTAGTGATGGTTCAGCTGTGTAGATGACCTTGGCTTTACAAGCTTTCCTCAATTCCACAGACCCTTTGAGTCCTGTGTTTGTTCCAGGCACTCTGACCTCACCCTTCTGGCTGTGTGAGAATACTCTCCCCTACAGAAGCCACTAAAGAGTTCAAGAAAGGTTTTAACTCTCCCTTTGGGGAGCCCTACACAGCCAAGAGCTGCTGGCTTCTCAAGGTCTGTCAAAAACACACGCTTGCAGTGCACAGTGAGAGTAGCTGTAGGTGCTGGCATCCTGTTCCCAGAGGCTCTCCCAGCCCTGAAGAACTGGAATTTCATTAATAGCCCACTGCTATTTTTTAGTGAGCCACTGAACTGTGGGCTGCATCTATATTTAGTGGTGGTGTAACTTAAATCAAAACCCTGACATTATTAACAGCATGGTGGACATTTAATTGGATTTAAGAAACACACTCAGGGCTAGCCTGTCTTCTCAGTTACACCTGGGGAGCTCTGCTAGGACAGATGGGTTTGTCTTCTGGTTTTCAGAGATGAATTTTGTCATTCAGCTCCAAGTAAACTCAGATTTAAAAAACGCACAGTCAGGGTTAATTTGGGGGACAGTAGTGGGAACTGTGGCTTGTAGAGCAGAACTGTGCATCCAAAATGTAGACTTATAGGATAATTCAGGTTAGAAGAGACCTGGGGAAGTCTCTAGTCCTACCTCCTGATCAAAGCAAGATCATATCTGGCCAGTTTGCTCACAGCTTTATCCAGTCTTGCTTTGAAAACCTCAAAGGATGGAGGTATATCCTGCCTCGGTAACTGTTCCCCTACTTGACTGTCTCTGTGAAAAAGTCCCTGGTTGTTTCCAGTCTATCTTGTCTCCTCTTGTGCCTCTTTTCTCTCATCCTCCCACCATGAAATTCTGCAAAGCATCCGGCTCCATCATTTTGATGATCTCCTCATGGTACTAGAAAGCCTATAATTCACACCAATCCCAAAGGACAGCTGGGGATCACATCTAGGCTTCTTCTCCCACAAAAGGTTGGACTTGAACCACATGATCTTTCAAAGTCCTTTCCAGCCTGGGCTGTTCAATGGCTGTTTAATGTGTTAATTTTCTTTTGCAAGTTCTTTCAAGCTAGCAGGAGCCTCTTTCCCCTAGTTTATTCCAACCTTCTCCAGTTCCAAGTGATTCCTTTCTGAAAGTCCTGTCCAAGGTCAGGCAGAATTGCTGTGGAGGTGGGGAGCTGCTTCCAAGTGGGACTGTGAAACTTCAGAAGGGATATTTCCAGTTTTCCTGTACATGCTTATCCTCTAAGGTGTCTTTTAGGCACATTGGGCTAGTCTAAGTGTCCTAAACACACACAATTCTGGAAGATTTGGACATGATCTTCCCCAGCTGAAACCAGAGTGAGAGCTTGGGGATGAAGGTCTCAGCTCAGCAAAGCCTTTAAGATGCTCCAAGTTGCTTTGCAGGGTATGGATAGGTTGAAGTATCCCCTTTAAGCAAAAACCTGCATTTAAATACTTCACCAGCCTGTGCTCTAAACCTGTGGACTGTGAGTGTGCAGGCTGTGTCATGATGTGGGTTTTTTCCTATGTTATATAAGAAAAAGAAAAAAATTACTGCTTTTAAAATTTAGATAATTGTTATTAGAACAGACCCCCTTGTAGGTGGTTTCTTTTTGTTATAAAAGTGTCAACTCTTTATATAGATAAGAACATCAATCTGTTCAGGACTTTTCCTCTGACAAATATAACAAGGATTTCCCGCTATCTTGGACATTAGTGATCTTCTTTGTCCTGAGGTTCAGTTATGCTGACCTCCCTGTCATAACCCAGACTATATTTCCAAAGTGTATGTTTTTCACTGTCACAGGAGAAATCTGTAGCACAGAAACAGAACCAGCTTTCCACAATTCATGGTAAAAAAAAAAAGCAAAGAAAAAAAAAGCTGCTGCTATTGTGACACAACAAATGCTGTATTGGAAGGATTGCTTACAGATACATTGTAAGTTAATCATATTTCTTCCAAAGTATATTGAAAAATTCTTGTTAATGTCTGAAATGAAATACTTATGATTACAGGAAATGAAATTACTTACAACGTTTTTTTCACAGTCTCTCACTCTTAATACACACTCCTTTACGTGCACACATATACATACACATAACTATTGTTAATTAAGACTGTCTCCATTATGGGGCTAATTAACAATTAGCATAAACATAATTAGCTGATGTTGACATTTAACTCATTACATTGTTTAAATAATTTTCAGAAATTGCCCTTAGTGGCATTCTGTCATACTGAAATAATGGCAGCACTTTGTCATGTAAATTAAATGACATTTGTGTTGTTTCCTCTCTAACTCATGCATGGAAGATTTTTTTTTTTAATTTGAGCTTCATTCAGTTCAGAATCCAAGGTGATTCCTAAAACTTGAGCTACAAAATGTGCTCCTTGCATACACTCCATAAGTAGCCTGAACACTTGGGGACCTGCATCCTTTTACTTCCAGAAGCTTGGATCTCTCCGTGATGATTTCCTGTTCCATGAGTGCTCCCCACAGGCTTGATAATGGGTATTGATCGATAGGTGATCTAGTAGAGCAGAGTATGGAGAAGGAAGGGCAGCCCTGAAGTGTGGAGCTGGGACTTGATTTCTGCTTTTACATATTTGTGTTTACAGCCTGAAAAACCAAACGTGCCCCAGGCTGAATCCCCAGCAGTGTGGGCAGGCGAGGGAGGGGATCCTGCCCCTCTGCCCTTTTGACACCCCACCTGCAGTGCTGTGTCCAGCTCTGGGGTCCCCAGCACAGGAAGGACATGAACCTGTTGCAGTGAGTCCAGAGGACGGACATAAAGATGCTCTGAGGGCTGGAGCCCCTCTGCTATGGAGACAGGCTGGGAGAGCTGGGGGTGTTCAGCCTGGAGAGGAGAAGGCTCCAGGAGACCTTAGAGCACCTTCCAGCGCTTAAAGGGGGCCTATGAGAAAGATGGGGACAGACCTTTTAGGAAGGCCTGTTGTGACAGGTCAAAGGGTAGTGGTTTTAAAATAAAGGAGGCTAGGTACAGAATAGATCTAAAGAAAATAATTTTATTGTGAGGGTGGTGAAACACTGGAAAGGGTTGCCCAGAGAAGCTGTGGCTGCCACATCCTTAGAAACCTTTAAGGTCAGGCTGGATGGGAACCTGAGCGATCTGGTCTAGTGGAAGGTGTACCTGGTCATTGCAGAAGATGATTGTTAATTGCCCCTTCCAACACAAACCTTTCCATGACTCTGTGATCTGTGGGCAAGTCACTCCACGGCTGGTGACTCAGCTCCTCATCTGTGGGACAGTACCTGGTGCCACTGGCCAGAGGAGTGACATGAGAGTACAAGCCTTTAGTGACACTCAGATATTGAGGCAAAGAGAATTACACCCATATATTCGTCCATTCTCCAGAGTAGTGAAAAACCTGTTCTACAAACAGTCCATGTACATAACCTTGAAGTGTAGTATTTCCAACAAAATATCAGTGGGTCACAAGACTTTCAGTGTCCCACAAGCTGACTGGAAGAGTATTTGCATGGAGGATGACTAATGCAATGAGGAGAGAAACAGGTCGACATAAGATGTGTTAAAACTTCAATGATCATTCCCACTGTGCTCTGTTGTGCCATGGCAGTTGAAGGAGAAATGGCATTTTGTTGTAATATAACACCATTCTGTGATCCTTCAGCTCCTGGTAGATCCCTTTAGTGCAAATGGCTGAGGGGGCTATTCTACATTGTGGTGTTCTGTGTAAATGGAAAGAGGGAGAAGGGAAAGAAGATGAAGAAATGGGCTCAAAGAAATATGAATATACAGCTGAAAGATTAGGAAGTTGCTGAGGAGCAGCAGTGTGAGCACTTGGAGTGAACATGAGCAGCCTTTTATCAGGGACTCATCAGGCCAACGCTCTCCTTAATCAGAGGTAATTCGTCTGGAGGCGTCCCCTGCAGAGGGCTGTCCATTACATTTCCATAGGACATGTCACTGGAGCTCCTGACAGCACATCCTTCAGCCAGAGGCATGGGAGGGATGAATTCCCTAATCAATAAATTGACCACCAGAAACTGGGTAATAAACCTGGTCATTTTGGAGGCCCTGAGACCCAGCTCCCATGGATTTGCCCTTTGCTCTTTCGCTGTATTCCATGGAAAAATGGAAATAATTCACTTATGTTGTATTTTCCCCTTCTTTTATCTGCACCACTGAAGTTCACTGTAAGAACTGATTAAAAAGGACTAAAAAACCAAGTAAAGGTTGAGTGTTAGCACACATCCTGCTGTTTTTTTCTGCTGAAATTGTATCCCAACTAAATGTTTTTTAGGTTAAAGTTTTTGGGACGAGTGATCCATAAGAAGTGTTTCAAGTTGCAACCTCAAAATTATTACTTCTAGTCCTTATTTATTTAGA
>NW_008236769.1:13272949-13273414 GCF_000691975.1 Corvus brachyrhynchos | reverse complement strand
GCATTGGAAAGGGATTTTTGGGGAAACAATTGGCAAAGGCATGGTTTTGTGAGGGAAACCATGGGTGAAAAAATGGATTGGGAATACACTGGGGGTAATAGGATATAGGGTAGAAGGGAAAGGTGGGATTAGGAAAGGGAGACTGTAGGGACTGTTTATAATGCAGATATTGTCTAACATGACTGCGATTTTTAGCATATATACTGCCTTTTACAGAAACACCATCAGGCCCAGTGACCTCTGCTGCTTGTAACCCTTTTCTACCTTGCACAATTTTGAACTCTACTACTTCTCTATCTCCCAAGCTTGGAATGTATTTTTCAGGTTTATCCTTTTTAATAGCAGTTCTGTGAATTAATATGTCTTCTTGGTTGTCACAACTTGTTATAAAACCATAATTTTGTTTAACATTATACCATTTTACTACTCCTAAAACCTTAGCTACAGTGATTTTTTCCTTTTTCC
>NW_008236769.1:13265698-13272742 GCF_000691975.1 Corvus brachyrhynchos | reverse complement strand
GGGCTCCCGCCGCGCCTCGCTCCACTGTTGACACTGCAGCTCGCCTCGCTCTGCCCGCATGCGGGAACTGCCTCGCTGCTGCTCTCAGAGCGCTCAGTCCACGTGGCCTGGGTCGCACGGTCCCTGAGGCACGCTTCCCTTCACCAGGACACGGCTGACATTGTTCAACAGTCTCAGTAATTAAATAATATTCATGAAAATATTCTTCCATCGGCATATATTTTGACTCAGAAATTAACTGTGTCCAAACGGTCTTCCAAAAGTCTTTGGTAAGAATCAAATCCCAAGAAACGTAGAAAAAGTTCTTAAACAACCATGCCAGGAAGTGTTTCAGTTCGTTTTGAGCTTGAATTAAGCTAAAATTTACAAATCATTGTTCAAGAATATTTTCAAGTTTAAGATAAATGTCCATATGCAGCTCTGAGAGCCAAAAGTCTTTCCATGGTTCCTCCATAGTTTAGAGATGGAACAGCAAAACAAAAACAAGAAGAGAAATCCAGAGTTTACTCACAAATCAGTCGCTGTCCTTAGGGGTCGGGGATCATTTTGCCCGCATTAACCACCATTTGTTACAATGGGGAAACTACAACACGTGTATCAGACAATGAGGCCCATGGAATGAATATATATATCTGGACTGATTCTTGCTAGATGTTTCAGAGGGATGTTTATTTCTCCAGCCGCATGGCCGGGGCTCTGCCGAGGAACTGCTGCAATCCACGGGCCGGACCCGAGGGTCCTTGCCCGCACAGGGGAACACAAAACAACCCATGGGAACGAGGCTGACCAGGGGCAGGGAAACCCCGTGTCTCCCCCCAGGGCCCTTCTCCCAGGGCTCCATGGCAGGGGGGAAGGGACCCCGACAGGTCCTGACATCTGCCTCCAAGTGCTTGTGAAATGTTAGCTGTAAATCACACAAACCTAACAGGTACTTGTGCCTGTTTTACAACTGCAGAAGAGTGAAGCACACAGAGCAAAATATCCCACTAGCCCCTGAACAGGATCGAGAGGTCAGATTTTCCCATGAGGATTTAGCTGGAAAAAAATTTCACACAGGATCCCCACTATGGAGTGGTTGTGATTGGTTGTCATTGCTGCGTAGCTTTAGCACCAGAGACTCTGTCTGCAGCCAGCTCAGGGTTTCCTGGTCCCTCAGGTAGCTGCATGTCCCCACTTCCTCTGATCATCCAGAACATGGGAAATTCTGCAGTTTGTCACTGAATCCATGAATCCAGGCTCCTATTCAAAGGAAACCAGAGATGCCAAGAGCTTGTCTGTACTCAGTGCTTGTCCACATATTCTGTAAAGACTTGTCTGTGGTTTGCATCTGGACACTGTTGTCCAAAGGACTTGCACAAGTGGAAAATGTATGGGAAAGCAGAGAACTGAGGCAGAAATCCCAAGTCTGGGCAGAAGTTCTGATCACTGGACCTGCTTTTTGGTTTTCACTATCAGAGCAGTGTAGATCTGCAGCCTGGAAGGGATGGTTGTTCTTAGCAAGATTTTTCTTACTTGGTTAATTTCCACACCACTGGGGTGTACATCACAGGGACTGTGCTGGGAGAACAGCTGTGTGCCCTCCGGTTCCCCCCATGTCATATGGCACTACTTGCTCTGATTAAATCAGTAATTATTCTCCACTGTCCCTGCACTTCCCAGCCACTCCTGCTCACAAACCCCACAAATTGCATGAGCAAAACCCCCCTTCCTGACTTGAGCCACTCGTGTGGGTGGGGGGATTGGCTGTGTCAGTACAAGGCTTGCTGTGTGCACAAGCTGGGGCTCTGCTTTGCTTTGCTCAGTGTCCTGTCTCATTCCCCTGCTCGGTGGTATTTCAAAGTGCTACCTAATGTCTTTCAAATTTAGGAGTTTCAGAGTCTAATCTTCAGATCTGCCCCACTTTCTATTGATCTAGTTCCAGGTTGGTTACCAAGACCATTTTCTGGTTCCAGTTCAGATGTGCCCAATTGGATGGAAATTTCACAAGAACATTTGAACTTGTGAGATTACCACAAGTTTCTGCCAACTAATCTTGGAAAGTTTCTACCCTTCAGACTTAGGAGGGTACTCTGAAGATGTTAGGGCCTTTGAATTTGAATCCTGGCTTTTAATTTGGTTTGCATGTCTCCCATTTAGATGTAAGATCAAGAAGATTAAATTGCCATTCCTGGAATTAAGAAATGATTAAAAGGTGAGATCTTTGATCTTGTAAACCAGTTTTTATTTGCCACAGTAAAACAGCCTTTTATTCTCTGAAAAAATGCTAACTCCTTTACACCTTTTCTCTGATACAGATGAAAACGGAGTCAAATGCTTGAGGAAATGCTGCAGAACAAAAAATAATTTGCTTTTTTTTGACACGCCTTGATAAAGTTGCTGAGAAAATTAGCACAGTAATCAACAGTTTTCTGTTACAGCTGGGAGGAGTGGGAGCAGCCACATGCATCATTTTTTGAGTGATTTTTCAGCTTTGCCTTTCCTGGCCCCCCTTCCATGGGTGACTGGACCCTGGTAGCAGAGCTGACGTTTTCATTCCCCGGAAAAGCTCAGAACCTGGTTTTCATTTAAATGTGTAAAATTATCTGAGTTGTTTTCCCCTCGATAAGGTTTACAAGTGTCTGTATATCTTTAGTTTTAACAGAGGGCAGTTCAGTAGACAGTTTACGAAGTACTGGTCAGGGAGATAAATTACCTTGTAGAGCTGCACAATCACCATTCACAATCTCCTCAGTGACTTTATAGCCAATGATAGGATTTTTCAAGTTCATAGAAACTCATCAAAACAATTCCTGGTATTTTTTCCTTCTCCATCTAGCCATTCTCACTTAAAGCATAATCTGTACTGCTCCTGCTAGGGAGTGAGGGTTTGGTTTGATGCCTTAGGGCCCGCTGAACATTTCTTTATTTCTGGCAGCTCTTTGGGATTTGTGAACTGGAAATGGGAACATTTTGGGCAGCTGCAGCACTTTGACACATTCCTTTCCCAGGGGTCATATCTAACCTCAAATGAGGCTTTGTGTGTACCATGCAGTGTTGCTTGGTGAGGTTATCACTGGGCAAATGAGCTTTTTTTGCTGCTTTCCTGAAGTCAAGGTTCCACAGATGTACATTTGAAGCTCCCTAGCTCTTTTGGGTGGGTGCTACTTCAGTCCTTAGTTTATTTACAGTGTGATTGGCACACAACCTGTTGCAGCAGAAGAGGGCATGTAATACGTGGGGCAGCATTTGTGGTAGTGGGGAGCTCCTTGAACCTCTTCTCAGTTTCACTGGCATTTTCTGATCAATGTGGTGCATGGAAGTTGTTGGAGACAGACTCTCCTCATTTCTGAACCACTAGGTACTCCAGCCCTGGCAGGGCTGCAACTTGTCTGGGGCCAAAATCACACCAAAGTAACACAGGTGATGCCACTGCTGGCTCCAGGGCATGGCCAAATGCCTCTCAGGAACAGATGTGGGAGAAATGGGGAAAGAAGGGAAGACAGAATATGGAAATTTTATCCTCCCTGTGGTGTGTGTTTATCCAACATGTGATATGGCCGTGGCTGCACAGCTGCTCACATCCACATTGGGGTTGGGTTTGTTTGTTCCACTGTTGATAAACATCTGTCTCTGTCCCTGCACTGCTTCAGGGAGGTTTGCTGAAACAACAGTACAGCAAATGCAGGTTTGGCTGTAGGTGCTGAGTGGGGACCTGTCTTGTGCCAGAGTGAGAGCATGTGACTTCCTGAGGTAATGGGATGGACCACAGCCTCCTCTTCCAGGGCAGAGGTTAAGAATTGATTCACATAAGAGCAGGTCCAAGTACTACCCTATTATAAGACCTTCCAAGTGATGCTGGTGAATGGTCTCAATTTTGGAATTGATTTTTTCCCCACTTATTTTCTGACTCAGAGCAACCTCCTGTTTTACACAGGCAGCACATTTACCCTAAGTGATGCTTCCTACATCCAGGGCAGCTCCCTTCTGACAACACTGCAGAAGGCATTGCCAAGAGGCTGTAATTAAGGGTGTTACCAGAGTTATTTGCTCCATTTCCAGCAGGCTCTGAACTGGTGATCAGGGAGAAACTAGTAACATCTGCAGGCTCTAATGAGGCAGATTTGAAGTGATGGGGGTATCCCATTTTTCCTTTCCTCCACAGAGGGAAATTGGTGAGCCTGGTGTTTGGTAGGAGAGAACATGGACTCAAAGAAAGAGAAGTTGTTCAAGCTGCATATATTATGAGGTAATTGAGGTTTCAGTGAAGTGCTTTTCTTTAAAAGATTTTCTTACCTTTTTTTTTGTTAGTGCCGCTGTGCACTCCAGTCCAGCAGAAAAAGACTGTGTGACCAGGGACACTGGCAAGTTTAGCTCTGGAATAAGGCCATTCAGCAAGATTTAGCCCATACAAACAACTGCTGGAAGAGGAACAGTGAGTTAGCTGAGAAGATGGTAGCCCTTGATGTTTGGGGGATTAGATCAGTCATTAGAATGTCCTAACTGATCTTATAGCCTTTTTAGGCTTTTTATGTCTCACTTTCAAAACATTGCTTCCTTTCCTTCTTGAAGGCATTTGCTTCCCTTGCTATTTAGTTCCTGGAAAAAAGGGTGCACTGTGTAATGGTTTTGGTTGTCTACTTTGAACCCTTTCCTGGGGCTGAGAACAAATGAGGTCTTGATGGTTACTACACCCACCCAGGAATTTCTAGAACTTCTTAGAGCTCTAGATGTGGCCTGATCCTACTTGCTGAGACTAATGCCAGACCTCCTGCCTTTCTGAGGCTGTGTATCTGTGTTCCATCAGCAGCTAGGAAAGCTGTGTTGTGGGCTTGCAGAGGGGATGGATGTGTTGTCCTGATCTCGATTCCTGGTACTGGGGGTCTGAAAGATAATTTCCTTTCTCTGTGCATCTTTTCCTTCCCAGATTTTGTCTATTAGACATTAAGCAATGCACAAAAGGAACTTGCAATGGTTTTCCAGTGTCTTTCAAGAGTTTTCTTCTGTCACGCATGCATTATCAACTCCATCCAATGCCTGGGGCAGGAGAGAGGGGACAGGCTCTGATTTCCTTGCTCACTGCACTTGTGTGCTCCAGACAAGGGTGGCAGTGTCTTGGTGGAGACTTCAGTTTTGAAATTTTGCCTATGAGATCATAGGTGGCAGCTTAGTAAAATAATTTGAACATCTGTAACCCGCCATGTCAAAACCTGAATACGAATCATTGCCCAGATTCCACTAATTGATGCTAAATAGAAAGAAAAATAACACGGGAGAAAAACCCTCCTAGAAACAATCAATAAATTAAAGATGCTTCGGGATATAAATTCAGCAGTTAAATGAGATACTAATGAAGATGGGAGTTTAATGGTGAGTACTCTCATTACATTGTTTTAAAAACTCCATTTGATGTAGATTTGGTACTGGTAAAAGGGAGACAGCCTTGTGACAAACATCCATGAGAACAAAAGTTGTTCTAGCATATGAGCACAACTGCTGCCATTTATTGCCGAGCAGCTTTGCTTCCCCATTTCTGCAAGTTGTTGCAAGATCTGGGGGAAATTGTGGAGCAGTTAATTAAAAAACAACTAATGACTGTTCCACAGGGTCAGTTTGCTTCTCGGAGCCTAAAATGTGCAGGATATTAACACATGTATCATTTTTTTGACACTGGAGGACAATTGCAGAGTTCAGCCACACTGCTACTGGTTTTAAAGCAGAACTTAATTAAATAGAGATGGGCTGAACAGGTTTGTCTGGAAACAGGGATTGGGCTTCCAAAGGAAGGAGCTGCTCAAATATTGCCAGCCTTTAAATTAAGCTGTTTCCAACTCATCTCAGCCCTGGTAAGCCCCACAGTGCTGCTACTGCCCCGCTCCTGCCACGAGCCCCACAGCCAGGTGTCATCCCTATCTCCCAGTTCTAATGATATTTCACTTAATCTGCTCTGGACAGCTGCCTTAGGATGAAATGAATTATGCCCCCCAAATTCCCACTTCTCACTGCAACTTGGATAACAGCTTAGACTGACAAATCCAGCATTTGCAGCCAAGTAAGATGCCCATGAGCGGAATTTTTTTTGTAACTCACTTGGGTTTTGGCTGAACCAACAATGCTCTTGGACAGAAAAAATACACCAAACTCCGCTTCTGTATGTGCTCCAGCCCCACAGCAGCTGGGAAGAGGTGGCTGGTAGATGCATCTGCTTTGCCTTGACACTGGCGAGGCATTTTTCTCATGTCAGTGTGGAATTTGGTGAACGCAATTATTTTCTTTTATCTTGCACTTAGGCTTAAACTGCATCTCTGCTGGTATGTGCCCTATTTTGATTAATATTAAACTTCCAGATCATCCTTTTGAATTGGAGCAATTTCTTACAACAAATAGACCGGAGAGCCAGATTTTTGAGTGATTAGTAGCAGGCTGAGAGCAGTGGATGCTTGGGGAGCTTAACGATTCATGGCCAGATCCATTCACCATGGTTAGAGTGGTGGGCATGTCACAGCTGCGATTCCTCTGGCAAAACCTCAGCCTGAAATGATTTTAAATCAGGACTTGAGTTTTTCATCCCACTTCTTTCCAGGCTGACTGACTTGCTGAGAAGGGGGAAGAGAGCCATCCTCCCATCCCAGAATATACTGAAATAAATCTGATTATGAGAACCTGCTGCACTGAAAATCTATTCTTCCCTTTTCTCTAAATTATTTGGGTACAAAGGGAAAAAATCCCACTGGCTCCAGAGCTTTGATCCCAGTGTATGCTTATCCAGATGCCATGCAGGGTTAGGGGCAGACCTCAATGTGGCATGGTTGTATTTTGTTCTGGGCTATTTGTTTTTTTGTGCAGGTAAGATGCTAAAAGGCAGATGGAAAGAATGGCTTAGAGAGATAAATTGTAGATATCAGATGACCTGATGCAACATGAGGAGGAAGAGGAAGCCTTCACCAATTTAATCTGTAATCTAAGTGTTTGGCACTGGTAGTAGTTCTGACTCAAGGATTTTTAGTAACACAGAAGTGCTGTGTTTGTGATTTCCACTCAAATACACTTCACAGAACCTTAGTCCTG
>NW_008236769.1:13233359-13265612 GCF_000691975.1 Corvus brachyrhynchos | reverse complement strand
GGAATGCCTTATGCAGATGAAATATTGCTATAATGCTTTTGTGGTTAGTCAAACACACAGAGTTGTTCCTGGGCTAGCTGTTTTGGGCTGGGTCACCAAATACTCTGCCTCCAGAATGCAGGATGAAAAAGAGTGTTTGTAGACAAATGGACACTGAAGTGCAAAAGGTGGGTTTCCCATGCAGAATGTGCAACTGTGATGTGTGCTGGCCAAGCTATGGGGAGTCAGACACAGATAGGCAGGATCACTGACTGTGCAGGAAGGCAGTAGTAGTGCTTATGGGACAGGAACCCTTTGGTTTTTTATGACCAAGAAATATAATTAAAAGAAGAATCTGGTTTTCTTCAATGTTCATGTTTTTGGCCCTCAACCTGCTTTTCCATTGCAAAGGTAGAAATCAACTTCTGAGTTGAAAAAGGTCAGGAATTCAGCTGGGATTCGGACCTAGGTATTCCAGACTATTATAAAGCAACAAGTACTTAGTGCCTTTGATGGAGGAGAAAACATGATGGGCCTTTTGAATCATTGGAAAAGTCAGTGCTGTTGCTGATACTGTGGAATGATGAGGACTTGGTGAATAGGAATTCTGGGTTTTGATGTTTCTGGATTATCGGCCCAAGGCTTGGGCACTCTGTTATTAGAGCGCAGATACTACTTTAAAATGTTGAACATTGATGGTGCATTATATCTTGCTGTGGAAAAGGTCAGCCCTGTTATTTGTAGCGGGAGGGTTGCCTTTTCTTCATGGCTGGCTGACTTTTTGGGCTACATGGTATAATTTATAACTACTTATTGTTTTTAGACACGGAGATGAGGATATTTTGTGTGTGAAATTCAAAATTCAGGTCATTGTAGTTGAATACATGATGCAGAATTCTTTTGTCCAGTGGGAGACAGAGATGCCTGATCTTGTCACCCTTGGATTTCTTTTCAGTTAGAGGGGAGAAGAAAACCAACTTGTAGGGCATGAACTACATTATCCTAAAAGCTCTCCAAAATATTTCAGATGCACCAAGCCCCCCTAACTGAGAGAAATGGGTATTGGCAATACAGAGAGATTGTCACAATCTCATGTGGTAGAATTTATGTTGAGATGTTGGAGGTAGCTTGCTGTAACTCCTATTTCCTGGTGCTTCTCTGTTTTCTGCACAGCTTGTGTAAAACCAAGGAACTGATGTCAATGTGCATGAAAATTAAGAACATACTTAATGAAGGATGCTAGAGCAATATTCTTAAAATTGCTCACCTGCTTGTCACAGTGAAGTCAGCTGCCTAAAACCATGAAGGAATGTGAATTCCTTAATAAATAGGAAACAAGTCTGTCATATTTTTGGACTGTCAGACCCAGAATTTACAATTCCATGCAGACTTGGTTCAAAACTACCAGAAATGCATTAGCTGTCATGGGCCATTTCTCCAGTGCAACTCTGGATTTGAGGAGTAGTGTTGGTTATTATAGCTGGCACCAGGTGTTGTTTGATGTTGATATGAGCCAATGAGATGAGGCCCTCTTATGTCAGTCACTGTGCAAATCCCATTTAAGAGCTGTTATTCACCTGAAGAACTTGCAGTTTAATTTCTAAATTGTGCAACCTCCTCTCAGGGAGTTGTAGAGAGTGATAGGTTCTCCCCTGAGCCTCCTTTTCTCCAGGCTAAACACCCTCAGCTCCCTCAGCTGCTTCTCATCAGACTTGTGTTGCAGACCCTTCACCAGCTCTGCTGCCCTTCTCTGGACATGCTCCAGCACCTCAGTGTGTGTCTTGTAGTGAGGGGGAAAGAATATGACTCACTTTATGGGATCAGTCTCTGACTGTATAGGTATGTGTGGGTTTTGTTACGGAAAAATAAGTACTTACCCCTTTTTCAAATGAAGGGCCAGAGTATCGTATCAAAGAAGCAGAATAGCAAAATGAAACGTGGACTTCAGCCTCATCTCATCACTAGTTAAATAAAACATGGAACAATTATCACAAACCAAAACTTTGAGAAAAACAGGGACTGCTGTTAAAGCTGATGCTCTCCAAAGCTTTAAATTAATCACAAGTGATTGTGAGGAATACCTATTGACTAATTAATTTTCTTATCTGGCAGACAGTCTTTGAAATCCCATGACGTATAGATAAAGTGGGTGTACGTGAGTGGCAGGTGGAGAAACATCACACATTACATTCTCAGCTCACAAGACTTCACCTATTACTCTGTTATAGCTGTGTGATTTCAGTACATCCCAGTAGCTGCTGTTTGTCCAGATGTCAGGTAGGTGCTGGTGGCCAGATGCGAACCATCCAGGAGCAGAAAACAGCACATAAATCAAATTTGTGTTAACTCTTCCTAGCCCAAACAGTATGTGCTTAAGTGACCCTGCCTGAGGAGAGAGACTGGTGGGATCACCATGGAAGGAAACAGTCCTGTGATCAGACTTCACAACATGAGATACTAAAAATTATTCTTTCGTGAGTGGATTGGAGGATATGCACAGTTTATTAACAGTTGTCCATGGAAAAGTCTATCTAAAAATATTTAAATGGCCTTTAGAAAAAGGATACATTGGAAAACCACATTTCCAATACCAGTCAGTTAAAGATCAAGGTCAATGAAAGAGAACCACATCACTATGAGGACCATGAAATGGTGTACAAGCAGTTATCAGTTTTCCCCTGCCTGCAGCCTGCTTGTAGTTGTTTAAATATGGGCAAAATTTGGATCAAAAGCAGTGAGAGAAACAACTCAGGAAGGAGAAAACAAGAAGTGAGGTGATATGAAGTGGTTGTTGGCACTTTCTGCAATATATTAGTGTCTTCACTGAGATTCTAGACATTGACTGACAAAGAGAAAAGAAACAAAGAGAAACAGAAAATCTCAGACTTGGGTTGTTGATACTGCTGAGGAGAGCTGTTTCTCTCTTGTTGCCTCCTCTGTGTGTGCAAGTGGAGTTTCATCTGGTTCTTTGTCCCCTTTTAAGGTGGCTGCTGACATGGAGAGGGCTTTCCCTGTCCTGTTCCCATCCGCTGCCCTTAACTAAACTGAGCAGTACAACACAGTTGCTTCCAGATGTAATCTCAGTTAAACCTCAACTCCTTTCCCTTCTCATGGCCTTTGCTATCAGCACTCAAGAAAAACCACAAGGGGAGAATGAAAAAGAAATCAATTTTTATCACTAGAAATATTTCCCCTTTTGGCCACAGACTGAAGCTGTTCTGACTCTAACTGGTCCTCCCTGACGTTTGGTAACAGTAGCTCACAGGAGGCTCTAGCTTATCTGAAGACCAAACAGTAAATTTCTCATTTCCGCTTAGTGGTGAGGTGTTTAATTGCTGCTTAGTTTTGCCAGTCAAGTAATTCACATTGACGTGCTAAAAGCAGCCACTAGCAGTTAAGCTTCCATCCAGGGGCTGCAGTGAACGATCCTGACATCTTTTTGCAGGCAGCAGCTCTGCAGGCTGCGAGCATTCCAGTTTCTCCTCTCGAGTGGGCAAGCAATCTACAGAAAATTAAGTCTGAAAAGCCATGAGAGGTTGTGAAAGGCAGCTTAAGGAGAGAGGCTCTACTGGATGAAATTTCTTATCCTGTACAAATTCAGGTTGAAAATCAAAGTGTTGCCAACTCAGTGGTAATTTAGAAGTAGTAATATTGTTTAAATAGAGAGAGACAGGGTTGAAGAGGAAACAGAGGATATTCACTCCATAATATCCATGTGAGTTTATGTATCTATTGAACAAATGCTGTCCTTAAAGATGTATCAACTTATAGAGGTAGGTAAATATGGAGATGGCTCAGTGCAGAGTAACTCTGCTTAGTGCACCCAGTCCTCACTTGCACTGTAAATCAAGAGTAACACTTCTGAAGTCTAAATTCCCCCCTTGCATGTCTAGGTGCACTTTTTAGCAGTGGATGTAAAATGCTGCTGCAAATTCAAAATTGTAGAGAGTTCTGACTCAGTAGAAGTTTAAATCTACCTTGTTCTCTGTGGAGGAATTTTGGGTTTAGAGCAAAGTAGCACAAGCAAACAGTATTTTAATTTTGTTTTTGGTCTTGTCTCTTCTGATGGTCTGATACGGGCAGCCCTGTGTGGGAGCTACATGCATGAGATGTAGAATATCTAGCATGTATCTGAATATCTATAGGTACAAAAGCAGATAAACAATTTATTCTCATGAGTTAGAAATGGCCAGATAACTCCATGAATGGCAGAGCAGAGTGGAGCCAGAGTGAATGATTTTTGAGTGCCCCAAATAGGGGAAAGTAAATTGTTTGCAACAAGTTTTCAGACCATCTGCTGTGTTCCATAGGATGTTACAGTTGTCTTGGCTTGGAAGCTGTCTGTGCATGTTTTTTTTGTGGTCGTCGTAGAGCTTGTAGCATGATGGGTTATTAGGGAGTGAGCATCAGGTTTGAGTTTCTTGGTGGATTACTCCAGCACCCTTGCAAAGGGCAAGCTTTATGGCTGCCACAGAGATAGAGAAATAATTTGCTTATTTTAAATATGGAGCCAACTGATTAATATCTTAAGAGGTGCAATTGCTGTAATTGCAGACTAGATAATACAAAGCTGCCACTCACGTTTAACACTGACACTCTTCTCCAGTTCAGATAATGCAAATAGACAGAGATAAACCAAGATCAGTAATAAACAGACTTCAGGTGTGAGGGTCCCTAGATGAAATAAAAGCCTTAGATAAATAAATAGCCATGCAACTCCAGAAACTCATATTTTAGAAAAGGTTCTACGACTCCCAAACTCATCTCACCCTCTTTGCAGTGCCACAATTTGAGAGCAGTTTGAGAAATGATATTCCCCTTGTCTTTCAGTAAATGAGTATGTGAGTTGAGAGGAAACGGTCCACCTGAGAGAGCCATTACCTGGAGCAAAGTTTATCCATATATTTTTAACTCCAAGTAGTTAATTAGGTTATTATTGGTTTAAAAAACCCCACCACTATACCAAAACAAAAATTCCCCCCAAGCCCTAAACTACTTCGCTGAAACCCCTGGGTGGTTTTTCATACCCAGCCCCCAGCTGTTTGCATTCATCCGAGTTTGATGTCTTCAAACTGAGAACCACAAACCAGAGAATCGATATCATCTACTGAGCACAGCGCAGTATAAACACAATCAATTAATTCCTTTATATGGAGAAGGAGCTGGGACTCAGCTCATCTCCTCTCTCAGGCAAATTATAGCAATAAGAGAGTTTCCCTGAACTGAAACCAGAAGCACCAGCTTTCTGCACACTTAACCTATAATTGTCTATAACATGCATGGAGGTAAGTGAGATGCAATTTTATTCACAAGAGTTCCATTATCTTTAATCAGCTTTTACATAATTTCCTTTGTATCTGATTGTTTTGTTTTGAAATATGTAAAAATGCTTCCTTTCCATGCATGTGTAGACAAAAGGTGATGAATTCAATATTATGTTCACAAATTATTCCATTCACAGAAGCTTTAGAAGTGTGAACAGTACAGCAAAAATTTTATGAAACTAATATAGCCCACAGCAGTAGGAATAAAGATGATAGAAACCAGAGGAAAGAGGCCTTTTTGGATAAGCTGTTAAAAACAAAAGTTGCTTATCACTTTCACTTGAGACCAACTTATTAAATCTTGATCCTGTAATATGATAAAAAATTGTAGAATATCAAGGGAGTAAACACATCTCTGTAATCCTTATGAACTAAGTGTTGATGTGTCTTATGAAAGGCTATCCTCACCCTCCTGAGGGATGAAGATGGTCAGCAACGCATAAATTGCACAAGAAGAGCAGCCTTTCAAAGCCTATTGCCAACAGGGAGAAGCAGTTCCTCACGTACTTCCAAATGCCTCACTGGAATATGGACTCCAAGCTGGACACTTTGGTCCAAGGAAGAGATGAACCACCTAGAGAGAGAATACAAGCACAGTAGTAAAGTTATGACAAAACCTTAGATTTTCAGATGCTAAAAGAATATTTGATTCTTTCATTTTGGTTAAACTGCACTAACATAGTCTTCAAATATTGCATATTAGGTCTTGTTGCAGGAGATGAGGAAATTATCTACTCCTGTGTTGTGGGCTCAAATTGCATTCAGTGCTGAAAATTAAGAAAATTTTTTAGGGATAAGGATGGTGAAATGCTGGAATATGATGGGTAGGGAAGTATTGGGGTCTCTGATGTTTGAGGTATTTAATGTTGGATAACCACCCATCAAGAATGGTGCAGCTGTATCTGATCCTGCTTTTGGAGAGAAGGAGAGAGCTGATGATTGTGTGCTGCTGTCGAACCTTAATTTTCTGCAGTTCAGTGTGGACGTTTCAAGGGTGGTCACTGACATCTAACTGGATTTGGAATAAAAAAATACACCCCTGCCTCCCTGCTGAGCATCTCACAGGAATGACATAATCTGGGAGGCTGCCTCTGCTGTTGGCACAGAATTCAGACTTGCCTCGTGCCTGTTGGATCTGTCTCCTGTCTGTTCTCTCCTGTGCTGTGGCTCAGTCTCACCTGGTTTCAGGATTTCTCCCAGCCCTGTCTGCAGTTTGCCTTCTTGCATGCAGGATCTCTTTCTTTTATAAGTATTACTTATTCAGGAGTCAGTAGAATCTAAGGAAACCTATACTGAACAGAGAATTTTTTTTCACAACTTTTAATTTGACAAATCTCCATGGTTATGGCTTCTTTTCACCACCTCACCTGCAAATAGCAAGTTGCTGCCCAGCACATGAAGGTGTTACTGCTGTTCAGAGGGAAGATTTCCCAGCATATGATTGTTTAATGCCTATGTCTTTTTATTTTCAACTTCTTTTCCTTTGAAACAGCCGGCCCACTTTTCTGCAACATTCCAGAGGTTACACTTTCCAGAGGCACCAACCTGAGAAGAAAAAACATCTAGTCTATAGGATTAAAGCTTACTGAGTCTATGAGCAATTGGAAGTGTATTTTATATATGGAACATCAGTTAACTCTAATAGCAGGTCCTGGCCTGCCTAGATGGCACATGTAATATATGGTGGCATATGTAACACATGCCTCAGGTCTTCCTTGTGCCCAGCCAGAGCCTGGTGATGGTCAAAGACCCAACAGCCAAAATGCTAAAAACAGGCACAGGGATTTTCCTTTCATTGCGCCCTGAAAGGCACTGGAAACTTTCCTATTTACTTGTACGCGGCTGTATCATGTACAACATTTGTCAGCAAGTCAAACTGGATCCCAGAGCAGCAATACCAATGACAACAACTTCATGCTTAGGTTATCTTGTAGCACTTACTACATTGCTTGTGCACCTTCAGTAACACGTTGTTGTAAGGCGTTCTGAGTTCAAGATTCACTCTCCCCATCCACTTCAGAGCATCTTTGGCCCTTTCTGTTGTAACTGCTGGACTCTGCCTAGCAGGCTGCTGCTCCCTGAGAGCTCAGCGAGGGTTTCCTAGGGCTGTGTGATCAGTCACATCCCGGAGTCCATTTGGGACAGCCCTGCGACCTGGCTCCGGCAGCCAGCAGTGTTACAGCACAGTGGGTGCCAAAGGAGGTGGAGAAGGGTCTCTCATGAGGGTTTGAGATGACTTTAATTACACCCTGACCCCACAATGTTCAAAGGTAGAGAGACAGCGTGGTCTGGGTGCGGGGTGGTTTTGTCAGGGGCCCAGGGGCGGTCCCTGGGTGGGGTTGGGGTGCAGGAGGAAATAGGGAGAAACCGGGGGAGTGGCCAAGGCTAGGGCAGGGAACAGGGAGAACCTGGGGAGCATGTGGAATAGGAAAAGCAATGGATTAACAGATCCCCACACCTCACTACAAGACACACACTGAGGTGCTGGAGTGTGTCCAGAGAAGAACAACAGAGCTGGGGAAGGTTCTGGAGCACAAGTCTGATGAGGAGGAGCTGAGGGTCCTCAGCCTGGAAGAAAGGAGGCTTGGGGAAACCTTAATGCTCTCTAAAATTCCCTGGCAGGAGGCTGCAGCCAGGTGGGAGTTGGTTTCTTTCCCAGCTAACAAGGGGTAGCACAAGAAGCTTGCAGTGTGTCAGGCCAAAGCTCAGCTCACCTTGCTGTGTACCTGGGCAAGAGATCCCTGAGCAGATTTGTCCCAAGGAAGCATTAAGAAGTTGTGTTCAGCAGCATTGCCATCTTCCAAGACAGCTCAGGATTCAAAAATCTTTCAAGGTGTGGTGTAAATCCTTTTCTTTCTGACTGTTGCATGTGTGATACCTACCCCTGGACGGGTGTGTACCCAGGGATCCCAGCCTCCGTAGCCTGTACTGTCCTTGTCCATAATTACATGCAGTTGCGTGTACCAGCATCAGAGAAATCCTGGGGACCTTGACTTACTCCCCTCTTGAACCTTAAATGCACAGCACCTTGCACAGACAAGTTGAGTCGTCACAAGCCTCAAGTAGGTAATGTTTATTTTCGCTCTGTTGCCTATTCCCCTTCTGGAAGAAGGAAGATCAATGGACTATTTTAGCTCACATGACCTCTGGGAATACAGGATGCTGCCAGAGTATTTTTTTTTTTAAGAAAGTGGTGGGGGGGAGGGAGGGGGGTGGGAAAGGAGAAAGAAATAAAAAATTCTAGAGGTTTAAATACAGCCTCTTCCATGGTCTTCTCCAAAACCAATGTTTTCCTAATAAAATAATGTGTTGCTTGTATTTTATTTTCGCCATCAACAAGGACTGTGAGTTCATTTGTTTGTTTTACATTGGCTGCTCAGAACAGTGTAGCTCTATGAGGTTAAAGAGATCCTCTGAGAAAGATCCTATTGATTTTAATTACTGAGAAACAGCCCACAGGGACAAAAGGACTTTGGCTGTTTATTTAGCCATCGCTGTGCTGCAGTATTGTGTAAGGAGAGATCAAATCAGTTGCCCTCATTATTACAATAATAATAAGGCAGAAAAGGTGCCTCCAGGCCTCAGGATTTTTTTTTTTTGATAGACAATAACCTCCACCACTCCTCCCACTAATAAAAGGCAGACTTGAGGAACAAGGAGCAATTACTATTCGTCAATATTAATTCAATTACGCTCCTGTTATTTATATTACAGAAAGGATTGTTTAATATTTTAGAAATATCCTAACCAAACCAGGGGCCACATCTGTTCTTTTACAGATTGATTTTTATCACTGCTAAATGCATGTTGAATGGTTTCTACCTCCTTTGGGCTGAAGTTAAGGTTAATTAGTTATTCAGCACAAACCAGTGGTACAATGATTGTTTCTAAGAGTATCTGGGTTGAGAATACACCTACTTGTGTGCTAAACTGGAAACCCTCTAGGGATCAGCAAGCATTACTTGCCTGGGATCTCTTCCCTCCCATTCTGGACTAATCCCAAGCCAGGTTTATGGTGGTCTTGAGAGAACAGAAATCAGTTTGTTCTGCTTATGCTATTTGCTAATTTTATTTTCTTGGAGCCTGCACCTCTGAATTCGTCTCTGTTCTGTGACTTGGCCTCATGAGAATTTCGTATTTCCTCATAGGTATTCTCTTGCTTAATTTCTTTTTAATGAACTCTTGGTACTTCTGGTCATAAGTGCCCAAACACTCAAATTACAGTGCCTTCTGTGAACATTGTCTCAGGTCTCACCTGCGTCTTAAAGAAATATTCTGGCCCATATTTTTGTTGGCATCTGTCTTTTAAAACTGTACTTGAATGACCCAAGAGTATCCATCTAGCAGATGCTTGTATGCAGGGATGGTTGTATAAAAGCCATCTGTAACATGGACATGAACAAAGCTACAAACAGCTGTTGAAGGCAGAACTGATCTTTCCAGCACCATGGCCTGGCAATGTGTAGATGCACACTGTTATTGGTATGGGAAAAATAGTGGAGCTGCAAGTCATTAAAATAGCTGTAATTTAGCTGTGATCTGTGGGAGCCCTGTGTCTGTAGAGGATTCTGCAGATGGGCTTTAAAGAGAGCCCAGGAACAAGCCATGTTGCACCATTTGCAGTCTTCTGTGTGAAAGACAAGGCAGAAGTTGACTCAATGTTTGTGCACCAGCTCTGCAACTGACTTCACACTGAAGGGTTTTCTTTATTTTCCTTTGTATCATGGCACTAGGAAAGGATTTCCTTGTTCTTGTTCTCCTTCAGCTGAACCTTTTTTTAGCTTCAGAGAATGTCACATGTGGTTTTAGCTATTTGAGTATCCTCTGGGCCACTAAATCTGTGTTTCACTGACTACCCCTGTGACTAATAGAGTTCCTAAGTGTTTCAAGCAGGAAGGTTTCAGCTGGTAAGGTTAATGCAGCACAGCACTGGGCAGGTGTTGCAGGTCAGTCCCTTGTTTAAATAATATGTTGTTCTGCTGATGGTGCTTCCCTAAATATCCAAGGATGGTGTAGATTTGTCTGGAAGGCTACAGAGGGCCTGTTTCTGAGCTGAGAGCTGCGGTGTTGCTCCAGGCTGTGGGAAAACTCTCCAGGTACAGGAGTTTTCCCAGTGGGCTGCTTTTACAAAATGGGCTAAAACAGTTGACTCAAATATTTCATCTTTTTGCCAATGTATTAGGTACTGTTTGAATAGTTCTCCAAAATAAAATACTTCAACTCAACTAGATTAGCTTAATTTAACTGTTTAGTCTGTTCCTGACTGGTAGGAGCTGATGTTGATCGTGAGGGTGGGAAGTACCACAAATGGATTTAAAAACATGATGAGCAGCTAATAACAAAAAATATAAGATGGTTGTAAAAATTGCATTTTAGGTCTTTAATTGCATCCCAGGCTTGAAGACTGCCTGTTCCATACTTTCAGTTTTTCCAGCAAGAAAGTGGACAAGGTATATACTTTCTCAGGTTTTCCATGATCTGGCCATGATTTGTACTATTTCTGTGATCAAACCATACCTCAGAAGCTGTCAATATAGGAAATCTGTGTCTAAGAAGAAAAGTAGAATAATTAATCTTATTTTCAATGTGATAATGTGGAAGAAGGAAGGATGGAGGATGACATTATTTTGGTCTGCAGATACTGTGAAGGTGTCCCCTAATGAGAAATCAGAATTAGCTGATGGAGAAGTAACTACAATTAGTGGTTTGGGAGAAATTGATTTTTAAGGAAAGATTAAGTCCTAAATATATGGAGCAGAGATAAGCAAGTACAAATTGCAGGGTGTGTTAACAGTCTGTAAAACTGTATGTGAATATTGTGGGTTTATTCTATGAAAATTGTGAGTGTGATCTGGGGTACCTGCTGTTTGTGCAGGTATATCTGAGAATGCTTTGCTGGACAAATGTTTTCAGGCAGCTGGGAAATGCTGAGTTGCTCTAGCAGCAAACAGCACAAGATAAGCTGAATTACTAGGTGTTCACTCAGTTTTTTTAATTATGAAATTTGCCCTGGGATCTCATATGTTGTGAAGTTTCCATATATGGTCTCCCTTTCCAGAGATAAGGTCTATGGTCCAGTTTACATTGAGGCTAACAAGGAATTAACTGGAAATTGGACCATGGTTTCAGGTAAAGTTCTTCCTTTCAGCTGTGGTTTAGCTTCCCACAGTAAACTATACTCCCTCACATGTCTGTTTTAAACCTATTTTTAGATCTTTCTTGGTAATAACCATTAAATAATTTATTTAGTGTCTCTAACTCAGTCTTCAATGGGAAGGTCAGCCTTGGTAATGTTTCTCCAGTGGTGCTTTATCAGTCCCAAAGACCTGTTTGCCTTTTGTCCTCTTCTCAGTCTTCTCTTATCTCCCATTTTTCTATCTTTTCATCTTTATGTCTGTATGTCTGTCTGTTCCACCTGCATACAAAATGCCAGTCTCTTTCGCTTCATATATTCTGGATTTACCCACCACCTCGTTTACCTCTGGTTTTGTCCTCAGTTCCCACGAAGAGACACCTATACCTGCTGCTTCTTCAGCTTCTGCTTTTCCAAAAACCTTGCCCTTGCTGTGGATTTATATTTCCAAAGAGTCTGAAAAGCAACTCATTGCTGCTTTGAGATAAAAGGGCTGTTGAAGTTCCAGAGGGGTTTTGTGTTGCCTCTATGCATGATCCCTCCCAGTGCTCCTTTGTGCCAGCCTCTCTCTGCCTTCTACATGAGACTCTGTGCTAAAACCATACCCAGAGATCATAAATTATTTTGGGAAAAGACTCTTTCCTGGGTGTGGGGGTGTTTGAGAAATTTTTTGAGAAATTTCTGGGAAAATGAGTAAAACTGTCTCAGATTTCTCCAGTGTTTGCCACCCTCTTTTGCTGGCTAATCCTTACCTGGGCATATGAATATTTATATTTCTTAGTTAGATATAATATGAATAGTATTGATTCAGTCTTGCAAGGGAATTTGCTTGTTTCTCTGGGCCCAATCCCCAATGAATTTATAGTGATCAGGCCATTATGCTTGGGTGGCTGTATGACAGCAGTGCAGAATGGAAAACCTTGCTGTAAAAGCTATTGAATCAGGAGGGGAGAATAAAAGGATTCTCTCATTCAGCCCCTTGGTCGTGGCTTTTGGTTATGGTTACAGCTTAACATAACTACCCATCAAACAACCATGTATTTTTATGATCTTGTGTAGGGTGGTTGGTGGGTGCACAGGCAAAAAAAGATTTAAAGCTGGACTCTTTTTGTTTTTTCTGTTTGAAAGCTACATTAATTGTTCTGATGCCTGAGCATCTGCCTGATACGCATTGTTTCCTCTGCAGACTGAGGAAGACAAAAGCTAAATACAAATTTATTGAACAGGCAAGCTATAAACCTTGAAGTTTGCACAATATTTTAATGGAAATCATACTTTGTCAAAAGCACATGTATCACATTTTCTTGCTGGAGATTACAGTTCATCAGTACCAGAATTAATTGAAAATATCCCCACCAAGCTTACTTACTGCTCCTCTGTTTCTATATATAAATTTTTGGCTTTATAAACTAATGGCTCAGTTCAGGGAGGAATGTGTCTTTTATTAATTCAAATGCATAATATGAAAACATTGTACTTTGTGAAGGAATTTACTTTTCTGTTAAAAAATCCATTCAATTTTCGGTGGCAAAAGGGACTTTAAATAATTCTTCAGCTTTCATTTAATGTATTTTTATAGTGTTAACCAGCAAAAGCTGATTCATTATCCCCTGTCCTAAGTGTACCTATTCCCAATAACTCACAAGTTCAGGTCACCCTGCAGTGCCTCCTTTCGCCTTCGCTCAGATACCATGTCTAACTGAATGGAATTGACCTGTTTAAGGCCTCTTCACTCCAACTGAATTATTTGATCATAGCCACAGACATCTGTTTGGGGCAGTAATTGGTTGTTTATAAGAGCACAGGAGAGCCACCAGCAGCAACAGCAGCGGCAAGACAATAAAGGTAAGGGACAAGCATGGAGGGCATGTAGACAGGTCCTGACAGACCACTGTCTGCTTGAGATAAGCAATGCAGATTAGTTATATGCACTCTATCTCACCACTGGGGCCTAATAATCCCCTTTAGCACTCATTCACAGTTATGCAGCAGACAGAAAACTAATGCAGGGGGAACCTGGTCCCACTGCCTCGCCACAAATCTCAGACACAGCTTCTGGAATCCACGGGGTTTCACCGTACAATTAGTTTTAAATGCCAATTTCATGGCGGCTCATGAGATGGAAAATAGAAGAATAGTAGGTAAAGATACCCATTGCAAACTAGATTATTTGAGAGGGAAAGATGGCTCTTCAAGATGTGGCTGTCACTGCTGCTTCCTGGCTTGACAGCCAAAATGTGAACATTGAGGTAAAGGGTGACAAAAATGTAACTTGAAGGGCTGAATTGCTGGGGAAAAAAAAATGACATGGCATTTCTGTGCTGTTTGTGTACAGAGAGGAGACTATGTGGCTTTTAATTGATTTGCAAAACCTTGTTGCAATTATCATGGACCACAGGATGGTCATGCTTGAGGGTGACTTGCAGTGGCAGCACATGTGTAAAGTAGTGTGAGATGCACTGGGTTTGTCCTGGTACAGCTGCACGTGTGTTCCCCTCACTGTCAAACCCAAACACATGACACACCTCATGGGTGCTGCCCATCAGGGTTCAAAGGAGACTGCAGAGCCTGGGATTTGATTAAGAGAATTCGATGTTCATATTCAAATGTTGAATTAAGTAATTTTTAACTACATGCACAAACAAAAAATGCATTTATGTTAATATTAAACATTAATTTTAATTTCAAATTAAAAGTCTGCATTTTGTAAGACAGAGATACCTGTTACAGTTCTGAACCAGTGCAGGGAAGGAGAGAGTGCAGAGATGGATATTAAGATTGACAGATTCTGGGATGTTTGCTTGAATTCCAGAAACACAGATTAGTGGGACATGGTGCAGGTGACGGAACGAAAAGATTGTCATTATTGTGGTTGTTGTTATGCTGTGCCACTCATTTCATGGGTTGCAGTTGCTCCCAGCGTGATATAAATATGTGCTTATATGCAAATAGGTAAGAAATACTGTTCTCCAGAAGTGTCTGGGTTTTAGTGGTGCAAAGAAAATGTCTCTGGCTCCTAAGCTTTTCAAGTCCTGCATCTTGAAATCTAGTAATTTTTCGTGCAACTAATAATGAAAGTTTATTGTAGGCACCAGTGGGAAAGGTCATCTCATCTCAAACTACATTCTTAAAAATTCCTTCTACTCAGGGTGATAATTTAAAAAATGAAAATTGTTGACCTAAAAGCTTGGATCATTGCTTTCCACAAGTACCTAAAAGAACGTTGTAGCCAGGTGCGGGAAGGTCTCTTCTCCCAAGAATCAAGTGATAGAATTAGAGGAATAGCCTCAAGATGTGCTATGGGGGATTTACATTGGATTTTAGGAAAAATTTCTTCACCCAAATGGTGTCAAGCAATGGAAAAGCCTGGCCAGGGATGTGGTGGAGTCACCATCCCTGGAGGAATTTAAGAGGTGTAGATATGGTACTTGGGGACGGTTTAGTGGTGGCCTTGGCAGTGCTGGATTAATGGCTGGACTCAAAGATCCTGGAGGTCTTTTCCAGCCTAAATGATTTGTGAGTCTATGGTCTTCACTGTTAAATCAATACCATTTTTAATTTCTTAATTGCAAAAGAATTTTTGCAGACATCTTGCTTTGTTCGGTATTGTCTGTTGGATGTTCCAACAGCCCGTCTGTGTTCTGTGCAGCTCCCTCTCTACATGTATCTCCAAAAAGTCTCATGTTTCTGGCATGAATTCCGCATTCATATGGAACCTGATTTGGAAAGCACATAAAATTTGCATGGGAAAAACCTTGCATGCAGACGGCACTTTTATTGAGTTTATTTAGTTAATTATAGGAGCTTCAAAACTTGCCAGTAAGGGACAGAACCCTCAGTAAATTCACATAGCTCTGTTGAAATCAGCAGGGCTTTGCTGCTTTACAGTTGTGCTCCAAGGTTTTTATCTGGGATTTTTTTTTTCATTCTGCATTGCCAGCTAGAGAGTTATTGTACAAGCAGGCTGTAAAGCATGGCAATGTTTTTGACTCCATCTACATGTCCTGTATTTGTTATCTAATTGCCAATAGACCAAACTGCAAAGGGACAATGTTTTTCAACCAAATGACCTGTAAGTAGCAGGAAATCTTATGCTCTCACCTCTTTGGCCAAGACAAGAGCATCCACATTTTACATAATGAGAGAAATCAACTGTTCTTTATCAGTGCTTTTGGTGCAGCTGCAAATCTTTAAAGCCTAGCTGCTTCTTGGATTTAACAACTCCATCCCAACCCTCCATGCATCACGAACATGCAGGTCACTTTTATACAACTGCAGTGAATACCATTATTTGTAACCTGAATGAGCTTAAAATTCAGCCTCAGATGTTCATGCAGGATCCCTGGCTGCTCAAAGGCAGTCGTATTCTTCTGTACAGCAGTGGATTGAGAGTGTTTATTTGACTTTAAGTCATGCATTTATATTTAATGAATTACAATTAAATAACGTGAAGACAATTTACAGTGTCTGTGGTCCCTCCAGATTCCTGGCTGGTTGCAGCCTCTGCAGCTGTATGAGCAGCAGCACTGAAGTCCTTACTCCTGTACTTTGTTATGGGATGCACAGAGGTGCTGCTCAGGCTGCAGCCCCATTTGCTTTTTCAGAACTGTAATTTCTTATTTGGACAGATGAGCAGACCTGGTTCCTTGTTCTTTCAGTGTGTCTTCCCCAGTATGTTCAGTCCCATCCAGTTTAGGTGTTGCTGGAGTGACTTGCATGATGGGTATGGTTTCCCCCTGGGAATCCATCTAGAGATGCAAATTGCATCTTCTCAGTCTTGCACCCCATGTCAGACCCCAGCCAGAGCTCCCTTTGTTGATAAGGAATCTCAGAGGTGCAATATTTATTGTGCTGGGACTTCTAATGAAATAATAAATTACACTTACAGCTGTTAACAATTATTCTTATTACCATAGTCCATTCCTGTTGGGGTCCCTCCCCTGCCGTGTAGCCCTGGGAGAGGGGCCCTGAGGGCACAGACACGGGGTTTCCCTGCCCCTGCTCAGCCTCGTTCCCATGGGTTGGTTTGTGTTCCCTGCGCGGGCAGAAGGACCCTTGGTCCCGTGACTGGAACAGTTCCTCGGCAGAGCCCCGGCCATGCGGCTGGAGAAATAAAAATCTCTGAAACAGCTATCAAGAATCTGTCTGTTCGTATATATTTCCTTTCCACGGGACTCCTGGTTTGATATATGCGTGTTGCAGGATCCCCACTGCAACACATTCCAATGAATCCTTGTATCAGCCAGGTTTCCATTTCTGCAGGATTTTTGCCTATCTGATTTGATCTGCTGTCTCTCTGCTTCTAAGGCAAAGATTGGTGTCCTCTGGCTTATCCTCCAGTTCTTCAGAGGGACAGTTCAGCTTTATGTTCAATCTAGTTTGTCTAATTATTCAAGCTTAGGCCTCTAATAGCACAGATTAGTCGGAGCAGCAGGAGGGTTTCAAATAAAAAATATAATAATTGATATCACATTGACCAGTCTAATCAGCAGAGGGTGATAGCATCTGCTTTACTCTGTGCTTTTGTAATGTGAATAAAATCTCTAAATTGAACCAAACTGTTTCTAGGAGTTGTATTATCACCATTTGGCTCCAGCAGCCTTTGTGAGCTCTCATAAGATCCCTGGAGACAGAAAAAATACGTCTTCCTTTCAGTTAAATTTAGTTTGGTTTTCAAGTGAAAAAGAGTTCCAAGAAAAACAGAAGAGCCTAAGCTGTCCTTGGATGTGACATGTCTGGCTATGTTATAACTAAAATATACATATTAATATTTTTTCTTTTATTTCCTCTGTTTTCCTTTATTTTTAATATTTTTCCTTTTTCTTTTTTGACTTTTTTTCCAGTAATGACTTACATAACATGACCAACTTCATCACCAAAGGGTTTATTTGCTCTCATGTCCTCAACTAAGCTTGAAGTCGTGTCCAATGAAGCCTCTCGTTTTGATTTTGCTTCCTAAAAAAAAATCAGGTAGTGTTTATTTTCAAGTAGGGCCCACAGAAATGCTATTGGCTTCTGAAGCAAATGGTGGTGCATTTTGTACAAGTCTGTAGCTCCTGGACTTTGCTCCAGGATTTACTTTGCTGCCTGTCACTAACTATGGAGAGGGGTCTGTCTCCTGTGTCCACTGCTTTGACAAAACATGTTTCTGTGACCCAGAAGATAAGAGTTCCTGGCCATTGCTTTCATCCCAGAATTTTAGGTCTTCCTAGTAATCCAAGATTTAAATCTTGGGGCACCTAGAATATAAGGACTCATACTTTCAATTCCACTTGTTTGGTTTTTCCCCACCTCTTTTTCTCTGGTTTCTTGTGCCATTGTGAACCTTAGGTACTGAGGCTTCTTTGGTAGCATTTTAATTATATCTACCCTACTTCTTGTAGTAGAGCCAATTGGTGAACTCCATCATATGATTCATGGCATGAATCTCAACTTGATTACTTGGCTTTAAAATGTTTTCATACAAAAGCTTACTCTCATTGGGTTTGTTTGCTCACATATGTCTGAATAAAGTAAATAGCAAAGAACAGTGAAGAGAGCTTGAATCCAGAATTTGGAGGTTCAGAATGCAAACTGGCACAGGATGCCAGTCGAAAGCAAAAGACTTCCAAGGTGAAAGCTCTGGTGATATGGTCTTTATGTCTTGCTGATTCACCTGATCTTTAGTTTCTCCTAGAAAAGCTTGTATCACAGAGTTTATACTGTTATGAATTCACTGAGGTTTTCCCTGGAAGTATTCAAAAGGCATTTGGATGTGGCTTTTGGGGACACGTTTAGTGAACACAATGGTGCCAGGGTAGCAGTTGGACTCAGTGATCTTAGAGGTCTTTTCCAACCTTAAGGATTATATGATTTCAAAACGCTATCTAGGTTTTTCCTTTTCATAACCCTCGTAGTTGTGGCAAGTAGGATTATCATTATATTGTTATAGGTAGGAGGGCCTGATGCTGAGACAGTGAAATGATTCGACTGTGGCAAGTCAGGAACGATCTGACGTGAGGGACTTGGTCCCTGATGTTTTTCTTCACAGCTCCTCCACCATGGACATCTGCTTCCAGGCCTTAGCAAAGACCAGCAATGGAGTCTGGTTCCAGTTTCTCTGGGATAACCTCTTGGCAGTGACTGCTCTTCTGCATAAGCAATAATTATGTTATAAAAATAATTAAATTCATTGCTTTAATTGCTTTCCAAATTTTGCAGATAATTCAAATAGCAGACTGATTATATTTTACAGTGTATTTCATTGCTAGGTGAGTAACATGAATCAGTGTTTTATCTCATTTTAATTTCTAATGCTTTGTCCTCACTATACCACATTAAAACAGGGAAGAAAAAAAGGTAATAGAAGTGAAAATCCTAGTTATTGCAGAACAAGAATCAAGTCTTAGGGTACAGCTTTTGGGGGGTCAAGAATTGAAACGTGTTCTCAGTTCTGTTAATAATTCACATTGTTACAGAGATGTTTGTCTTGGACTGAAGAAAATTTTCAAACTGAATATAAATTTGATAAGATCGTGAGACTTTGAGGTCATCTGAAAAACCCCAGGAACTCAATGAATTTTGACTAAAAGTCCTGCAGAGTTCCCACTTTCTTCTGTGCAGTAACAAAATAATAGTTTCAAAACACTGGGACCACATTGACTTT
Source organism: Corvus brachyrhynchos (assembly GCF_000691975.1). NCBI lineage: Eukaryota > Metazoa > Chordata > Aves > Passeriformes > Corvidae > Corvus > Corvus brachyrhynchos. The sequence continues at coordinate 13,246,531 of NW_008236769.1, read as the reverse complement.
ATTTCAGAGATCTCTGAATATTTTACTAGGATGAGGCTTTTCTGAAAACACAAGAATGGGAATTTCAAAAGCTTTGCAACAGGGTCAGCAGAGAAGAGACATGTTCTCTATATTAGCAGTGATTTAGCTGAGAGACTTGGGCTGAATTTTACACCTAAGTCCATTCTTAGCATCACTCTTGAGGTCAGCAGGACTCAGGCCAGTACAAAATGTACCACGTGGTAAAAGCTTTGCTTGCTGTTTGTTGACTGGAAAGCTCATTTCATACAGGCCTGGATCGAGAGCTACATGTGGGTGTTATCTCTGAAGATTAACTTGTGCTCAGCGCAGGCAGATTGCATTTAAGAGAAAGTGACTGGCTTGGGAACTGGGGAAAATATTCATTTGTTTTACAACCAAAGGTGCCTTTATCTTCTGATACTCAAATGTGAAAGTATATTTGTCTCCCACCAATGAAATATAATATTGATGTCACCTCCAAGAAATATAGTGTAATGTATTGCTTTTCCCTCTGTTTTGTGCTTTATGTAAACATGCAAACACCCGTGACACCCCACTGTGATGGCAGCCAATAGACTGAGCACTTACCCTCGCTGCTGTTGTGTAACCATGGGCAATTTATCTAAGTCTCACCTCTCTTAAAACACTTTTATCAAAATTGGCGGTCAAACAGCACTGAACCATGGTGGCCTCAATCTTAAATGCTGTGGTGCAGATTTTAATTTGGGAAAGATTAATGCACTCTCAAGTGTTAATGCCACAGCTTTCTGTTATCTACATTGATGGGTGTCAGCTAATTTCTGCAGGAGGATTGTAAAGCAAACTGTGCATGTTGATGTTTCAGAAACCTAAGCTCCAGAATTGCGAGATAATAGAGAGGGGAATGGAACTATTTTCTCAAATTTCTTTTAAATTGGAAAATGTTTCCCCTGTCTTTCTAAAGCTGAGCTACTGAGTCAATTCCACTCAAGCTGATTCTTGAAGATATAGCGAATATTTCATTTAAAGGAGCAGTAAAAGTGTCAAAAGATACTTTATCAAGGTCGCTTTTAGATTGGAGATAACAACCCATCTTATAACAAATATAGACCCCCACAGTAAGCTTTGTAATTTCCAGTACTGTAGTAGTTCTTAGTCTCTGTCTACATCATCTCTCATGAATTTTTTTCCTTGTCTGGTCGCATATAATCTTAATCAACACAAGCCCTTTTGTTCTTTAATAAAATGACAATAGCTGGCATGCTTTGACTGGTTTATTTTTCAGCTTCATACAGTTTAGAAGATACAACTGGAGTTTGTTCTGGTTTGTAATAGACTTTCCTAACTGTGAAGAAGATGTCTGGGAGGAAGATAACTGTGAAGGAGATGATGCACAATAACTAGGAAATTTTATTTGTACAGACTAATTTACACAGGAAGGGGGGCAATGCAATTAAGCTCATAAAACTTGCTCCAGCAATGATCCAGGTCAAGGGGCTAATGGTGAATTGCATGAATAACAGTCACTCACCCAAGTCACATTAAACAGTCTTGATAATATCATCCAAAATAGCCAATTATTTTGAGTGTTATGAGAAGGTCCTGTTGTTATTTAACAATGGTTTATATGGGAAAATAGTAATAAAGGATATATGGTAGAAAAATAATTTCAAAGGGATTACTTGCAATTCAGTTCACAGTAAACTGTTTTTGTGCCAGAGGGATGAAGGAGCAATGCCTTAGAGGAGAGTGAATTGCATATGATTTAGCAGTGATTTTATATGTTCAGGGCTTGCCAAGACATTGCCATCGGCTCCAGTTTAAAAGCAGGAGCAGAGAAGGAAATGGCATAACCAGTGCAGCAGAGCCCTGTTCACTGCAAAGCATCTTCCCCATGACCATGGACTTTCTCCTTTGGTTATAGTGAGGAATTCAAGGGTGGGAGGGTTGTGCAACTGCTGGGTAGGTAAGTAGGGAGGTCGTGAAGATGTGCACTGGCCAGGCAAGGTAAAAGAGGCTAAAGGGATGTTATTTTTTAAATCTTGCTGTGTTTACCTGGAAAGGAATGCAAGAGTGGTGCTGAGTTTAACTCTGGATTTTGAGTTAGGGCTTTTCTGACTTTAAATCTGTTTAATTTATATAGTACTGCATTAATTTTTGCAGATAGTATTCTTCTTGATCCTGATTATTTTCAGTTTAATTCCACAGTAATACATTATTATTTTTTGAAAATTGTCTCTGCTTTAGTTGTAATCCACATAGCTCTTGGTAAGGTAACTTTTGTTGGTATTTATTAAAATCCTCTGACTATACTTGTTGCATGTTATTAATAGTAGTGCAAAATCTATATTGAATGTTGACATCATCTCGCTTTGCTTTTCTTTGTCAGGTTCTGATGGAGTAAAGATTCACTGACAACTTTCCAGTAAAGATTCTTTGTGCTTTAACTTGACAAACGGAGATTTTTATTCCGCTATTGACTCATAAAAGACCAAAAAGGGCCAACATATTGGGTGGCTTGCTTTTACATAGGGGTGTTCATTATCAGAGACGTCAGATATCTGTGTCCACCATTGATTCTCTCCATACAGGATGGAAATTTTGCAACTTAGTGATAATTTTGTAGTTTAGTCTTTGCTCTGACTGGTGCAGATCTTCTGGCTGCAATGTAACTGCTCCATCTTGGCTTCCAGGTGACAGTCTTGAGATATTATACCAGATTTATTTCTCCTACCCTCTCTTCTACCTTCTTAGAGCTTTGACCCTGAAGTTCACACAATGTAAAAAACAGACTTCACCATCTCAAACATGATATGAAGGACAAGCAGAGGTTTAATTAGAATATCTAAGAGCATGTTGACATCAAGTAGTTCTCTGTTGCTTGACAGCCAGGATAGCCCAGCCATAATAAAAGCGTTAAATTAACCTGCATAGATGCACATGGCACTACTCAGTTTTTGTTTTTATTTTGAGACATTTGAGAGTCTTCAAGGAAGATCAGTCAAATGCCTCTATTGGGGCCCCAGGGGTAAATCTGTACAACACTGAGGGATAGAAGAGGAATTGCTTTGGATTGCTACAGCTATGATCTGGACAATGCTACAAGTAAATTTGAGAAATATCACTACTGATGATTGACTCACTACAGCATATTTTGATAATCCTGCATTTGCCAGGAACTATGGCTACAGTGTGAAAATGAACAATGCCCTTTTCTGGAGAAAAATTCTTAACAGGATTTGAAGTGCTATGGATTCTGGACGCTTGGGACATGACTGTAAAGGGTCCTGTGTGACAGTACAGGTTTTCATAGCTTTGCCTCTGTGTTGAAACAGTTTATTCTGTCACTGTGTTACTGTGGCTTCAAATATGCTGCGTGCAGCTTGTCATAAAATTCTGATTGAATTTGAACCATGTGTGTGTGGTTAGGGAGACATCTGTTAATTGTTCATTAAATTAATTGAATGATTACTATCTAGTTGAATTTTCATTGGATTTATTCCTAGGGGCTGTAATTGCTAGTTTTGTAAAAGGTACCCCACAAGCAGGCTATTTTTAAAAAGAAAAAAACAGTTGCATGTATCTCCTGTCAGCCTGTATTCTGGTGTTGAATATGCAATTTTAAAAATGTGATTGTAGCAACTCCTCATATTAAAGTAAAATGCTTGTTTTTCATACAGGAATTACAGAGTGTAACATAATTGGGCTCGATGAAATGAATTCAGCATCTCTCAGAGAACAAAATCATTGAGCCTACTGACTAAATTTAACAGCCTAATAGAAATATGCAGGTGAAGGTACAATTAATTTTAATTACTAGACTATACATTGTTAGTTGCACAGCCATGAGTAAAATTAAAATGGCAATCACAATTAGAAAATTGCAACCTCATTGTGCAACAAATTAGTCACAAATTAAAAGTCCAGGAACTATTATACATCCACTTTATTGCTTTATGACCATTATTGCCCTGATATGGATTTTATTTCTTAATGTCGTGTCCACGTCTTTATACCTTATCTTTGTTTAGAATCTCCGGCTCCTTCCCAGATTGTGAATCTAAGAAGAGAAATGACATAGGCTGAAGGGCTGTGACTTCCCTGTTCACTCTGGACAGAAACTCATAAGTGGCCCTGTCCTGCTCACGGGTGGCTTTCAGAACAAGGTTTGTGACTGGATTATTTCAGTGAGGTTTCTAGAGCAAAGAAAATAGCATTCAGGGAGTAATAGCTGAGGTCTGTGTGTGAAGTAACCCTTTTAGAAAAAGGTCAGGCCAGTTAAAGGCCGGAATCTGGAGGGAATCTACATTGGTGTAAGTTAGCGTCTCTCCCACCCCTCCCCTCTGGCTGGGCACACTGATGGCATGCACAAAGAATTTTAGCTACAAGAGCATTTCTGCTATAAGCCCCTTTTTCAACTGTCTCTACATGGATTTATGAAATGAGATTTAGCAGTTATCCCAATCTTGCAAGCTTTCTAGTGGTTGAAGCTGCCTTTGCCCCGAAACACTTGAGGAGCCATCATGGAGTGGCTGAGCTGGAGTGGTGGCTGCAAACACCTGAAATGCAGCAACCGAAAATGCTGCATATGTTCTGCAAAACCTCATCTATCTGCTGTCCCACATCTGGAAATGAGGGTCTGTACCTACCTGGAACCAGCAACTCATACTCACCTGCAGGTAAGTACAATGAGACCAACAGCACTCACCACAGTGAGTGCCACAACACTGTCTTGAGTACTTTGCAGAGTGAACCCCATTTTGAGGTGATTCGAGGCTTTGCCAGATACCCAGATGCCTCTTGTGCAAAACTGAGGATCCATGGAGAAAGTTAAAGTAACTTCAGTCCCAAAATCTCCTTTTCTGTCCAAGATGCATCAGAGGAGCAAGAAAGAGAAGTTCTCTTACCAGCATCTGAAGTATGCACTCTGTAGTTATCCCAGTTACTCCAGTTGTAGGATCAGAATGGCCTGGGTAGAAAGGAATCTTAAAAATCATCCAGTTCTAACCTCCCTGCCATGGGCAGGGACACCTTCCACTGAACCAGGTTGCTCAAAGCCCCATTCAGTCTGTCCTTGAACACTGTCAGGGTTGAGGCATCCACTACTCCTCTGGGCAACCCGTGCCAGTGCCTCAGCACCCTCATGGTAAAGAATTTCTTCCCAATATCTAACCTAAACCTGCCTTGTCCCAATTTAGAGCCATCCCCCTTGTCCTGTCACTCCATGCTCTCGTAGATATTCTCTCTCCATCTTTCTTGTAGGCTCCCTTCAGGTACTGGAAGGCTGCAATTAGGTCATCCCAAAGCCTTCTCTTCTCTAGTGCTCCTGAGGGAGGCCAAGGCACAGGACTGAACACATTGGCTGGGAAGAACAGGACATAACAAGATAATCAGAGTCCACGTGGAGAAGATCTGGGGAGGGGGTTTAAGGCCAAACCACCAAACCCCAATGCAATCTCTGTTCTCCACATGATCTCAGTTCCCTGGGGTCTTTTCTAAAACCACCAGAGTGTTGGTTGACTTGTGTGAGCCCCAGCAGGAGCTTTTGCAGCGCTTGGAGAGCTGGAACTCCATTTCAAATATGCAATTGAACAGCTATCAGAGGGTAATGATGTTTAGTCACTACCAATTGGGACTGGATTTTAATTGATGACCCAGAGGTGAAAGCATTTATATTCCATTACCTGCTATTGCCTGTAGTTCTTTTCCTGTAATCCTCTTTGCTATAATATGAATACTTCGGGAAGGGAAAATTAAAGTGGGACTGAAGATATGAAGGTGAGAAAAGATATGTTTGCTCCCTGATTATCTCACTATATTTAAATTCCAACAGGAACTACTTAGTATAATCCCAGATTCTGTTGTCTACTGTTAAAATGGAATCAACATATAGCTTATTGAAACAACTTTATTTTTTTTAACTGCAGATTGTTGATTGCAATTTTCCACAGATCTTTACTTCCATGTTTGCACTGTTCCCACCAGGAAGGATTCCTTCTTATCTGAAGCAAAACTCATCTGTGATTGCTAATCACTGAAATCTCCTCAGTTCTGGCAGAGGTGAGAACCTGTGATTTATTATATGTTTGTGCAGCTCCTAGTGTCCAATTGCACAGAGTCTTGTAGGGTTTACCTCAGGATAGAAACTGAGGAAAAAATAGTAACATGATAAATTAAAAGATTTTCTCTCAGAAATCACAGAAGTTTCTTATTTGCAGTAATTTTCATGTCTCAAACCTCCCTGTGTTTTAGAATTTCTTGATAGGCTAATAAGGATGATTTTTCTCTTGAAAATGTGGAGACAGAAATGAAATGCCAGGTTGCAATCTGTCTGGGTGTATTTTGTTTTGAATGGTTTCTGAGGCAGGGAGTATCTAATATTAGGGAAACATCTATGATTACCACTGGCTTACAACTATTTACTGTAGGTTCTTTTTTTGGGAAATGTGTTGTTCCTTCAGTATTAACATTAGCAATACTAATACAAATATCTCTTTTATGTCTTTGAATTAAAATAAAAGTTATATCAGCTTCTCTGTTTGACAAACTGGATTAATGATAAGTGAGAATGACCTGTTCAGGGCCATTCATTAACCTTGCAAGATAAACAGGAATATTATCTGGATTCTTGTTTATTGAGCCATGGTGGGCTGTTGAAACTCTTCTCTATCCAAGTATTATGCATCTCCTCCTTGTGTGAAGCCAAAAGCACTTGGCACATGGTGGTTTTCTTGGCTGTGGCCTTTCCAGGCTGCTATTTTAGAGGTAGTATTGTAGGAAGTGTGGTGAACTTGTATAGACAAAAATGTTGATGCAAGGAATTACTTGTTTTATTTTTCCTCCTGCTCTTTCTGGTAAGAAATCGGCCTTGCCCATGAGTCAGGAGGTTTTTGGTGTTCAAATGCATGGAAGAGCTGCAATACAAATATCTTGTGATTTGGGTCAATAACTTTGCATTAATATTTGCCGTTGGTGATAAGTGGGTAGAGCCTCATGGGAAAGCTGCAAAAATGGAAATGTCTCCTTGTAGACATGTGTTCATGAAACCAGGGTCTGCAGCTGACAGAGCAATTGGAGAGGTGTCTTTAAGTTTTATTGTTGGAGTCCTGAAACTCTATGCGACTTTTAAATTCCTTGGCATGGTGGGGAGGAGGGGGAACTTGGATCCTGAACTTCCTGTGAATCTCAGGAATATTGCACGTTTCTTTTTCAGCCATTTTATTTATGCTGCAAAAGGTGTAAGTGTGATTCTTTAGCTATAGCTGAGAAGGCAGCCCTTCATTTAATCCCAGGTACTGTAAACTGCTATTTCCCCTACAAAGAAATAATTACAAATCTACGTAGTAAATTCTTTTCTTGCAGTCTAACAGGACTCAACAGAAAACATGCGTTTGAGCGTGTAGCTTTGAAATTAAGCAATGTAACAGCATTAAAAAATATGCATTGGAAACCTTCATCTCTGATTTTATTTTATGTTGTTATAGACCTCACGCTTCAGTGATTTTCTTTCATCTAGTCACTGGGCTGAGGAAATAACACAGAAAAGGAAACCTCTTGAGTTTCTGATGTACATGGTAAATGGTCATTTCAGGGACCATGCACTATGGGCCTCAGACTGAGGGTTTGATTTAATTGGTTGAAATTAGAAAAAACATTCATGCCTCATGAAATTATAACCTCTACCCCTGGTGTGTCAGCTACATCTGACACTAGCCTTGTTGTTTAGAGACGAAATCCCTCCCCTATTTAAGTGGAAGCTCCTGTGGGACCCACATAAGCCTTGAAAACAGAAGAAGCAAGTGGCTCTGATCACTGGATCAGTACTCCAACCATGGTTAACATCAGCAGCATTTCTTTTAGAAGTTTGTGTGTCTGTGTTTATCTTTGCTATTTGAAAAATTGTATCTGTTTGTTTGTTATCAGTATGCTCATATTTCTTTTAAAATACATGTTTAAAAATTGTCTCTGTGTTTTCATTGAAGGAAATGAAATGCATGGGACAGAGATTTGTGTGTTTCCTGTCAAGAAATTGGGAGCTGAGGTTCAATTTAAATTTTTTTGGGGATGGTAATCTATTTTACATCAGTTGAACTCTCTACATGATCATTTGTTGGATGTGTTTTCTGATAGAGTTTTCCTTTCTTCTTGGTTTAGATTATAAAATACAAGAACATTACAATAATAATTTTTTTCCTGGATTTCTGTGCAGTGCTGAGGACAGGGGCAATGCAACCTCCTTTGAGGCTGGAGCCATATTACCAAGGTGCCAAATATAAATAATTTTTCATACAAAATGCCATGAGGTACAGATGGGATGTCTTCAATGTTTCAGGATGGAGTTTTCCAAACGGACCAGCAGTAAGGCAGGTTCTCAGTTTCCATCGACTTCCAAATGAACTTGAGGACAGCCGCCTTTAGATTCCTTTCGGGAATCTCACTATTATAAATTTGCCATCACATTTTTGCATGACATAGTAGTTAGTAGAGATAAAATCCCTGCAAGCTCAAAGAGCTGACATGGCCCTTTAGCAGGAGAGCTGCTTACAGAGATGCCCCAGCTCTGATTGTTTGCATTGTGTTCATGCTGCATTTCTGGAGCCTTGCTCAAATGTCTTTATTCTGTGAGGTACTGGGTCCTCAGCTAGTCCAGAAATTGGGTTACCATAGCAGTTTCAGTGATGGCTTCTCCTAATATCAGAACTTTTTTGTGGAAGGGTACAAGTGATGTGGAAAGCCAATTAACCAAAGTGACCCATTCCTTCTTAGTCTTTTACTGTCAACAGATACATCAGCTGCTTTTTCAGTTTTGTGTATAATATGGGCATAGATATGATAGTTGTAAATACTGTTGAGTTCTGGTTATCCTTAACAAAGATTTTATGTGGAATAAGAAGTTAAAAAAAAATTTGTGGACAGTATTTGGAATCTGGTACTCTTTTATTATATGAGAATCCAGAGGAGAAATGAATAAGTGCCAGGAAAATGAGTATAACATGGAGGAGAAATAGCTGGGAAATTTTTGTTCTGAGTAAGAAAGATGCGAATAAGGTGATGAGAGATGAGAATGAGGTCGTGTTCAATGAAAAGAAAGTTATCACAGCATAGAAAGTCCCACAAGGGACAGTTATTCTTTGATGTTCATTGCTGTAGAATAAAACTGGTGGCAATTTAGGAAGGTTCAGAGAATGCTGAGCACTTAAAAGATGACAAGAATGCTCAGAAGGTTAATACCAGATTGTCTTAAAAGAAAAGTTTGTAAAGAGAAATATTTTTGATGCTGTGGCAAATTATCCTTCTCTGCCTGGCTGCACCATTTTTTGAAGCAGTAGGACTCATAAAATAAAAAATAAAAATTCCAGAATACTGAAGCAGGAGTTATACCCTTGCTTTTTTTCTGGGAGGACAGATGTTCAGATCCCATTTTTTTCACCTTTCTGTCAGCACACCACCAAATTCACAAAACCCTGAGGAAGTGCCAAACAGTCTTGGGAACATATGCAGTGCCATGAATGTGTGGGCGGACTTGTAGAGGCACTTGGCCTCCATAACCTTGTCAACAAGAAGTTTGTTTTCATGCCCTGTGGTGCTACTTATATCTCAATTCTTTCACGAATAAGAAGCACAAAATTGGTGAACTTCTCAAACTATTTGATGCAAACAGACTTTTTCAAATGTTGAATCCTGGTTAGAACTAATCCTCCTAATCTTCAGCCTGACGTAATACGTACAGCCAATCTCATGCATTTATTACTGAAACTGTGTTTGCATGCTTGCCCTTGAAAAATTCAAAAGATGCAGCAAATCTGTCCAAAAGGTCTTTGTAACTCAGGGCTGGGCTCTGATACTTTGGGAGAACATTAGTGCCACTCTGTCATATGTTTCAATACAACTGTGAAGCTTGTGTGATAGCACAAGACAGAATGGCTTTAAACAGATAGAATATAGGTTTAGACTAAATATTGGGAAGAAATTCTTTGCTGTGAGGGTGGTGAGACACTGGCACAGGTTGCCCTGAGAAGCTGTGGCTGCCCCATCCCTGGAAATGTTCAAGGCCAGGTTGGATAGGGCTTTGAGCAACCTGATCTAATGGAAGGTGTCCCTGCCCGTGGCATGAGGTTTGGAACTGGATGATCTCTAAGGTCCCTTTGAACCCAAGCTATCCTTTGATTCAGAGCATGGAAACAAGTGGGAGTTGTTGCCTAACAGTCAATAGATTTTCCCTGAAAATCAAGGAACTATCTGCCCTTCCCCAGCTTTGTTTCCAAGAGAAAAGCGCTAAACTATCTCCTCCCCTGTGGGAGCCCTTATAATGATAAAAGACAAAATGTTCTGCTGGAACGTTTGGAGTAGTGGGGCTTTTAGCTCCTCTAGGGAGTGGGACACTGCTATCTGCAGATTGAATCAATCTGCTTCGGAAGTGTGATGGTGAAAGAGCCTGTTCATGATAAAAAAGCGACACATTGAGGGAACAGCCTTTACTTCTCCGAGCATAGATAAGACGGCTTTTTAAAAAGCGAGCAGGCACAGAGCAACTGCAGCCTCACCCAGTAGCAGTTTTAATCCCCTTTCTTGAGATTGGTTGAAGATTTGGCAGGTAGGAAGATGGGGTAAGTCTCTTCTTGTTATCTGAGAGGAGGACAATGCTATTACAAGTAAAGCAGCAAGACAATTCTTGCTTGATAATAGAGTTAAGGGGAGCTAAAAGATAAACTCTGTTTTTTATTGGGGGGAATAATAAGATTGGGCTAACTTTAGTGAAACTTCTTATTCTGTCTCTGATTTGCTTGTCTTTGGGTCTCTTGGGCACAACACTGCAAAGGGCATTGCTATGTTATCCCATGGATGCTGTGCAGGGCAGCAGAGGTCCAGCCACTTTTATTTGCTTCAAGGCTCTCTTGCTTCTTGTTAGGAGTATTTCCTAGGAAATGGGTCTTAACAAGGTGATTTTTGTTTAGAGGCCCATGCTTTGCAGCCATGGGCTCAGGTGCTGTGTCTAGGGCATATGCCCATCTAATGAAAACCACCTCATGTGTACAGATACCACACTTGTGACGTGGGTCTGTACCATGTAAACCAAAGAAGATTTTGGAGAGAACTCTGTCAGAGATTTCCATAGTCACTGATCCCAGCCACCAGAGGGAAACACAACCATATGCATTAACCCAGACAGTCATGGGCACCTTCTCCATGTGTGCAAAGTCTTCTTGGACAGCTGATGTTCCCCAGGGCAGCCCAAACCATTGTATGATAATAAGATTCTGTACCTCAAATACAACCCAGGGACTGCATTTCCCAAAGTCCCACCCAGCTGGTGTTGTGGGGGCTGCTGGAGCCCCAGTGGACTGCTTTGTCTTTCTTTTTGCAGCTGTTGGTTGGAGGCACCATGGGAAGGATGCAATCATGTCTCCACTAAGTGTGTATAGAGAGCATGTTCTGTGGTGCTGGAACAGAACAGGAATAGTGTAAAAAAGTGCTGTTGCCACAAACACCCTGAAAAGGCTGTTATGGACACTGTCACAGAAGGCTTTGCCTTCTGCCCTCCATTATCTAATGGTTTCAGTTGTCAAGAAGATAGCAGGTCTAATAAACAATAAACAGCTTCCTGCTCTGAAGAATCAGCCCTTCCTCTTTGTAACCTACTCTTCCTGAGCTGGGCAGCCAGGCAAATCCCGTATGAGAGGTCAGTGAGCTGGAGAGCTCCTGCAGCCTCCTGTCTCTGTGTGTTTGTGCTGGTGGGAAGCCAGTATGCTGCAGCCCTCACCTCCTCCTGGAGGCTGCTTTACAGGCTGGGCTTGTACTCAAACCAAACACAAATTTGTGGCCAGACGAGGTTGTGTGAACCTTGGTTTATACATAAACCATGTTGCCTGATGCATTTGCCCATAAAATTTACAACTAAGAAACCCTCCAAGGACAAAACTCAGTTTTTCATAATAATCATGTATTTGTCTAGAATTCTAGTATTTCCTCTTTTCAGAATTAGCAGAAGAATAATTTTTTTCAGATGAGCATTTTCTCAGGGCACTGGGTGCTGTTGCAGGTCTCCTGGGCTGGGGCAGTTTGTTGGACAAGGCATTAGTGAGGGAGCCACCAATGGAGATGTGAGGTTGCCTGATGGATCTTGGTAATTTCTGGTGGGAGGGGGAGGATCAGGGGATGGGCAGTGCTTTCCTGAGCCAGTGTTAGCATATGATGAAAGGAAGGAGACCCTTCTGCAACCCTGAGTCTGGAAGCACTGCTCTGTGGCCACCAGCTTCAGGTGCAAGCTCCCTTCACATCCCCTTCCTGCCCCTGGTGCCTGGCTAAAGCTGGTAAAGCAGGTGCTGCCCACACAATGAATGCCAAGGACAAACAGATGCCCTCAGAGAGGGAGGAACATGGGCACAAGAGATGATTTTTTTGGGCTGCACCATGGCTGGGCATGGGAAGGTTGTTGTTATCCTGCAAAATATCCCCTTGGAGGAGGTGCCTTTCACTGCATGAGCTGAGCACAGAGGCAGTGCTCGTTTAAGGCTGGCTTCTTCAAATGCAAACCAAAAATGTGTCTGAGGTGAGCACGAGTCCCAGAGCCCCCGCTGCCTTTAACACATTTTCAGCAAAGCGCCCTGCGCCATCCCCAGAGCCCTTCTGCTCCCCCCAGCCCTGCTTCCTCCCCTTCCCCCTCCCCACAACTATTTAATTTTGCTCTGGCATGAAATAATAGAGTGCTGTGTATCTATTACAGATGTAAAGAGATTTAGACTGCCACAGGTTTCAGTAGCACATTCAGAGCCCTAACAAAGCTGGGTATAATAGACTCTCCCTGCCATTATCCATTCAGCAAGTGTAATAAATGACTCGGCCGCAGCCTGCCATATACCACCCGGCCCAGATAACAGCTGAAAGGAGAAAATTAAATTTTGCTTTTGTTGAAACATTATGATTTATGTATTTGTAATATAGGCTGCGGTGGGCAATTGAAAAAAAAAAAAAGAAGATTGCTGAATATACTTCAGGGTTACTGATTGTACCACAGGCCACTTAGAGTGGTAGAAATGCTGTTCTTCTCCTTGTTTTCCTTAATAATAATAAAATCATACAAATTCCCATTAACCTTTTTGCTCATACTGATTTTATTTATATATATACATATACATATATATATTTTTTTTTTTTTTTTTTTTTTTTTTATTTTCAAGTTTTTATTTTTTTCC
>NW_008236769.1:13174906-13233308 GCF_000691975.1 Corvus brachyrhynchos | reverse complement strand
TTAATTTCGAAGTCTTAAGTTTTGGCCATTTACTCTCAGCCTCATGAAAAATAACAGACTGATGGTTTATGGAGACAAGGCATGAAGTACCTAGGCATGTAAAAATGATGGATGTAGGTCAAAAAATCTATATATCATTTTTAGTATTTTTATAATAATTTTCTTTAAATGGGGTGGTTCCCCCCTTCCCCTCCTCCTCTTCTTCACTCCTGTCTTTAGAGTTGATGACAAGATATTCTGATATCCTCATCCTTGCAATATCTAGACCTATAAAAATAATTAACTTCTCCCACCTTAGAAATATAGAGACAGAAACAGGAGTGCTTCACCCTGTAATTTATAATATTGCAGCACCGTCCCTTAATGTTGTAATCAGGCCTGCAAAGTCTTATCATGTTGTAGAATATAATGAACTTACTTATTCATTTCAACATCACATTTCATCTTAGTTGTTCTCCACATTACTTGCTTGTCCCTCCCCTTTTCTGGAACAGTGGCAAGAACATAGGAGTTTTCTCATTCTTTCTTTCTCCTTTTCTTCACCTTTTAGCTCAGGGCTTGAGCTGAGTCAACAGACTGCTCCAGGAGCCTGGAGGCGCCTTTGCCTGTGCTCCCTAGGAATTTAAATGTGTAGTTTTTATGTTTTTTGGGGTGTGTTTTTGAGGATTTATTTAACCTGGTTATGTGGTTTACACCAGAAGGTTGAGAAAGCACTTGGCTGCATGAGGAGGGACAGCGGCAGGACTGGGGGCAGAGGATGCTCTGTGCTTCCCATGCAGAGCCCTTGTGGGGCCTTGTTGCTCTGAGCAACATTTGTGTCTCAAATGTTGCCACTTAAAGCAGTGTCTGCCGGAAATTGAGCGGGAGAATTGGGATGGAATGCCCCATCTCTGGAAGGGTTCAAAGTCAGATTGGACCAGACTTTGAGCACCCTGGTTTAGTGGAAGCCTTCCCTGCCCATGGCAGTGGGGTTGAAACTAAATGGCCTTTGGAGGTGTCTTCCAATGCAAACTGTTCTATAATTCTATGAACTAGGATTGTTCCTGTCTTCCTTTTGGTTGTCTAGTGGGGAGTGGAGTGTTGAATCTTTCTTTTCTGACCCTCAAAACTGTCCATATTTAATATAGGATTCATTTGATAACAGCTCATCCAATAGTGATGATTTTGGCTTTTTATCTCCTGAGGGAAATGTTCTTTTCTGCATTTTGTTAGAGATTATGATTAAGAAACAGCTCTTGTCCCCCAAGATGGATCTGGGGCCTGATCCTGACTCATTCTCTTTTCTGTGTAGGAGCAATGCAAGGACATGTTGGGTGCCCTGGCCATGGGGAAGGTCTGTTGTTCTATTGTAGCCTTTGCTCACAACATCTCTTGCACTTTGATTTTTCAGAGTGTGGCATGGGTCTCCAGCATTGGGTCTGTCCATTTCTTGGGCACACATATCTAGAAATGTTAAAACCCACCAGCAGAAATGCGTATTAACATGTGTATTAACCTTTTTTTTTTTTTTTAAATTCTGTGTGCATGATGTGAAGCATTTGAATAACTCATGTGATTTTTAGCCCTGCTGAGCCCCAGGCTACTGTTAGCATTTGTGGGCTGGAGGTTTGGGTGTGCAGGGGATGTTTTACAGCCAGCTCATCTCTCCATCAGGTATTCTGCTAATGCACATTGACAGATATTTTGTGAAGCAACATTCAGTCTATTTATTGACCTCAAATGCATACATACAGCAGAGCATTCCAGCTTATATTTAATGCTGAAACATTTGTAAGTACTGTATATCCTATGATCTATTGGACTAATGAAAAAGAGGGTTTATCACTGCAGTCCAGTGTAAATCTGCGGATAACCTTACTGTACAGTCAATTTATTCCTTTAAAAGGTTTATTCCTTTATCAGGTGTTTGTAGAAGGTTTCACCGTAAGTACAGCAGAGACATAATTTGCTGTGGGGCAGATTTATTTGTTTCACAGGGTTATTATTTTAACAGTCTGATAATCACTATGAGTATGTTTCACCATTTGGTATTTCTGTGTGTATATGCGAAAGTGTGTTTATTCATTCCCTGAACAGGTTCATTTTCTTATCAGCTATTCATTTTAAAGAGTTTTATTACATATGCAGAGTGTGTAGGGTACTAGAGTGCAGTAATTTTATTAAGAGATTTATTTAGTGCCAGATATTCATTTAGCTGGCGTTTGCTGTAACACAATCATATGCTTTCACCTGGCCAATTTTCTTTGCATATCACAGTTTGCTATAAACAACACTTTCCCTGCACTGCAGCCTTCAAATTCCTTTTTTTTTCACTTTAAAAAAAACCCATTTTACAGGGAATTCCCTCACACTCTGCACCCTTTCATTTATTTTATTCATCATATTTGATTTTTTTAAGTGTCAGTTTCAGGGAGAGGGGATCTTATGAAGTGGCTTTTTAAAAATAAATATGCCTAATGATTCTGCTAAGAGAAGGTTTCAGAAATGTCTCTCTAATGTCACTTAGGAATTGCCTGAGTCTCAACACACAGCCAGTGACTCAATGGAGAAAAGCACTAGGAGGAAGATGGTCCCAAACCAATACTCTGGTTTACTCAGAAACTACGTGGTTTTGATGTTTTGCTACGATTTAACAATTTTTATGTTATGTGAATATTAATTCTAGAAAGAAGAGGAAGGAATCTGCGTAAACTGTAGGTGATGTCTGTCTTTAACTTGGCATAAAATGAAGATATAAAATAGGGAAAAAAATCTACCTGCATCCCTGAGTCCCATGCTGGGGTAAAATAGAGTGTTATTTGAATCTTCCTGATGTCCAGGGGTGTTTCAGGCTGATTTCATAGGAGGAAGGCTTGGTGTCTAGTTGGTGGTTTGTGTTTCTCTCCCACAGTTGTCTGTAAGAAAGTGCTGTAAAATAAAGCTGTGAGCCCTCTGTGCTCTGAAACAGCTGGAGGTCACAGAGGAGGCAGAGGGTGATGCTGCACATCCCTGGGGCCCAGGTGCAGATTTCCAGGCATGTAAAACTCTTTACTTTGAATTACTTATGTGAGAAAGAGGTCTTCTGTTGCAATGAGTTTTTCTGGTCCAAAGAATATACGAATCACTGAAAACTTCTGAGCTCAGTTTCTGCTGGGTCAGGCCTTTAACTGCAGGGGATTATTTCTAGTAACTGCCCAGCATAGTAAACTAAACTGGAATCTTCTTCATAACAGCATGGCTGTCTTCTGATTCCTTCTTTGTCTCATTTCTAGAAGAATGTTTCTAGATGCTTGACTAGACTCAAAAATGCAAAAGCATTCTTATCAGCAGCAAAGTCAGTGATGTTTAATGTTGAGTTTTCTGAGATCAGTGTAAGATCCTGTATTTATTTGGAGTCCATATTTATTGGGAGATTGAAAATTCTGTTGGAGATAGAAACTTTAGAGACGTTCTGAGCATCTACACAGCCATACTGAGTTGAAGAATGATACTTGCGCCCTCTACTTAAATTTATTTTTTGGAAGAAAGTAAGAATTTTACTTAGAACTTGGCAGTTGACACCTTTCAGACCTTGGATCAAAGTTACATCTATTTTTAAATGTTTATCTGTAACTGTCTTCTAAATATATATTTTTGTCTCATTTTGCACGTTGGTTTTTAATTTCCCAGTACTTCTTAGGGTTTGTGTTGTCTTCTAACTTTTTTGGTGCTATTATTTTCCCATTTTCTGTGTTGTCTAAGCCAACTTTTCCTTGAATTCCCTGAAACTTTTTCAAGTAGAGAGACAACTATTACATTTAGCAGTATTTCATTCTAATAGAGGTGCAGTATAGCTTCAACCATGTTATCAATACAAGATCAAAACTATTGATGAACACACAAAAGTAAATCAACATTTGTCTATAAACAGTGTAGTCCATTTAACAGATACAATTAATACAATTTAAACATTTAACCAGATATCACCTAACATTTGCTGCTTTTTTCTTTCCACCAGATGTCCAGGGAATATAAAATAACCTGCCAAAATTCACTGTCAATGGCAGTATTTATTTCCCATATACGTAAAGTAATGAGTCAGTGTTAGAGCTGATCAAAGAACTCCATTCCCAATGAAGTTTTGGAAAGTCTTTCCTGGTTTGTGCTGAAAGAAATCAGAGTTCTTCAAACTTACTTTCTAAAACAGAGCTATGTTAAAATACCAGATCTGCACTTGAAAGAGCAGAGTTTTGTTTTGTTTATTCCCTGAGGTGTTTGGAGAATCCATCCTGATCCATGAAACATTTTTCATTATAAATTCTTGAAATCAATATTTAACTGCAAAATATTTACATTCTGACAAAAATGTATCTTCAGAAGAAAGAATGTTTAATTGAAAGTGTTCTTAACAGCTCTAGTCTTAATGAAGTTACCCATCAGTTTGCTCTTCACTGAGTCATTATATGGTATTAAATTTATGACTACAGTGAAAAAAATCAGCTGTGGGTAATTGAACCCCTATTGTAAAGAACTGTGTTAAAATGTACTTAGTTATGCTTTAGGCTAATGTTATTTGTTAAGTCCCCTAAGAGGGAACTAGCAGTAAAGTTTCATTTTCACAGTGTTATTACTCTTGATACTGGCATGTAACATCCTTGACTCACTGAGACTTTTCAGTGAGCCTGGATTGTGACAAGTGTGCTTCTTAGTGGGTAAATAGCATTAAATTGAGAAGCAGAGAAGATCAAAAATGGTACATGTGGGCAGGTGTAACACTGAGTGTAACACTTGACCCAGAGTCAAGTTTTTCCCAGGAGATGTTTGCTAGCTCCTTGGGAGTGTTAAAGACAGCCCAAAGACAGTGTGGATCCAGCTGCTGAGTTTAGTCTGGAACTATGTGAAAAATATGTGATTTTTATTGTAGGTTGTATCCGTTCAGACAGAAGTCTTCATAAACTTTCAACTGGTTTCAGCATCTGAGTCAATGGAAAAGCCCTGCATTATTTGGCATGATTCTGGGAATTGCCATGATTTTATCCAAAGTTTGAAGGAAAGTTGCCTAGGCATCCCCAGTCCTGTGGGAACAAACCAAGGCACTATGGCCAAACACTTTTATTTCTGATTCTGCTCTTCACATAAGAACTGCATTAAGATCCTGTAATGCTGACTGTGAAGAAATATTCCTTTCGCCCCAGCAGAACCATCCTGATTTACATCCACCTGCTCTTGCTTGCTGCCCATTTTCTAATGACACCAGGACAGAGCTGCCTACTGTGCTTTGGCTCCATTTCAGGCCGAGACCAGAAGAGAGAGAAGGTTAAGAGGGAAGAGGTCCAGACATCTGAAAAGCTCAAAGCTCAATGCAAAAATCCCACTGCACACTCAGCTTGCATATTTTATACTGCAAATATATGACATTTCAGAGTTCCATGAGTCCTTTATCCTTATTCAGGATATGAATATGTGTGTGAATGCATATGGATTTAAGTAAAATGACTGCTGGGGATTTGTTTTCTTCTGGTCCAGGTGCTACTATACCAGAGATAAGACTCTTTTGGTAGCCTCAGCTTTTTATTAGCAGTGAAAGATTGCTCTGAACTGCATCTATTCCAAAATTGTTTTTGCAATACCAGGAAATGGTCATTGCACAACTTCCCTTGACAGATTATTCTTGTGTGCTTGCCATGAGAATTTTGGTAAGAGATAAGCAATGAGATTAAGACCGTGCTTTTTTTCAGACTGTGGTATTTAGGTTTAATATTAATGTGAACACAAGTGGCAAGTGTTTTTCTAGATGTGGCCTCTGCAATGTGGGGTTTGGGGTGCCTTCACATTTTTTGATAGGCAGAATCAAGCCTTTGCACAAGTCTTGTGAAGCTTCATGAAAACCCTACGGAAGTTTTCTTTCAATATCAACAATGAAAATAACAGATCCATAGATTTTTAAAGGAAATGAGAACATTTTAAGTTATGAAGTTATTAAACAGTTTGATGCAATCAAAGAAGCTGAAAATATCCTTACAAAGCAACTGTTTAATTATTATTGCTTTTATACATGTAATGTAATTGAAATTGTATAATTTTTATTAAATACAATTTTTTTATAGTCAGCATATAGTCAAAGATCAGGCCCACTCAGGGAACTAATCCATCTGGCTGTGAGGGACTGCTGAGATGACAATCTGTGCTTGCTACAAGCCTGAGAAAGGCACAGAGCAGAATCTTTTGTTGAACGAAAGGGGGCTCAGATATTAAGTCTGTTTCAACAGCTGAATCAAGTTAGAGCTTTGTAATTCCTTGTGATTTACAGTATCAGTTTAAAACTGAAATGTTATTTGATCAGATTTGAGGATGTTAACTTCCACCTTCTATAGCACTTTATCTGCAAACGTGTATCAACCTGAAGTAATTTAAAAAGAAGAATTATGCAAATGATCTCTCTTTATTTGGCTGTGCAGTGAGAGACCTTTCAAAGAAAAGAATAAGATGTAATTTCAACACACTTAGAAGTGGTTCTTCCAGGGGAAAAGGAAGTCTTTGAAGAAGCAATTTGTAAGCAGAGGTATTGTGCTAGAATGTGTAAATTGATGATTATTTACTAGTGAGCCTGTGAAGGAGAGAAACACATGCCACCTTTTATCAATGGGTGGTTGCTGCATGAGAAGCAGAAATCATGGTGTTTTTTACAGTGTCTATTTTCACTTGCATTGTTTGCCAAGGCTGTAATGTTGGTCTCTCCATTTAAATCACAAAACTAGAATAAATAATTTAATATGGCAGCTTTCTGCTCTGCAGAAGCTTGAACATCTGGGATGGCATCACTGTATAATACAGATTATATTTTTTAACACCTTCCCAGATTATGAATTATTGTCAGCAGAACTATTTTCACCCAGCTAAAGGCTAGAAGGTGTTTTTAAGTTTTGAAGGAAGAATTAGATCTTGCACCTCTGCAGGAAGGAGCTCAGCTGAGTTCCTTGTCTTTGAGGAGAGGTTCCAGTATGAAACTGCAATCATGTTTCCCTTTGCTCCTCATCCTCTGCCCTCTTGAGTCTGGTATCTGCCTTTGCTTCTCTCCTGTGGAGATTTCATTCCCCAGAAATGAAAGCAGGCCTGGAACCCATCTCTTGCCTTGTGGGCAAACCTGAAGGGCTTACGTGGTGCAGGAGACCTGCCCATAGAGAGAAAAAGTTCCCTAAGAAAGTTAAGATCTTTAGGGTATGGATCTTTAGAATCTGTAAGGAATGAATCTCTCCTTATCCCTTGTGCCGCTTGCCAGCTCAGCACGTGATTGCATGGCTGAGAGCTCAAGCATTTGTGTGAAGCAGCTGGGCTGTAGAAACCATCCTCATTTTGGACTTACAACACCAAAACATCTGTCCTGACAATTGTAATGCGTAAGAGCCCTGATGTCTCTTAAAACAGAGAGTACAAATATGATGAGAAGCCTTTGAAGCCTTTATTATTTCTATCTGGAGAGGAACATGTTGCAAGAAGCAGTGCATCAGCATACTTAGCACTTCTTAATATATATATATTTTCCAAGGGATTGTTAGACTTTTTCTGGATTTTCCACGAAAATCCAAGTAAAACAGAAGATCCAAATTATCACCAGTGCAAGAGACCCTTTGTGCTGTTTTATCTCTAAGAAAAAATGCTTTCTTCATGCCAGTCCTCTGATGTACGCATTGCTGTAGATACGCCACTGTTTAAAAAATGGGCTGTTTACTGTTTGGATAGCTTCAAAGAGAGAGTTTTCCCCCCTGGAACAAAGCTCTTCCTTAGCAAGATAAGTACAAAGTGTTTAATAGTGCCTTTCTTCTTCAGTCTCAAGATTTCTCTTTCTCGTTTTCTCTTTATCTCTGCCTACTCATATGTATTTTTAAGGGGACCTGATATGCCAGTGTCATACCTTCACACCAGCTTAACAAATGATGCCACTTCCATGTAATTAATGGAAAGACAGATACCATTAGGTCAGATGGACCGAGTGCTATCTGAGTAACTGCAAGTGTCCCTAGCACAAGTGCTCCCTTCCTGAAGGCAGAGCAGGGATTTGTACCATTTCAATGCTTTTGCCCCACTGGGACCTGTACGGGCTGTGCAAGAAGAAGGAGACAAACAAGGGAAAAGGAGTGAGGGTTTTCTGCTGGGCTGAATGTGCCAAACACCAGCCCTGAGGTACGAGCACTGGTTTGAATATGAGTGCAGAGAAAGCTCCACAGGACACAGTCTAATGCTGTTGAGCTGCTCAGTAGAATCCTAGAATGGTTTAGGTTGGAAGGGACTCAAAGACCATCTCGTTCCAATCCCCCCACTGCCATGGTCAGGGACACCTTCCCCTAGAGCAGGTTGCTCAGAGCCTCATTCAACCAAATTGTTAAAGAATATCTTGTTATTATTAACAATTTCTCTGCCTTCAACCATCCTGGAATATTTTTGGTACCTTTAAAATCTTTCTGGTTTGCTCACACATGTACATGAGCTACCAGAGCTGTCCTTAAATATTTAGTATGCTGCCAGAATTTTTCCTTCAAGTGTTATAATGAAAAGTTCCCTGTTCATTACTGGGTTCATATATTCTATAGCAGAATTTTTGCTTTTGCTCTCTGGCTGATATAGACTAGCCAAATCAATCTTAACTTGAGCAGATACTTCCAGGAAAACCATGACTAAACAAGAAATGCCGTAAATTATGTTTTTCTTGCAGTGAGTAATAGTAATCCTGTAGTAATACTTGCATATTACTTGTGTTGGGGTGATTTTAAAAAGTGTTGGAAGTAATACTCTGGAGTGGTATAAATTTGATTGACCTACTCTATAGGAGTTTAGTCTGGTCTGCAGTTTGGGCTAAAGCCTGCTGGTTTCTTGCTCCTATCTTCTGAGGATCTCTTATTATTCCTGGCTGAAATGTCTACAGAATGTTTGCATATATATAATACTAACAAGATAACATCATTATGCTTTTGTATTTTTTTTATATGTTAGATGTTTTAGGTGACTAACATTTGTTTTATCTTACAGATATGGAACAGCACATCTATAACTTGCTACTGTATTGAATAGATTAGATATCAAACAGGTATTGTAAATTAAGTAGGTTTTGATTATAACTCTATAAATGAATTGAGTATCAAGAAATAGAACTATAGAAATATTTCTCAAAAAGAAAGAAAACTGTGTATTGCTTATAACCACTTTTTTTTTCACTGTATGTTGGAGTGAAAGCCCCTCTGGACTCAAGGCCCAGAGGGAAGCCAAAGCACAGGAATTGAATTAAAACCTTTAGACAAGATGAGATACATGAAGCCACACCAAAGTGAAATAGAAATATAGACCTTTTAAACTTTTAGTAGAAATGTATGCTAAACATTAAAAAGCTGTAGCAGAGACCTTAAACACAGTTCTTGCTGCAGCAGTGTTACCTTTTCACAAAATTCTTTACTTTAGGCAAAATATAGATAGAATTATACTGTTCACATTTTTTAGATAGTGTTCACATAAACAATAAGAACTGATAGAAACTGTATACACAAATCTGTGTAATACCTATGTAACAATTGTGTAAGGCTTATGACTGTTAGAATTAGACCAGGATAGGTTAAGAAAAGGAAAACTAGAATCGTGTGTCAATTTTACTGGTGAATTAACAAATATAATCCACACTTCTGTAAGAAAAATATATATGGAGCATATAGAGCATATAGAAGAAGCTGGTTTTGCCTGCTGTTGCTGGTGCTGCTTGGCTTTATCATGTAACCCCCTTTGAACTCTGCCTTCAAGAAAGCTGTGAGACTATGAAATAAAGAACTTAGCAGAACAGCAGCCTCCCCTGCTCTTTTACCCTGGTCCGAGAAGGAAGGGTACCCTGTCAAAAGCTCAACAACTGTAGTTTAAATAATTGATCTAAATGTGACTTAGATATAGTAATTTTCCATTAGAACAACTGGATATGAAGCACACCAGAATTAATTGTTGATATTACTCAGATTCAAGCTGTTTTTTAAAGCCCTGCTGGCACTGAGGTACTTATTTCAGTAAATTTTTAGAGTGCTTCTGGATGCTGCCACTTGGCCAGGGTCTAAGCTGCAGAAATGGAAGACTTAGAAGTAATGAGATGCTCAGAGATATTTTATAGTTAGGTTCTCTGTTGGGGCCTATAATGGAGTCACGTTCTTGTGTTAGCACTAGCTGGGAGCCTTTGGCCAAAATACTTATGAATTATATTCTTCAGGTTTTGTTCACTCCTGAAGCCAAACCTGAAGAGCAGAATGCTTGTGAAGCATAGAGATCTGATAAAGACAGTTTCCTATCTAATTTACTCGCCTTTCTTGACCAGTTCTTATCAAGCTTTCTTCTAAGCACAGTCCACTGCTTAGAAGAGGTAGATGGTTATGCCATGACATTCAGCTTTTCCCTTTGGGTGTATTGCGTGCATGTACATATTTAAACTTAGTTCAATAGGGGTAAATACTTTTTATCACATAATGAAATAAATACCTGGAAACCTTACAATGTTTGATAACAGCATTGTTTTTAAACATTTGTATTTAATACCAAATAAAAGAGAAAAAGGTGAGGATGACTCTTGGTTTCGTAAGGGAATACAAATGAGGTGTGGAGCAGAAATAGCGTCATACCGTTTTTTTTTTTTTTTTCCTATTGAAATCTACTCTGTAGTCTGATATTTTAATTTATCAGATTAAAACAATCTTTTTCAGGTTCAGTATTTCTGCTAATTCTTATCTGTGTTGTTGATGCTGTTCTCACATCTTTTCACATATGTCCCTGTGTGCTGCAAGGAGAAAAGCAGAGGGAACAAGTGTTCTGGATGCACTTGGCAACATCCAGACAGAATTGTCTTATTTTTTTATTGTTCCATCTTTGCTTCATTGAAAACTGCAGGAGTTTTAACAGACTGAATTAGCTCAGGAATGAGGGCAAAATCTCTTTGCATATAGATTTACCATATAGCTTTTGTTCCTTATTTCAGACTGGAATTGAATGCCCATTCTTTCTCCCTGGGTAAATCACATCATCTCTTCAAGCCACACACTTCTGCACGGTACCGCATGTGATGAGGTACTTGCCTGTGCAGAAAAGTTTTGGGAGACTGGATTCTTCTTGGTTGTATTGGTTTCTCATGTACCTGATAAGCACAACTTAATTCCCTTACTTTCCTATTTACCAGCAGAATAATTAATGCTTTTTTTTCCTGGACATTCCTTCTCCTTGAAGCAACCTATGATTAGGCATGAATGGGTTACAGTGGCAGCCAGAATCAGGCTACAGCAAACAGAGCAAAGCATTTGGCTTGTGGACCACTCGCCACCTACCCATGAGAAGGAGAGGAGCTAGGCAGGATCTGTGCATGGGATCAATTTTCCCCATGGGACATATGCTGAGGGTGTCACAGAGCATCAGACTTTGCTCCTCTTTGTCTCACAGAATCCACATGAACACCAAGCTAAGTACTAAAGGGTGTCATGTACTGCAGGCTTGGCCCAGTGAAGGTTTCGAATCTTGGGTTAACAAAGCCAAACTTACAAACTGGCTTGTCATGACAGAGCCCCTTGTTTCTGGTGTGCCTCAGGCCATGTGGAAGCATGGACAAGAAGGTTGTAGGGTATCTTGGATGCAGGGAGCTGAGGAATAGAGGGACTGTTAAATAAATCAGATATTGTCATTGAAACTGATAGTATTTCTGTTCCCTCGGTGCTTCTTTTAAGCAGATTATGCCTTTTCAGTTAGGGTCTAGGACAGCTTGACTCATTGAACCTTTCCTGCACTCACTTGGGTATGATGCATTCTGATTACAATGCTTGGAAGAACTTTGTTTGCTCTGGAATGCAACTATAGTTTTTTACTAGTATTTGTGGAGCCTCATGTGATATATGACAGCAGATTGCCATAAAAAGTACCAGCAGGTCCTGCATTCTGCTGCCTGGGTGTTAAACAAAGAATACAATAATCTTGTCTTCTATAAGCAGCAGGTTCCTTGCAAGCCAATGCTTTTGCTTTTGCTTAATGCTTAATGTTTCTGTTCTTATTCTAATTGCTCCTGCTTGTTCCTTACTAAGTCTTTCTAAGAAAGCAGGGGTAATTGCACACAATTTAGAGCATTACAATGCAACAAAGAAAATATCCTTTCGGTTAAAAATGTTAGGATATTAGTATCAATGCTTTTATTTAAGTAATAATATACAACAAGATGTGCAGTTATATTGTAGTAACAGCAGGGTGGGGGAATATGGTGAGTTATTAGGCCTTTTTTGCATACTTTCTCACTTTACAGGTTCAGGTAATGATGAAAGAGGGATGGAGTTTCTGCACTTTGTACCAATTCCATCAGAGATTTTCAAATAATAACAACAATAGTGGCACAGAATCCGTAATTTTATAATTACTGAGTTTTCCACGCAGTAATCTATAGACACAGGGATGTACCCATGATGTGCTAATGAATGCTTTCATTAATGAGTAAAAGCAAAACTCTGATAACTTTATAAGCACAGTATCTTTGTCAAAACAAATAAGAGCAGTCACAGAACAAAAATGCTCCAAAAAACATACCAGTCTAAAAGTCTCAAGAAGTTGATTGTGTCACATGCTAAACACACTGGCTCTAATCCAGTAACACATTTGAGCCAGTGCTGGACCTCAAGGTTCTCAGGACTACTCATGTCCTCACAGGTCAGTGCTTTGATGAAGTGGGGACAAGAGGGTCAGCATGTGGCAGAGCTGAGCTTTCACTGAAATAGGACTGAATAGGAAACAGGACACACTACACAGGACTGAATGCAGAAGTGGCATGGTGAGCAAGATGCTGTGGTGGGACAGCAGATTTTGGGTGTGAATAATTTGCAGTGCATGAGTGTGGTGGGGAGGGGGTGTCTCTGGTGGGTCAGTTCACGTGTCAAGCCTGGTGCTACCACCTGGTGATGGGTGTCAAGGAAGTGCTGTACTTGAAGTGTTAGGTTCTTAAGTACATATGTTGGATAACGTGCTAAAATGTGGCACACTCTTTTTAGTTTCAATTTAATAAAAATATGAAAATGTTATTGACTGAGATACGTCTGCTCTTCAAAGGTAGTAACAGAAGAGCCACAGAGCTGTGTTTTCTGCTTATAGTGTGTAATTCAAAAAGGATTAATGGGAGCTGGCCCAAATTTGCTTTTTTTTGGATTGAATGTGATAGACTTTTGATATTTTCAATGTTTTAATTTATAGGCAGAGTACATGTGAAAATATTTTCCCCCCTCTCTATGGGAAACAATTTTCGAATGAATACATAAGCTGTTTTCAGGCTGGACCCCCCATATATCACTCCCCCTTGGGAGAGGTGTATTCTGCCCGATATCCAGTTTAGGCCAGGCTCTGGTGGTATTACAGTTTCAAAGATGAAACATGGTCTCCCTGATTTGACAGAACTGATGTAAGGATTGATCAGTGGTCATGCTCTAGAGAGAATGAAATTTGGTACCATCAGGTGCCAAAGACATACAAGTGAAAGACAAAGTAAGCAGGAATAGAGTTTTAAAACTAACTTGTTTTAATTTTTTATAATTAAATATCAAGTTTTATTACAATTTGAAAAATATTAAAAGATTTTTAAAGTATTTCAGGCATTCCATTTAAAGGTTTCTGGAGAAAGTAATTTTGCATTTAAAAAGCCTTAGTTTTAGCACAGAAACAGTGAAAAGTATTTGATTTTTGTCTGTTTTTTTGTAAACCAGAAAAGTACTCTCTTGCTTTACCTATGTGTTTTATGGTTCGTAAGTCATGGGAAGAAAACTTACTGAAATGCAAAAGAATTTTTTAGATGTTAAAAAAGAAAATTAACCTTTGCAGTTTTTTGTTTTGCTAAGAAGCTCTAACAGTGACAGTAATTCCAGCCACAATGACAAAAAAATCCATGTTCATCATATCAGAAACTGTATCAACCAGTTCCACCTTGCAAAACTCCCAGCACCATTTCTTGGAGCACGGCTTTGCCTGAGGAGGGCTAAAGGGAGAGCTGGTTCTCCATCACCAGCCCTGCCTGCAAGCAGCACATCCCTCTTCCCTTTATCATCGAACCCTGTTCTCCTGTCTTCCCTTTTTCAGTGGGCTTGTGATTCAGGGACAGTCAATCTCTTGTTTAGGCTTAACAGTGAGATTTTTATACAGCAGGGGTTACTGAGGAATTTATCTTTTAAGAAACAACATGCATATACAGAATTGCAGTGCATGTCTTTTGCAAACAGCTCTGAGAAATAAATGGGTCACTCTTGGGGCTTTCCAACCTTAATAATGTCTTTTTCATGTCTGTCTCACTTATATGAGCTATTCTGCTGTACCTTCATATATTTCTTGTTTTGAAGTTTTGGGAGATATATATTTGTTTCACTGTATGGCATCAAGAATATTTTTAAAGAGAATTAATTAAATTGAAGAAATACAAAATATTCAAAGATACAGCATTCTTAAACCTAGGACAGTTTTTGAAGACTTTACAGGATAGAAAAATATGAGAGAACAAGCTCTTCTTGATGACAAAAGATGATCTTATTCCCTATCGAGGGCTATGATAGAACAGCAATCTGGGACAGATTTGATATACTTTGAAGAGCAAAACTGTTATCAGTAGGAATTCAAAATAAAGTTTAGTGTAGAAAAGCCCTACTGACAAACTTAGCAAATATCAGCACTTCCTATGCCAGAATATATAAAATCAAGTGGTAAAGCAGGCAGCAGAAGGCTAGCACTAAAGGATGGTGAAAGGGAATTGCTCCTGTTCTCATCCTAAAAATAAAAGCATTCACAGGGTTTATTGGAGAAAAAGGAAACCTCATTTCCATACAACTCAGATAAAAAGAAAAGCTACATTTCATAAATCCCTTGATGAGCCCTCTATGTCTACAAAGTTTGACCAAGGGACCAAGTTAATCTTTTAAAAACTAATGGATTTTCTTTAAACCACCAAAAAAAGAAAGAAAAAAAAAAATTGGGCATCCTCTTGATCAAAATTCTCCACAGTAGATTACCTTCGAGTGATAAATGAACTCCCAGAGAAGATGAATGAGTGGCATGAACCCCTGTATATCCTGTTCACTAACTGAAGGAAAGATCTTGATTCAGCTGAAAGGAATTCTGTCTTGGAGGCCTGTCAAACTAAAGAGACAGAGCATGGATGATTACATTCAGCCTCTGAGAAACTTCACCATAATTGAATCAACTAGGTTAGATTTGACTATGGGAAAGATCAAATGAGTGAGTGAGAGGTGCAAGGTAGAGAGACATGTTCTGCACCCTTGGTGACTTGACCAGAGAGGGAAATGGACTGTACTTGAATGGAGATGATGAGGAGGTGGGGTTTATTAGAAAAATGAAGAATAGGCTGTGGAAGTGAATTGGCAGAGAAGTGGGTGTTGAAGTTGGCACAATCAGAAAACCAAACAAATAAAAAACTCCAGAGGCCTGCCACAGGAAACTGAATTAGGACTGAAAACTACTTTGAATACAAGCTTGACCGAGTAGTCTCAGCCAGTCCCACTGTGCTCCCGTTGAAGTGAATAGTCATTTTACTGAAGAATTTTACCAGGACATGAGTATCAGTTGCAGAATTAATTTCCTTGTAATACAATTGGCACAAACATGGTGGAAATCCGAGAATTGGAGCCAAAACTCCTGAGTCTGAGCTCAGTTTTCATGCAAGAGGGCTTCCTTTGGCCAGGATGATACCTGTGATGCCTTGGTTGCTGCCCCTGCTCCTCTCCTCCCCAGCAGTCAGAGGGAGGCTAGGATGGGTTCCTCCCAACCGTGGGAAAAGCCATGTTCTGGGCATCTTTATCATGGCAATTTGTCATGGAAGGTAAAGAGGAGAAGGTAAAGATGGTGTTGGTCCTCAGAGCTGTGCTTGTGGCTTCCCTTTGCTGGGGAGCAAGAGCAGTGTGGGTACTGCACCAGTTTTTTATAATCATGTAGCATATTTCTAGTGATAAAGGGTAAACATTTAGCAGTTACTAGCTATCCCAGTTATGTTACAACTAGTAGATAATATCTGTGTCTCCTGAATTTCCTTTCTGCTATTAGAATATGTTCTTTCAAATAGCAAACTGCCTATCACTTACTAATCTGGCCATTGTGTAACTAATACAATAAATATGTCTCCTGTAAAGTGCAGTGAAGTAATGAGCAATTTAATGAGTTAAGCAAAGAAAGATAGAAAGTGAAAATAAGAAACCATGGAAACTAGCTCACTAATCCTAGCAGAGTGCCAGCAGACTAATGAAGACAGACGGAGAGTGAAAATGAGAATAAAAAGGAGAAACAGCTCACTGAAGGCAGAGATACAAGATATCTGCGTCTTTAAAAGATTTCTGTGTTTGCGCTCTGCACTAAGCCAACATTTCCCTTTCCCACAATTGCCAGAGAATGGTTTTCTGTCAAGGAAAGTGAGTCAAAAGTGCTGTTTGCAGCCAGATCCATTTACTGGCCTTTAATTCCTGATCTCCTGTCCCAAATCTCACAGTTAGTTGGAAATTCCAAGTAAATGGTACTATATGGAGATGTTAATAAGCTGACCCCTCTTTCCTTCCTCCTTTTCTTCCCCCAGATTAAGAACTGATGAATCAGCATCAAAACTCCATGACCCCCACTTTCAGCTGTGATGGAAAATCTGCTGTCTTTCCTGGTTTGGTGGAAAAAAAACAAGTTCAGGGAAGGCTGGTTCTTGCCTGGCTCCACTACAAACCCAGAAGTGCCACTGGATACACGGGGGTCTAGATCTGATCTAAGATCTCTCATGTAATTTATGGAGTCATAGATGACCTCCCAAAACGCCTTTATCAGCATTACATAACTCGTACTTTTGAGTGCCTTTCTCTCAAAAAGAGGTGGATGGTGTAGACTTGGTGCCTAGAAGCTAGGACAGTTGAGTCTTGAATTCAAGTCTCAAGGATAGCCTCAGTGGAGGGGGGATGGAGGAATCCTCAGTTGTTTGGTCCCAGAATACCAGATTGATTTTGGGATGCAGCTTTGATGTGTCCTTCCCCTTGGGCACTGCTGTGACGCACGGGCAACCTGTGCTGTTCTCATCTGGTGACACCCTTGTTGGTGGTAACAGCCCCATCACAGCTGCTATAGGGTCAGGATTCGGTGGCTTCTGTAGGAATTACTCTGAAATTACTCTGGCAGTTAAAACAGGACTGGAGCAAAGGGTTTTGTGAAGTAAAAATTCTTGCTATTCAGAGTTGGTGAGCTGGCTGTATTTTCCACTGGATGGTGGGCAAGTCCTTGAGAAAAAGCTTTTAATCTCATCTCAACAATTATAATTTCTAAGGTTGAGGAGTAGGGAAAATGGTAGGGTTGACGTAGGATCTGGCTATTGATGTATAAAAAAGGTGTTCACCATTTTGTGATTGTGCTTTTAATTTTTGTACTGATTTTCAATGTCTCCCTTCCCAGCAGTGAAATATAGGAAGACAATCAGCATTCCTCCATTCTTTTTCATGCTTGAATATATGCAATTATTTATTAAAAAAACCTTTAATGTAAGTTTTAGCTGTTTAAGGATCTGACCAAGAACCTCGAATTCATCCTTCAAGGAGGAGAAAACTGTAGTGGGCACTGATGATGTATCAGAGCTCAGGTAATGGTATATTCATTACTGAATTCCAGATTCTTTCTTAGATTTATGAAAAGAAAATTATTCAAAAGCAAAATTTAAGATAGTGTTGTATAGCAATATAGAACAGATGGGAAGTACTGTTAAATCAGGAAATTTTCTTGGAATCTCCAATTTCTTGGAATTGGGGTTTCTGTTTCTGCTGTACACAGACCTAGTGAAAATTTCTGGACAAATTATCTAAGGGAATAAAAAATTTCTTGCTTGAAAAATTATGAAATTTGACAAACATATTCATAAACGTTTCTCTTAAAAAACCCCTGACAATTAAAATTTCCTGGATTTGTCATTTTGTTCTTTCTCCCTCAGTTCCTGCAAAGTGGCAATAAAAGTAAATAAATGGGAAATTAATAATTGAATTATTTTAGTCAAACCAGTAAAATTTATTCAATCTTTATAGTGGACATATAAGTTTAAAATATATTAAAAAAATTAAAAACATATCTTACTTCTGAATTAATTGACTAGGAATTCAAAACATTGACTCTCTTTTGCTGCTCATTTTGTCTGACTTACTGGTCAGCAGTACTGTATAGCCAAAATCTCCACACTCACCATCTGCCTAGTGCTACTATCTAATGCTGCTTCAGAGAGAAAACCACTCTTTTCAAAAGGTATTTGAACCCCCAAACTCTGTTATAGTGTATCTTTCATTCTTCTAGGCTTAAAAGATTTCTTGTTTATTTTTTTTCTGGCAGAAAACATAAAGTATACATACAACCTCTGTAGGTGCTGAAGTAAGCTTGGAGTTAAGTGCAGACTCCTGCAGCCGTGCTCTCCACTGGGTTCTCTCAGACCAGATCCTAATCCAGTGCTCTGCACCTGAAGTGCTGGAATCAGACTGTTATCATTTCCCTCGTCTTTGTGACTTTAACTCCAAAACCCCAGTGTTTGAAACATGGATTTTGCCTTTAATAATACCTTGGAGCAACAGGACACATGCCTGTTTTCAAGGTGTTCAGGCACATCTTGAGACCGTGTCAGGTAAATGAGGCTGTTTATGAGGGATCTGTTATAGCTGCTTCAATAGTATATAATTTAAGACTATATTTTAAACCAAGGGTGCGGACTCTCATGTAGTGGGTTAATACATACATGACCTTTAGCACATCCTGACCTTCCTCAGCCTGAGATAATGTTCCATAACAAATTTATTGTGTCGGGGAGATGATTTGTCAGCCAGCAGAAGTAACTGGCAGGAACAAAAGGGAGTAGGGACTGAGAGGAGTCTGCTGGCTGGGGATGCTCTTTTATTTATTCTCTGCATCTAGATTGTAATTCTTTATGCGCAATGTCTGAATCCCCACCTGTCCTGTGACTGAGAGCTAATGGGCACTCCTGGCTTTACATATCTTCCGTGTGGTCTTGTAATTTCACTGGTTGTCCCTTTACTTCATAAGCTGGTGAGAGCACAGCTCCTTGTCTGCTTGGCTCTGACCAGGTGCTGCCCACAGCAGCTGTATTTACCATGCTGCAAGTTAATAGGTAATAATTCATCCATAACACAAATTCTTCCTTGTCAGAAGCTTGGCAAGCAATATGCAGCTTCAGAGAATTTTTGCACAAGAAATTCTCCATAAATTCAGGTATGTAGATCTGTTCCGATCCTAGACACTTTGGAAAGCAGAGTGAGAGTATTTGAGGTTTTAAGTCACTTTATTGAACTTTATTTATTTTTTCTATGTTAGGACATCTAACAAGAAAAATTTTTTTACAACCAATACCTTGTATAATTTCAAACAGAGCTGAGGTTTTTATCAGTGCAGGGAATATGCCTAAAGAAAGAATTTCTTGTGAATGTTTACTTGACTAAAAGTGACATTGTCAATGGTTATATTTCCTTTTCCCAACTGCTTTGTGACTGTTTATAGACCTCACCTTTTATGTAATATCTAAATGTGTTAGAAATTTTATAGAAAAGGATGTTTGAAGTGGATTTCAGAATCTCAGAATCTGCTAAGTTGGGAAGGACCCACAAGGATCATCAAGTCCAACTCTCCTGGCCCTGCACAGCACCATCCCCAAGAGTCACACCATGTGCCTGAGAGCATTGTCCAAACACTCCTTGAACTTGATGGCTTGATGCTGTGTCCACTGCCCTGGGGAACCTGTTCCAGTGCCCAGCCACCCTCTGGGGGAAGAACCTTTTTTCCTGATATCCAACCTAAGCCTCCACTGACACAACTTCAAGCCATTCCCTCCGCTCCTGTCACTGTCACTACAGAGCAGAGATCAGTGTCTGCCTCTCCTCTTCTCATCACAAGAAGTTGTAACTGCAATGAGGTTTCCCCTCAGTCTCCTCCGGGTTGAACAGCCCAAGTGCCCTCAGCCACTCCTCACACGGCTTCTCCTCAAGGCCCTTCACCATCCTTGTGGCCTCTGGACACTCTCTAATGGTTCCATGTCTTTCTTATATTGTGGGACCCAAAGCTGCCCCCAGCACTCGAGGTGAGGCCGCCCAGCCCAGAGCAGAGCAGGACAATCCCTCCCTTGCCCGGCTGGCAATTCCTGATGTCCCCCAGGACAGGGATGTCCCTCCTGGCTGCCAGGGCGCTGCTGACTCAGATCCAACTTTCCATCGACCAGGACCCCCAGGTCTCTTTCCATGGCCCTGCTCTCCAGCCTCTCATTCCCCAGTCTCTCTGTACATCCAGGGTTGCCCCATGCCAGGTGCAGAATCCGGCACTTTCCCCTGTTGAACTTCACATGGTTGGTGATTGCCCAGCCCTCCCATTTGTGGAGGTCTCTCTGCAGGGCCTCCCTGCCTTTGAGGGAGTCAACAGCTCCTCCCAGTTCTGTATCATCTGTGAACTTGCTCAGTGTCTCTTACAGTCCTCATCCAAGTAATTTATGAAGATGTTGAAGAGCTCAGGGCCAAGGATGGAGCCCTTTGGAACTCACTAGTGACAGTGGCTAATCTGTCATTACCCCTTCTTTAGGATTTGCAGCCACCCATGGAAACACAAACTGTGAAACACAATACATTGATGTGACCTTGTGTGTTCCATGAAACTGGAAATGGATTTTGGAATATGAAAATTTGCAACTCATTAGCACAGACAATCTGCAGTACTAACAGAGCACATAGGGATTTTGGGGTGCTGTGTTGTTTTCTTTTCCTCCCTTTTTTCCTCGCCGCAATTTCTCTCCTCTTAGCAAAATGGGAAAGAAAAGGAGAGAAAGAGAAGACAATGAAATGATATTTACTGATATAACATGTATTGGTTTTGGAAGCTGAATCAGATAATTTTTGCTTAGCATTCTTACATATAATAATTGAGATTTTATGCTTTGAAAAGGACTTAAAAATACTCATTTATAAATATTTCACTGTCTATTAGCATAACACTTTTTTTTCATTTTTCTTCTTCATGGGCTCTAGACCCTCATGGTCATATCAGCTGCTGCAAACACCTCACTTTTACACAGGTCTTTGCATCGCGTTTAAAACATTGTAGATATGCACAGGACGAATTGCCTGTCTTAATTCTCCAGCAAAGGACAATAGTTTTAAAGTAAGGATCAAGTTCACCAATACTTTTATGAAATTAGCTCTGAAATTATTTGTCTGCAAATATAATGCTGATCTTACTGTCATAGTGCTACTGAGCACATTAATAAATTATTGCTGTCTCCTACCATTACAATAAAATATTTTAAAATGAAATCCAGAGATGCAATTAAATTAATGGACTCAAGGAGAAATGTAAAGCTATAGGATGTAACAGTGTAAAAGACTATCTCATTGTGTGAGCCTTTTGAATATCAGATGGATTTTCATTATCAAGAGATCTGAATTTCTTTAGATCCCACTTTGACATTAAAGGCAGGATACCATGACAGTAATGCTTAATATTAAGGTACATATATACTCTAAAGCTAAGAGAGGATTCTCATTCTTGGATGAGCATTCCAAGCTCAGAGAACTCACCCCTATTTCTCAGTGCATTCCTCTCTCCTTGCTCCATTTTATGAAGTTCACCTACTGATTCCCTCTTTCCAGGGTCCTCAAGGACATAACTTTGAGCATTGCTGTGAAGTGGGGTGAATAATTCTTATTCCTGGAATTCATGTTCCTATAAATTAGAGACTTTGGGAGCAACAAAAATAAGTCTAATGGGGGTACCCTCTATTGCTGTATTTAGGTTTAGGTGTTCAGATACAAAGGCACAAGAACCTTCTTCAGTAACAGCACCACTGGGTGTTCTTCCTTGGAATCTCTTCCCTTGAAAAAAACTGGACTTTGGCTATTGCTTGCAATACAAATACTTTATTGCAATGAGGACACGAGCTCAAATATAGGGCAACAAATAATTATTTTTATTTTTATTTTTATTTATTTTCATTGGTACGAGTCTGTGTTTGAAGGGCTGAGAATTTGGTAGAGGAAGGTTATCAGGTTGTCAAATTGATCTCATGCCTACTGCTTGTGTTTTCTTATGGTAGTGTCTTCCAGGCAAATTAATCTCATAATGGTCCGTGTTGATTATGGTCAAATGTTGTTCTGTTCTTCTGTTTTCCCTGAAAAATAGGAAGAATTTTTACAGGCTCTTTATTCCTTAAATAGTTTTTCAGTGCCCTCTGAAATATTTTGGTGTATTTTACGAGTGATCATACATGAAGTATCTACGAAGTAAATCAGGCGCAGTGGTTCAATACCATTTTAATTGAATTGTCTTTGTATTTAAATTGAAATAGTCAATTGCAGAGGTATATTTGCCCAGGAAACCCAGTTTGCAAACCAAATTTATTCTGTATCTAACAGAAAGAGACCTGCATAAAATTACAGAGCCAGGAGCCCCAAGAATTAGATGTGCATCTTTCCCACAGCAGACTGCCCCTTTAAATTGGTCTCAGAGAAAGAACAGTGCATTTATAATTTAGCTTGTCCTGAAGGAGAACTCTTCTCCGTGGGAGGATCCTCTTTAATTACAACTTCACAGTAATAAGATGAGAAATGAGCAAGCAAGAAAGTACTGCTGGAATGAGACATGATAAATCAGTTTGTCCAGGAAGCACGTTTATACCAGATCTATCACCACATTCAGCACAGCACTATCTTTCTTATTTCAATAAGGAAATCTCATGAAGAAATTTTAATTGCATACTATTAGGTGAAAGTCAATGTCCCATAATGAGCAAAGTGAAACCTGCATTTTTTCTTCTTTTATCTTCATGCTTTGAGTTCCCAAGGATTAACACAAAATGATTTGCCCTTAAATTGCACCCTTTTTTTTTCCCCGTTCATTTGTCTGAAGGATGTAGATTTTAGGTAATTTAAAAGGCACCAAGCTTTTGCTGTATGCTTCATGCTTGCAAGTTGGGAGTCAGATGGGAAAAAAATTTCCAATTTTCAAAGTCTCCTATTGTTAAGGGTGACTGAATGGCAGCCTGCAATTATATGATTTCAATGTAATTCATTCAGTAGGGAAGAGGTTGGTTCATAGATGCCTGGCTTAAAAGATTGGCATTGCTGTGTGATTAATTTCCAAACTTTGGAGGTATTTTCAACAGCATACAAAGGAAGCATGTGACAGTGACATTTTCTGGATTTGTGCTAGGATTGCTTTATAATTGAAGTGCTGGGCTTGTGGGGATCACATTATCATTGGAGGTTTATTTTTCATAGGGTGAGTGTATGTTTGTGTGTGTGTAAATATATAAAATATAGAAATATGCATCCATAAATGCAGATGTGCATATATGTATATATGAGCACACAGGCATGTGATATGTGGAAGTGCGCCAGGGGATTTTATTGTGTAGATGTCTTGCACTTGCCCCTTAAATGTAGATTTTCAAGAGTTACTTTTTTTTTCTTTCACATAAGAAAGCTAATGATGAGGTTCATTCGTGAAAGAGCTGTAATTTAATGCTTGATTTAGGATATTTAAGCAAAAAAAAAGCTATTTGTTTTTTGAGTGAATTAAATTTGTGAATTATAATTACAGGCAAAAATTGCTGTAACGGGCAACTGGGAAGTACCTTCTCTACAACGTTTTTTTTTTTTGGTCCATTGTTTGTTATGGTCAATGGATTCCCTAATTACTTTTATTTAAAGCTGTGCCAAATCTTCATTATCAGACATCAAACCACATGAACCTTACCCACACAGAAAAAAGCTGAAACGAATCAGGAATGAAAACAGCTTCCTACTAGAAAAAGAGGAACTACATTTCTACCTCAAAGGACAAAGAAACTGGGGGCAACAGACTCAAAAATTTAAGTCAAAAAGTAGTACATGCAATTTCCATGTCTCATAACTGACTTCTCAGTTTTGAACCTATACGTTTTATAGTGCAAGTTCTGCGCATAACTGTACCAACCAGAACAATCCTTTAAATACACAGGCTCTTGTTTTTGCTGTATTGGTATGACTCCAGAAGGTCAGCTTGAGGAAGGAAGCTATACTGAGGGGGAAACCTGGGAACTAAAGCTGGCAATGCTGGCTGAAGCTGATTCTAGATGAAGATTTTCTGATAAATTGATTCCCGCCCCCCAGAAAAAGCAGGTTGGCTATTGTTATTGCTGGAAAACACACCAGTTTCAGGAGAAAAGCTTCTTGAGATGAAGATCCCAGGATCAGATCTGTATTCTTTGGGTTTCTTGAAACACTGTGAAAGGTTTAGGATTCAGAAACATTTTTGAAGTCACGGCAGAGGAAAAACCCTCTCTAAATATAGATATTTCCCTCTTCAAGCCCAGTCTGAACCTCATACTAGTATATGTGTCTCGGAGAATGGGCTAAATGAAAGAGAAAGGACTAAAAAGGCAAGATATGAAACAATTACTTTAAATATTTCTCTTGTAGGAAAAATTGGTGAGTGCTGGAAGTTTTTGGGTGTTTAAACACTATCCAGCACCAGACTGATGTTCTGTATGGCTGACTTGGAAAGGGAAAAAATTAAACTTGGGAAAATAGATAATCCCAGTCAGTAAATTTTCACCAAAAACTGGGAAAAAATACACTGTAGTGGCAAGATCCTTATGCATTGCCCAATACCCAAATTTTCATGGTGATCAGAAGCCCTGGGGTTGATTTCACCTGGGGCAAGACAGCCCATTTCTGCCTTTTCTTCCTTACCTGGTTTTGACTTATGCTGAGGGGTGGTGAGGCTCCTTTTTTAGCTCAAGTACGTGGGAGCTCACCAAGGGTAGTGACATCTCTATTCATCTGGGTCTCACTGCATTCTCAGAGTAACCCTCTCCTCAGGATGGGGTCTTTAGGAGGCCAAAACATTACAGGGCTGGAGATTGCTTTTGGCATTTCAGTAAGCTGGGGTTGTCTTTTTGAGTGAACCCAGCATTGCTGCAGAAAAGTGCAGGGAAACGTGAAACAGCTGGGAGCCAGGGTTATGAAAAGATAAAAGCTGTTAAAAATGTCAGATTGCCTGCCTGGTGCTGGTGGCCACAGGCAGCAGAGCGCAGAGGAGGAGACAGAGAGGTAGGGGTGGGGAGGCTCACACGGGTTGTTTCCCTCCCTTGGTGCAAGGTGGGTTTGTGTGATGGACACACACCATGTGAGGGAAATTCTCCTCTCAGTGTGAAATGATTGTCTATTTGTTCTGCTTGTGGAGCTGCCATTAATGCCAGTGGGACTCGTGGAAAGAGTTCTGAATGGGAAGCCAAGAGCAACTGTGATTCAGAGATGAGCAATTTGCCCCATAATGTGAAGGTAGTTTTATGAGCTGTCTGTTCAACTTGCTCTATGTTGAAATTGAAACTCCTCAAAAATGGCTCATTTGTACAGTCACCTGGTCCCACCGAATCACACAAACACCACAGCTTTGGTTTTTTATTGCACACCTCCTGGGATGTTAGGGACACAGGACTGCAAAGGGTTTATATCAAAAGTCCAGACCACTGATACCAGAATAAATTAGATTTCATAATATCATTCACAGAACATAATTCTCTTCTCACAACCATTTAATTTCTATAATTTCAAAGGAATTCCAGAGTTCAGCGGTAGCTATTTCAGAAAGATTTCAATTTTGATGAACATATACTCAGAACAGGATCATAATATAAAATACGTGGTTGCAAGTGCCTGTGATTTTTCTCATGATAGGAAAGAAAGGGATAAATAATAGGTGTTTCATAATTATTTGTAAAAACAAACAGGTTAACACCCTCTGCCATGGTACTAACTTTATAGTAAATAATGGCTAATTGCCAATGATATCAGGTGTTTATGTATGATTTCCTGCCAGATTTAGTGTCTTTTCAAGTATTAACACATGGAAATTGCAGATTTTGTCTTTTTATTTTTCAGAGATGAATTCACAAAATAATATATATGCAAGTTGAGACAAGCAACTAAAAGCTTATAATGATCTTAGAATCATTGAGGTCGGAAACGACCTCTAATATCATTGAGTAGAACCATTAACCTAACACTGATGATGGTTACTGTCAGTTGTTTTACTGTTATTGGCATGAAGAAAAAGAAAAAATTTCTGAAACTGCTCATTCTCCAAGATGAGATGGAACAAAAATATTGGAGGAGTGGGGTTGGATTATGTGTCAAAAGAGAAACAAAACTGAAAAAAACCTGGTGATAGCTCTTTACCAATATGTGGGATAAATAGAGGGATTTTACCAGACTTCATGCATGAAACACATAGAATATACAGCTCTAAACTCAGGCAACTGCATTACACTGGTAATCAGGAAAAGAAAGAAGGTGTTTGGAATGGTTCCTGACTGGAGGATAAATGTGCCAAGCTATTATTATGCAATATTTAATGTATTTATTTGTGTTGCAGTGATGCAAATGGAGAATTTTGATTTCAGATGAATGAAGCTGGTAGAATTTGTTACTATGTGGTGACTGTGGAACGGCCTTGATGTCACAGGTTCTGAGGGCACCTGGATTCAATCCAGTTCCTGTTCTGTGCCACTGGTTGAAAAGACCTGTCTCTCCTATGCCACCACTTATTTCCAGAGTGTCACAGGCATGCAAAGCTCTGTGAGGGTCTGGCTCTCTCTCTCACTGTCTCTCTGCTCCAAAGAACATCCTAATTTCGACACAGAGCAGAAAGGAGACTTGTTTTAGCTGTGGTTTCAATGCCCTGTCCCATGGAGCTGACACTTGGGTTTAGAAAGCTTGGCAGAGGCTTGCCAGGATGCGGTGTTTGGGTAAATGCAGTTGCTTGGAAGAATTCCCTCTTTGATAAGTATTCTGGGGTTTTATTGACTTGGAAAACCACCTTAAATAACTAAGCACCTCTGTGATCCACTGCAGCCCTTTAACTGTATAAAGGCTGCTTCCTAGTTATTTTTATCTCCAATTCCAACATTTATAGTTAAAACTTAGTCTGGGCATGAACAAATATATTTTTAGTATTTCTCCTTTTCTAGACAGTACAATTTCCTGTTTTTAGGAAATATACATCTTGCTGTAGATGTCTTTTACTTAATTTATTTAACATGGAGAAGTGCAGGTGGGGATTACATACACCAGTCTACACACTAATATAGAAATACTTAAATTTCGCCCTATCTCAGTAAATGGCTTTCCCTTAAGACTTAATGGTCCTCTGATTTCTCTGTTTTAAAAGTTTTGAATTTGTTAAAATTATTGCTAATTTGAATGTGCAGTTCTCCTGTTGTACTCTCTCTGAAACCTAATGAAAGACTGTGCAATTAGCAAAGCTCTTTTCCAGTAATAAGTTCATTTTGTCTTCTTGCAGCAACATTGAAGAAAAAAATCACTGTTATGGGCTACCATGGTACAAAGATCATGCAGAGCATTGTTAACACCTGTATGGAAGATAAAAATTTTAAACCCACATTTTCTGGTTGCCTGTACATGGGAGCATCTGCTGACTCCAGGAGGTGCTTTTTTTCTGGGGGAAGTCACCTGGTTTGCAAGAGTAACAATTTCGGTGAACTAGTAATCTGATTATCATGGAGCAACTTGGTTCATACAATTTCAAAGCAATCTCATCAAATTCCTGCACCTACTATGCTTTCAATGTTCTTTGGAGGACTCATAGAGCAGCATGAAAAGATATTTTTTCCCTAAAAGGATCCTTTTAGGATCAGAAACATGAGGACTATGAAATCCCTTAGAATCAAAATTTTCCTTTCCCCAGATTCAGAGCTTTTAGTGTTCTCTGCAATACCTGCCTATATTGGATGGATGTACCTTTACAACCTAGAGAAGTAGAACAAGGCACTAGCAGATAACTATCCTTAATTCTGTAATTAAAAGCATCTAGTCCTGACTGTAAGGGTACTATGAAAATACCCAAATAACTAAAATACCTGATTTTAGCATGAAAAAAGCTCTTTATTAAACCCGAAGAATTTATTCAAGTCTTGATCCTGGTGGGGCCTGCAAGGGTGAGCTCACCTCTCCAAGGTGGAAGGAGGTTGCCTCCCTGAAGATTCCTTGACTCAACAACCCATCCACACACCCTGTATACCCACTTTCTCAGCCCACTGAATGCAGTGATGAAAACTTGGTGTTATTTGACCTTTTCATCTGATTAAAATGCTTGGTGCTGGGATTAGCCGAGTTTGGACACCACCATGGCATTTTGAATTCAGGATGACTATATAATATCAATTAAAATGACAGTGACAGGGCTTTTCTTGTACAACTCCTTAATACAAGCTGTAAGACACAGAGGGGTTTGGTGGTTTCTTTGTGGCTCGTTTCTTTCCTACTCTCTGTATTTTCAACTAAGGGGACACGGTCCCCTGCCAGTAGATGCAGGCTATTTAAATGCTCCATTGGAGAGGGATTAAAGTTTATGCAAGGTCACTGGGGATGTGATAATTATAATCACAGGTTTTTGGCTCCACAATGACAGCCATTTGTTATTTTCGCTCGAGTAATTCCTGCAGCTTGGAGCTGTTGACAAGCGTGCACTGATTTACTGGCCCCCCCAGGTCCCAAGGCAGTGTCCGCTCTGAAGTCTGACACCTCTGCCTGGCTCCTGCTGCTTTCAGTATCTTTTCTGCTGCGAGCTGCAATACAGACTGAAAATTGGAGAAAAATATTGTGTTAGTTTATAATGGGATCAGAGAGAGAGAGAGTCACAGGGTTGCTGAGTTTGTTACTACTCTGCAGCTTCCCCACTCGCCTTCCAGGGCTGAACATTTGTTTCTGTGTTGTGAGAGGATTAATAAACTACTGATGTGATTTACAGTATGAGACCATTGGAGTATTTTTGTGGTGGATAGGCCTTGAGAGCTTGGATGCAAAGATCAAAAGAAAAAAAAATCCATCCTTTTGGGCAGCAGATCTCCCTTCTGTCTCTTCAGCCTCCTCATCTCTCTTTCCCTTTTTTTTCCTTATTTTGTTTGTTTTTGCAATCAGAGGTAAGAGCATTTTAATATATATTAAATGGTGATAAATTGAGAATAGCTGATGGGTTAGGGCCGATATGACATTTGTCTTTATGGGTGGGGAGATTGATAGCTCATGAGTGGCATGAAAAAATCAAGCAAAATCACTTAATAGGGAATCTATTTTTTGGAAGAGCATTTTTCTTTTGTGCAGGCGCATGACTGCCATGATAGCTCTTTATATTTTGTTTATTCAGCTTATCTGTGCTTTCCCCAGGCCTTCAATTTCCTCGCTCCTTTCCCTCTCTAAAACATCCCCACATTCCCAATTTACATTTCATGCATTTAGTACATGACCTTTCTATCTCCCCTGCAGAACCTTCAACACCAATTGGTTCCTTGTCTACAGCTCAAACTCCCCTTTGCTCTTCATGAATATATTTCAAAGTCTTCTACATCTGGTCCACCATCTGTGCTCTCATTTCTGAGCACAAACCAGGTAGGTCCAGGACACTTCCAGATGTCCCCATCAGTTTAATGCCAGATGAGCATACAGATGTTATAATTTTCACAAGATGCCTGAGAGCTTTGTCTAACAAGCTGTCCATGCCTAGGCCTGGGAGTTTCCCCCAGCCTAGCATGGTAAACCTCCTGCTTCCTACTCTATTTAGGATTTGTGTCTGTTTTTTCCTTGGCACTATTAATCCTCAGACATTTTTCTTCTGCCTCTTTCTCATTACCTGGCCATCTAAGGCTTTTTGTAAGATCTCACTCACTTACCTCCAGGGATTCTTGGTACTGGTGGTTGGTACTAAACATTCCTTTCTCATCAGCCACCTCAATTTTGCCCAAGCTACCTTGCTTTTGTTTGCTCAGAATGACATTGTACCAGGGAACCAGGCAAAGAGGAGAGTCTGGCTGCCCCTGAGTAACCACTGTCCTATCTCCAAGTCTCGGCTTTACTCCCACTCAAATGTCTTGCCAACTTTCTGCTCGGTTTCCATTCTGTGCTCCTCCTCAAAGCAGCAGATAACATCCCTGTTTCTGATGTGAGGAAATAATTCTTCTTTTCCAGCCAGTTGCACCTCTGGAGAGGTTCTAGCGCCACTATTAAGTGCTGTATTCCTCTTGATTCTGTCCTCACTCCAAGGTGGCATCCTTTTAAATTTCTAATGGTGAGTTTAAGACAGCTTGCTCATGTTCCAAACCTTCCTCCCTTGCCATCCACTCAGTTTCTTCTTTGGCCTCTTCTTTCTAGTATGTCTTGGAGTAATAGGCATCTAGGGCTGTAGTGGAGTCACCATCCCTGGAGGTATTTAAAAGACGTGTATCTGTTGTGCTTAGGGACATGGTTTAGTGGTGGCCTCGGCAGTGCTGGGTTAATGGTTTGATTTGAAGGTCTTAAATGTCTTTTCCAGCTTTAATTATTCTATGAGTATGGATTTTGTATGCTCAACAGAATTCTTCATATTCTTTATTCCTTTAACGCTCTGCTCTTTATCTGTCTACCAGCCATGACTGTTTCTGCTTAATGTTGCACTATAGTTTCCAAAACTTGATTCGTATACGCATGGATTTTCCTCTTCTGGATATGTTTCCTCAATATGAGTATGTTACCCCAACGTTTTGTGACTCAGGCCATGAGTCTACTCTCAAGGTTAAAAACATTTCATTTACCCTTGAAGTTTAATTGAACATTTTTCTCCCATCTCTGGTTTCACCTCCAGAGCAACAGTAACATTTTTGCTTATTTAAATCCTGCTTCAGCAAAGATCCTTATTTGTCTTATTTTTTTCTGAGCTATTGTAATCTTCTGTGTTTATCTCTGCCTGCAAACCTGGCCCCATTTCACTGTGAGCTAATTGAAAGCACTTCAAAGTTAAGGAAGTTCAGGAAAAAGGAAGGCTTGCTGTCTCCTTTTTCTGCCAGCAAAATTGAGCTAATTCCTTGGTATCATGTAGAGGTGTCTTTGCCAGAGGCATCATCAGAACCCACCTCTAAGGCACACCAGATCTGAGGCCAGGTGGGAAGTCACTGGTCTTCTGTGAGTCTGTTTTTTCAATAAAATAAAATGTGAACTTTTAGGAATTTAAATCAAGGACCTCTTCTTAAAAAGTGGAAATTTATCACCTGAAGCAAAGTATTTATCACTTAAGCAAAATTGTCTTCTCCAATGCTACATTACTATGCCAAGAGGTTAATGTTGAGGAACAAGGGCCTGCCATTGGTGTGCAAAATAACTATATTAAGAACATTATAATGGTAAGATGAATCTTTATGTATTATAAAGACTGTTGAAAACAGTGAATTAATTAGTAGCTGTTAATAAGTAGTGTTTTCATCTGGGTAAAAGGAACCACAAATAAGTGATTTAATGGTACCAGAGCTGGTGCTATTTTGTATTGTACAGTTCTTCGCCAGGCTGTTCGTGGGGCTGCAGCCTGAAATGCTCTCAGGAGCAGCATTTAGGTGCCTTTGCTCACTCTGATGCAAGGGCAGAGCTGAGATCAGGAGGCACAGGATGCCCATCACCACCACCAAGAAAATAGACATGTCAGAAGTGTTCCAGCTCACAAAACCCCTTCCCTTTGGAGATGAGTGCTCAGTGGGGAAGTGGGACAGTAGCCTGAGCTGTCTTGTAAACAGAAGGCTGGAAGGGGGCCTGCATGTCAACCCTGAGAGCCAAAGGGTAAGAACTGAAGGATGGGGAGGACTGGAGAATAGGTGTCAGGAAATCACTGTGGTAGGTGAGAGGGGAGAATGGGAGAAGGAAATGTGGGAGCGAGTGCTTTGAAAATGTGCATGTCTGTATGTC
Organism: Corvus brachyrhynchos; assembly: GCF_000691975.1. Lineage (NCBI taxonomy): Eukaryota > Metazoa > Chordata > Aves > Passeriformes > Corvidae > Corvus > Corvus brachyrhynchos. The sequence goes on along the minus strand of NW_008236769.1, from coordinate 13,201,566 downwards.
CAGTTCATGTGGGATTTGGCTTTCAGCATGGGGAAGATACGGGATGAGATGTCTTGTGTGAGTTATACAACTTGCTTTCTTGACTTGTATTTGGTCAGCTAAAAACGTCACAGCAAAAAAAAAAAAAATTAGTTGTGTAACAGTGTGGACCCATTTTAAAATCTCATGATTTTGGGGCTGACTTGTGTGGCTTTTGGTGCAAGGAAAGGAGAAAATTCTGCTGTGTGTACGTCAGACATACTCTTCAAGATATTTCCTAAATAGCCCTAAAATTCAGAACAAACTGGAAAAATACAATGTGCTCTGTGTTCCATGTGTTCTGCTGCATTTGGAAGAATGACTTTATTGAACACTGAATTATGCAGGAATTCAGCTACTTCTTTACTGCACCAGAAAGTGGTAGCAGAGCAACAGTCAGCCTTTCTTGCCTTGTGGATGTTCTTTTGTTGCTTTTAAGGTATTTCATTTTCATTTTCATAGGAGGCAAATGCTGAAAGAAAGCAGATTTGTGGCAGCATCAGCATGAGATGATTTGGGATTTGCCAGCGGAGATGGTTGAAAGAATAGGTTGGAGGTGAGCTCCTCTGTAGGATGCTGGAGGATGAATTAGATAAAAAACTTGTGAGTTCCACAGGCATGTAAATGTTATTTTGGCAAATTCTCCTTGTGCACAAGTCGTCAGTGAGGGTACAGCAGTAATTGCTAGCCTGTCTCCCAAACATCCAACATACAATTACCTACATGAATCAAACACGTGGAAAAGATCTCAGTTTAGACTCTTGAAGAGTGCTGTATTCTGGTATTTTAATAGCAACATTATATGTAGGAAAAATGAGGGTCAAGTCATCAGAGGTAAGTGCTGACCCACACTTTGCTGTACCATAGACCAACAAGAACATGATTCCACTTTCCAGTTTATAAAAAGCTGTTATCAAGAGCACCGTGATCGATTTCTTCTGTTGAACCTCATGCTCAGCAAGAATTGATCAGGAAGTAATAAACTTAAATGAACTGAAGAAAATTTAAGATTTACTCTTGAAAGAATTTTCTAACTTTAAGGACTGGTAACAATGCAACAACTGAGTTATTGAATCCCCATATCTCCAGGCTTTTACTTTCTTAGAGTGAGAAATGGTGGTATACCTATTCCTGGATTGAAATAGAGAAAGGAGTTAGATTAATTTTTTGTATTCTTTATTTTGTTTCATTCCTGCAATCATGATCTAAACTTAAAAATAATACTAACTGCCTTTCTCACTCCCATACCTTCTGTGGATGAATTTCTCTACTTTTTGTTCCCCAATTGCCACCCTTTTTAAGCTTTACACAAGTTCTTTGCCTTTCTCCAGTGTTTTTGCAGGTCTTGTTCTGGGAAGATGATGTTTGGTCCAATTCTACTTCATTCTTCAGTGCAGCTATGCTGGCAAAGTAAGCCCTCCACCAACTCCTTAGTCCTGAGTGATACAGTGTAGATGAACGGTGCTATATAAATGTAAATTTCAATTCATTCCCTTCATTCATTCAACAAGCTATCAACACAACCTTGTCATTTCAATTTTTCACACTTTTTTGTGGGGGTCCTCTGTCTTGGTGAAGTCTCATTTCCTCAGCTCAGTGCCAAAGGTGACCAGGCTGTATTAGAATTTACAGTCACTTTCTTTTTTAAGTGGTCAGATATAATGAGAAGCAGGAGAAAGCCGGTTGCAGCCTTTTCCAACCTTTCCCTTGGATTCATTAACCAGGCCCCAGCTGAACAGGTGGTGCTGCCACCTCCACCACTGCCCAGGTGCAAGTATGTGCCCTGTTAGCTGCATTTTTCAAACTTTGGTAAGTGATGTACTTTAACACTGTTCAATGTAAATACTCAAAAAATATTTACATAGGAAATACTAAGAATTAAAAGCACACAGGGTGGGGAGGGAAATGCATTACAGAAAAATTAACTTTCATACCAGCACTCCTTTCCCATCACTGCCAGAAAGAAGAGATACTTTTCCTTTTGCTGTTCTGCCAAGGACTTGATTGTTTGAATACAGATTTTGCAGGTGAAAGTGTCCTTATGTGTACTTACACTGTCTCTTGCTAAGACATACCTGTTCTTACATCAGCAGCAGCTTCCCAAATAGTTAATATTAACACATTCAGGAAGAAAAGGATGGAAAAGGTCCTTCCACAGCCACCCATTATGGCCATTTCATATTTCTCCATTGTTGCCTAAGTGCAAAAGAGTCCTCTAGCAGTTAAAATGTCATTTTCACTGATATGACCGGCCAATATTAAATCACTTTTACAAGGTTTTTTGAGGTTTTTTGCTCTATCTGACCTGTTTGCACCTTGTCTCTTGACATCCTTCCAAGCACTTCAAGGTACCTCACTAAATGTGGTTTCACACCAAATGGAGTTTATCCATTTGTCCTTACAAAGAACAACCATAACATCATAATATAACATAATACGTATGCGGGCTGGTTGATTTCCAGCCCTTTGTGGAAGTTGCACAATTTTACCCAAGATGTGTATGTTATTACCACAAGAATCCATAGGGAGCATCCAAATGTGGAGTTAGAAATACTTGATTTTGATCTGCTTTAGCACAGTGTCTGCTTTTTAGAAGAGAATTTCTCTACCATCTCCTAGAGACACTTCTCCAACATCTTACTCCTGAGCCTTACAGAGGTGAAAATTATCTTATTTATCTTAACCTCTCATACAATCTCCCCCTCTGTCTCTGCCTCTTGTATTAATTTTTTTCTTTGCACTCTCTTAACTTCCTTCTGCAATATTTCTAGTCCTCCTCTCTATCTAATGTTTTATAGCTTGCATATGCCTCTTTCTTAACCTTAATTACTTTTTGCACTTCTTACTCCTAGTGTATTTATTGCTTGATAGCACACATAAGCCTTGGCATATATTAATTTATCTTTGAATGTTTCTCATTTGCCTTTGGTTCATTTGGTAGCAGTTCTGTACCTCAGCTAGAAGACTGTGGGTTCAAGATTCACCCCAATATTAGGAGTGTTTCTTGGGGACTCATCCTGCAGTGGATTTACAGCATTTTTGGATACCATACTGGTGATTTCAGGCACTACCTTCCATAGGCATTTCTTCTGCACAGCTCTGCTGCTTGCCAAGTTACCCAGGCAGGTAAAAGTTAAAGACTCTGCTGCATTTTATGGAAAGAGTAGGAAAACTCATTGTCTTGGTTAGTACTTTGTAAACAAAATGTTTCCAAGACCATCACTGTACATGTGAGTTACTGTTAGCTTCTACATTTGGGGATTTTCATTATTAGAACTCTATGGGATTTAATCAGGACAATTAAACAGTTTGATAGTTGTTTCTTATGAAGAAGTGTTGCAAAGAAATTAGTAATTCATTGAACCCTGTTTAAATGGCACCAGCACAGGCCTCATATGTCAATCTTTTGGACCAGCTACCCCTCCTGGTGTTTATTAAAAATAAACCTTGATTAAAATAACAGTGTAGGTATTGGACTCACCATATTTTTATTTGCTAATACAACAGATTGATGCTCTGCCTTCTTAAAGCAACTTCAAATTCATAACTCTCCCTATTAAAATTTTCAGACTTATCTGACTTTAGAGTTACCTCAGTGGTTTTACATCAGTGGAGTCAGAACTATAAGCAGTTTTACTTCATACTAGTTTGTAATAATAGAGAAGATGGAGGACCTGAAATAGTCCTATCCTCTGTGGTTTTTGTTATTTATAGCTGTCTCTGACCTACCAGGCTTTTGTTTTTTTCCTGTCCTATGCCAGCAAGTAATATTGCTAGGTTCTATGCTGTAATGATGAGATTAGTTCATAATAATATTATGATCTTTTTTCTTAAAAAAAGTGTTACTGTACTTGGGGATCTTTTCTCAAGAATTCATCGTTGTGCAATTCATTGTCACATTTGCACGCTAACCTCTACCTCTGGTTGGAAAGGGTGTTACTGGAGAAAGGCTGCATTACAGAAAATTGCACCATAAAATAGCCATCCATATCCTGGTCAGATCCATGTCTGACAAAATGGTATGTAATGTTCATGGCAGGTGGATGTTAACTAAGATTTGCTACGCAGTTTTGGGTATGTCTGCTCTGGATTTTATACTGACTTCTATGGGAGAAAAAACATGGATTTAAAGTCAAAAAGTTAGTGGATAGAGAAGGTCAATTGCTACTCCTCGTTATGCTTCTGCTGTTCACTGCCCTTGTAGAAAGCCACAGGAAATCTGATGAATATATTTTTAATTATGTTTTGTTATAGTAAATGACACCAAAACTGCCTCTGATGATGTTACCCATCAATTTAGTGGAAGACAACCCACAGAAACAAAAATAAAAACTGAGTTGGAAATCTACAGCTGATTTATAAATTGTCTGCTAAAGGCAATTTGCTCTCTTTGTCTGCTGCATTTACCCAATTGCTGCTGAAACTAATTGCTCTTTTCTGGGCATTCTTTAAAGAAAAAAAGAAGCCAACACCAAAAAGCAAAATAAACAAAAATGTGTGCCAGAGTGAAACACCAAATTGTAATCCGAGCTCCCTGCTAATTATCGGCCACTTATTGGAGAATCGTGTCCAACACGCAAATGTAATTGCAAATGACAACACGAACACTGACTATGACAAGCACAAGGTGGAGCATTTTCAAGCACATCGAGAGCTCTGGCAGTGTCAAGGTCTTTTTCAGGTCAGATCCCCAGCAGCTGATCTAGTTCTGTGCTGAGGGTGATTCAAAGGTTAAGTCTTATACCAAAGGGCTGTTCTGGTCAGACACATAATTGGAATAACAAAGTCAATATATGTTGCTGGTTGTGGGACACAATCTTCATTTGATCTCTCACACGGCAGATTAATTAAGTGTTATCAATTAATGGCCTGGTAAAAGTGAACACCCTGTTAGTCAGTTTTCCAAGTAGTGTCAAGCATATGCAAGCCCTGGGGGTGAAGGAGGGGGTGGGGGAAATCACCCCTGAATGGCACCACTGCTTTCCAAGAGCTGGAGAACAAAAACAACAGAAATATAGATTGCAAATGTAAAACTAAATAATTATAGAGGTTTTCCATTGGTTGTCTTTTTACAGTGACTCTGAGCTTTGAGTGGAACCGTGTTTGATTCAATCAGGCTCTCACCAAATCCTTCGGTGAGAAATACGTTATCCTACACCAGTATATATCAAACTGCAGCAAGCAACGTGAGGGGCTGGGTGATGTGATACCTTTGAGCACCGAGGGGTGGTACCTGGAGGAACAATATGATGGCCTTCCTTAACCCTTTGTGACTGCTCAGGTGAACTAATGCTCCCTGGTGTCAGTAATTGATGATGCCAATCCATAGGTTTGCCGTGCCCAGGATGCCCACCAGAGAGAACTAGCAAATGAGTTTCTGAGCTCGGTGTAAAGAATAGCTCTTTGTGTGGTGTTTGTTGGGGTTTTTTTTAACCTAATAATTTTTGCATTCCTAAGATTTTTGGAGTTCATTTGCAAAAACAGAACTAAACAGCTGAAGTGCATGAAAGCACATAATCTGAACTGCAGGTATTGGAGAAGTGTTTTGGGCATAAAGCAACGAATCTTCAGCCCACCCAGCAACAACTAATAGAGCTGAAATCCACGCAGTCTTTGCTGCTCTTCCTTATCAAAAACCTGTTAAATGTTGCAAGTGCACCACCAGAATTTGTTCAGATGTGAACAGGCATTCAGACTGCCTGCAAATACAAACTGAAGAGATACATTACTTACAGAGAGTTTGTCTAAAAGGTGTTTGTTAAATGTTAGTGATGGCTCTTAATGTAAATTTTCCTGATGGTAGTAATGCCTTTCAGCAGTTTGGTTTCTTTTAGTCCATACAACAACAACAACAACAAACGATAGAGTTTGTCTCCCTGTATTTCAAGTACTGGTGCTGTTAGAGATGTCTGAGTAGCTGCACAGATAGATGGACTTGGCTTAGAATGGAGCTCTTTCTCTTGGGAGGTAAAACACAGATGCCATTTTGTTTCAAGGTAGTTTCACACGTTGCGCAGCGATGTTCCAGTTACAAGTATCCTACATTTAGTGCAAATATTTGGGGAGAGGAAAAACCAGAATCCAGTTCAGACCGGAGGGAACCCGCTGTGACACATAGCCTGCAGAGTGCTGGGCTGAAGAATGGTGAGACTTCTGGGTTTTGTGGGGTTTTTTTTGCATTTCAGTAATTGCATTTGTTGTTGGAGGTTTTTTGACCAATGAGTGGATATAATTGTAGACCAAAAGAGGTTCCAGTTGTCAGATGATAGAAAGGATGTAGTATCTAACTGATCTTAATACATTTTTCAGCACCCTGTTTATCTGTCCTTTTCCTTCCTCTGCATGTTACCCATTTCTCTGTCATTAAATTGTGTTGTTTTCTCTGCATCCTCATGGGTTTGAACTTTGCCTGCCCTGGTTCCTGATTTTGCAGATTTTCCAAGACTTTGTGGTTCCCCCAAAAGCCCCATGTTGGATGTCTTACTTTCCAGAGTTTCTGGAGATCTGTTCTTTGGACCATGTGTGCTTAGCACATTTTATAGGATCTGGCTATCAGGACCTGCTCAGCTGGGTGGATCGCACAGAGCCTTTACTGCACACTCTGAAGAGAACAAGAAGTTTGAAACATTCCCTGCACCCAAAGAGCAGAGTCCCAATGACCCATGGCAGGCCTGGTACAGTTATCCATACTCCCCCATGGGTAAAGAAAAATTTTTGGGACTACCAAGCCAGCAGGGTTAGCACATGCTGAATTATCCAAGTTAAGGGTCTGGGTTCTCTGATGGCCTGAAGCAGAACGTGTCCTCCCACCACACAGTGGCTGCTGTGTGATTGATGGCCAAACAATGGTAGGAGAATGGTTTCATCACAACTTTCTCTGTAAGACAATTCAACTCCTGCTAAATTGCTTACCTTTTCAGACTCTCTACAACCATTTTGGTCACTGAGTAATGTACATGCTTCAGCATAATTTTCATTATATTTCTTGATAGACCAATTTGTAATAAAATCACTTCTAAAAATGCACTTCCAGGTCGCAACTCTATTTTTAAGGCAGAATAATCTTCCTCAGTTTCGTCTCCATGATTAAGCGTCTCAGTTTATTTAATGTATTTTTTTTCATTCTTTTGCTTTAACATAAGCAAAAGAAACAGTTCCCCAAACCTTCACTTTTCAAAAATATTTTGACATGTGATTTACTGAAGTTATCTGATGAATTTCAGCAGAAATTTATGTCTTCTTGCCTTCCTATAATACCATGTGTAATAGCTGTGACTGTCTGTGTTTTTCCACATTGATAAGATGAAGAATGTAGAATTTCTGCAGTCTCCATTTGTTATTTGAGACAAAAGGGATAATACCTTTTTCTGTAGCATTTGCCACTTGCCCATGCTGCTTACAGCTTACTCCTTTCTGCTGTTGGCTTGTTTCATTGGCCACATCCACAAGGCAGAATCTGTCAGTACCCAGATAATGTTGTCACCTCTGCAAACATGTTTCCTACTGACATTTCAGTATTGATAGAGAGAATGGCTGGAGCATCAGTGCACACTCTCCTGCCACATTGCTGTCAGGTTGTCCAGGTTGGAATGAAAATCAGATGGGGATGATGTGGGTTGGGGTCTTCTGCTTGTTTTACTAAAATTGGCTAAATTGCAGGTGGATTCATTTCCACTACTGGCAGAGCAAAGCCCGATTTGCAAGTGTTTGCAGGTGGTTGAGCTAAGAAAATACTGAAGGTTGGTGCCAGGCACGTTATCAGCAATTGCAGAGTCCTAAAAATACTGAAGTTTGCTGCTGCTGAGTCCCTGGAAAAGGCTTTGCAGTCAGTCAACAAAATCAACAGGCAACAGTACCAAAATTCTGTTGGAATGTCTTGTGGGTCTTAAATTTATGGTATCATGGTGGGTTTTTTGCCAAGAACTTCCACATATTAGGATAGGAAACCTTCTGCTAAGCTTCTCTCAACAACCTTGTCTGAGATCCTGAGCTCCAGCTGGAAAATGCTCCACTGTCATATTTTCTGTACAGTTTGAGTGATGCTTTTTGAAGCATAGGAAATACTTGGTGCCTTTGAATGAAGCCCTTGACCCTTGCTACAAGCAACTGCTGAGTGCAGACAATGTCATTTTGCCTCCTCAAGCCACTTCATGGGTGAGATGCTCCCCTAGCATCTGATGTGCTCCTTCCAAAGTGCTCCTTTGAAAATGGCACTGAACCTACAAATAAAGGAAGGCTTTTCCAGTGGCATGAGGCACTGTTGTCCATGGCAAAGAATATCACAAAAGGAGGATTTATATACTGTTTAAGCAGGAGATCCTTAACTTCCTTAGGATTCTTACTGTCTGTCACACCTTCTCTGTTTTCTCCTCTGTCACATCACAGCCTTTCCTGCAGATTTTTTAGGAAAGTAAAACTCAGTCTTCTTATTTTTGTCTGAAGCAAATGGATTGGAAATGTGAGCAACAGAGAAGTTCATCTTTATGCCACCAGCACAAAGACCTCCCCTGTCAGAGCAATGCAAACCTCTGAGTTATATACATAGAACAAAAGGATGGACAAAAAGAGAGATAAGGTCTTACGATGTGAAGCAACATCTCCTATTTTCTGTTTATCTGAAATTTTTTTTGATTGCTTCACCAAGGTCAGATCCCACTGCCAAATTAGAAACGGGCAGTTTTAATTCAGTTTTTACCGGGAAAGCTGGATTTTTGATAGGAACTTAATTACTTTTGAAAGAAAGCTTTAAACATTCCAGCCACAAGTTCTGAAAGTAAATGGTGAATATTTCTTTTCCAATACCTAAAGAAATGTCTAACTATACTCTAACAAAACCTGCCTTGGTTCAAAGAAGCTCTGCTACCTGCAGGCATTTATCTCAATGGTGATAGCTGACTGCTTGTCTGAATATGTACAGCTACAGGAGACAGGTTCTGGAGACTAATTGTTCCCCCTAATGAACTGGCACATATTTGTGCTGCAAAAAAATGATACCATTTTAATAGAAAAACAACCAAACACCTCACATTCCTATTTATTCTTAGAAGTACCCTCTATACTAAGGGTTTCACTGATGTCATTGCTGCTCTTGCAATAAGATTCTATTCCATCCAAGAAATACTGGAAGAATCCCTGCCCTCTCTTAACCACTCATGGCTGTGCTTTGGCAGAATGAGGAGGCTGCATGACTCAATAGCTACTTTACATAATGTTATTCTTGATGTAAGGATGCAGTGATGTAAGATGTCCCTCATCTCCAATTTTGGGACAGAAACCTGAATTTAAACTTAACAACAATTTTTTACTGGGAATGAAATGACTGTACCATTAAGAAGCAAAATTTCTCTGGTATCCTTAAAACTACACTGGAAGTGCAGAGCTACAGAGTTTCTGTGCTGTTGAAATGCTCTAAATGTAGAGAGAACCTGAAGTTACTTCCCAAGTTGATTTTCTTGAACTATTGCAAATTCCTTAGTGCAAACTATTACACAAATGTAAACCTTGCATATATTGCTTCAGCTTAACCACGTTGGGCGCCAGACTGTAGGTTACGGACGGTCGGAGACGAGAGATCTCTATAGTCAGATCTTGGGACACATGGGGTTTATTGCAAGGGGCGTGGATATAGGGGCACAGCTCAGAGCTGCCAGACTCAGCTCGGAGCAGGCCCAAGAGAGCAAGAGAGTAAGCGGGTAAGAGAGAGAGAGAGTGTAAGAGCAAAGAGAGTGAAGAAGAAGTAGTAAGAGTGTCTGAAGTCCTGGTTACAATACAATAAATCATCTTCTGTCCACTGCAACAGATCCCTTTCTGAATTAAGCCAAATTGAAATAAGCCGGGTTCAAATTGATTTAATATTGTCCACGTGGATTTGCAGTGGTGTGACTAAATTGATTTAAGAACCTTTCTTCAGGTAAATGAATGCAACTTTTTTTACAGTAGGTTTTAAGTGTCTTGAGATCTGGAGCTAAAATTCAGTTTTCCATTGTGTGTGCAAAGAATCCCACTTGGCCAGTCTTCTGAGTAAAAGGAGAAGTTTTCCTTCCAGTGGTTTGAAGTCTTACATCAATGCAAAATATCAGTGTCCTTTTACATGTTCATGTATTTTGTGTTCTGATTGATACAGAAAGTATGGTACAAGTAACCAGGAAAAAAAAAGAAAATGTAATCTTAGGGCTTTGACTGTGGCACCTTTTAATTAATGATCAAGTGACAATGACCAAACATAACAGAGAGGATGTATAACTTCAAAGTAAAATAGATGTGGTCAGACTAATGATGCAAACTACCTCTTTAATTCTGTATTCTGAATACACACAAATCATTTAGAATTCTTATACTTTGTTGTACTGTAAGGGGAGATGCACCCAGTTTAATTGTGTCCCATTGATTTTTTTTTTTACTTTTGTGAATTAAGCCTTGTTTGGCATAATGAAACTTTTGTTTTCTGCAGGTCTTCTACATTGTCTCTTTTAAAATATTCACCATTTACTCCTCCACACTGAGCAAAAATCTTTCCTTAAAAATGAGGAAAGCACAATACCCTCTATTTCTGAAATCATTAGAATTGACTTTTAGACAATCAATGTGTTAAATGATGTAATTATCCAATGGTCCTTTCCCCACTTAAACCAGTTTGAAAGTTAAAGGTTTGTTTTAGATCAATTCCAACCACTTTGTGTGCAAATTGCACAACTGCCTTTTCCTTAACGTGTCTCACAAATCCAATAGTGGCATGTCCATGTAAAATGGTTCTCTGATGAGTAATTCTGAGTGGGAATACGAACTTGTCTAACAATGGAGAAAAGCTCTGACTCCTAAACATAATATTTTTAAGCCAGACCCAGGCAAGGCAGAAGGTACTGGCAGTGATCTCATTGATTTAGGAGCTGCAAGTTTTCTTTTGTAGGTGTAGAACACAGAACATTTTTGGGATTGTCCTAGACTCCAGGGCACACTTTATAGCATAGATGCAGTACTTGCATTCGACATCAACCCATGATGTGATAAATGTCACCCTCAGAGTCATCAGCCTTCTTGGCAGAAGGTCACTGCTCTCTTCAGGAAGTTGCTTGGGACACAACCCAGCCATCCCCAAGGGCTGGTGATGTTTCAGGCATCCTCAGAGAAGCTACTGGTGGTTGTCAGCGCTTGCAGCTATCTGGAGCAGCATCAAGAGAGCATGTGGGGCTTGTGAAATAACACTAGATGTCTGCATTTTGACTGGTGAAAGTGAGCCCTCGCTGAGGGCTCTGGCTGTTCTGTTCTCCTGCAGCAGCTCAGGTGTGAGGTGCTAGGCTGCTACTATAGGGTGAGTGCAAGAATCTACGATGAAGGCCATCAAAATGACATTTGTGGCACCAGGTGAGTCCCTAAGAAATGTGTCTAGGTTAGCTGTGTCCCAGTCTGCTGAATTTCCCTGGTGTAGCTCCTTGGGGAACAACAGAGAAGTCGCTCCTGGCCAACTTCACCAGCAGGTCTCTTCTCTCCCACCTCCCCACTGACAGGTTTGTCTTTTCTGTTGCAATGTGAGCTCTCAGTGCAAAAATTGCCCTGGCTTGGGCATGTTCCAGTCTAGTCTCAGGTGCCAATATGCAAGTGACAACAGGACTGCTGCATGGTGAAAGCCCACGTTTCATGGTAGGCTCAAATGTGCAGAATTTTTAGTGCAGCACAATTCTTGGTCTGAAGAGAGAATGTCCCCATCTTAACAGCTGAGACAGTGCAGGGATCTGTGTGCCTCATATTGCTTTAGATGATGGGAAGCGGTCAGTTAGTTAGACATTAAGGACTAGGTGTAAATGAGGGAAAAATAATTTTGAGTTAAAAATATATGGTGATCATCATGCATGTTTTTATTTATTTAGATTTAGTTATTGACACATGAATTGTCAATTATCTAGCATGTATCATTCACTGAGAGGACTATCATTCACATTGTGTTTGATGCATAGTAATGCATATGCATAGAAGTATATAATGTGGGAACAAAGATTTTCATGGCATCATTAGCATAGACTAAGAAAGGCTCAGGCCTGCAGAATACTTTACCCTTGGCTTCTCAGAGTTGTGTATAAAATTAGACCCCAACCTACCATGCACATCTTACAGAGCTGTGTCTGAGCTGTTTGTTGTGCACTGAAAACTCACATCCATTGCACATGTTACCTCAAGTGAAGCATGATGAGAATCTCAACTTTTGTATTTCTTCCTTAGTTTTTTGTGGGCACTCACTCCATAATCCTAAAATTGCAATAATATCGTGCCCCTCTTTAATAGATATATTAATTATATTTCTCCCCCTTAATGGGCTGCTCACTTTATGGTTTGGGGACACAAAAGTAAATTTTAAAATCAATTATACAATTACATATGTAGCAATAACAGAGCATAGAGCTAATCGTCTTTGGGTCAGGACTATAACCTTCTCATAATGCGGGTTTCATTAGGGTAAGGTCTATTATTGCAAAGAATTACAGAAATAATGGGAGTGGGTGTATTCAGCAAGAAATAACAAATGAGGGTCTTTCCTAGATAAGAGAAGCTGTTTGCTGGCTGCAGTGTGATAGCAGGCCCCTATAGTGTATGTAAATTGATAGGGTCAACTTCCCTTGGTGTATGCAATGCAGAGTGTACAAGAATTAATTTCCGTATCGTCCTGGAGAATGGCAGGAGGAGGGCTTTCAATTATCACTCATCATTGGATACAACCGAGCTGAGCCACAGAGCCAAGAGTATGAGAAAGGCTGCAAGGAGACATGTGAGATGGCTAAACCCTCATAGTACAGCACACTTGAGGCATTATGTGCTTAATGCTTTCTGTTATCTCCAGGCTTTGTAGCAGAAGTGATAGTTGTCTTTGCACATTGTTTTAGGTGTGCCTTTCATCAATTTGCTTTCAAATATTATTTGCAAAAAAAAAAATTGCATGACTTAAAAATATTCACCATTCTTGTAAACACATGTGAGCTTAGTTTTACAGCAGCTGGTAAAATGAGCTTAAACACTTACACTCTGCCTTTGTTTCACAGTGGGAAGGTTATTTTTCTTTGCCAGGTAAAGGATGTGCTCTTCAAAAGCACATAAACATCAAAACCTCAAATATTTTTGTCCTAAATTTGTGAGGTTGATGTCCATATATCTTTGAGGTTCTGGAAGCACAGAGTTAATTCAGCATTGATGATCTTACATACTATAGATGCCTTGCAGCTTGCCCAGTTCCTGACCTACAAACCCAGGTCCTGGGTACCATCAGAGAATGCAGCTCCACTTGAAAGCGAAGCACTTGTTTCTCCTGGGATGGGAAGGCAAAGCCTCTCCCTTTTCCAGATGAATAATGCCATTGCAAGGGACAGGTGGAGAATGCAAAATCTCCCCTTCAGAATTCATGCCATCCCCCAGCTCCTCATGGTATCTGTGTGGGGTTAAGATGCCACATTGGGGTTGTGGCATGAGCGCTACTTAGACTTGTTTACAGCACAGAATCTGTGACAGTCAGAAATTTCAGAAACCTCAGCACAGGGGTTACAGGCTGTTGTAAAAATACCAAGAGTATTAACAAGGATAAGTTTAATTAAATTTTAATAGGGCTTGCTATTAAATTCCTAGCACTGCCTTTCTGTGTTGTCTTGATGGAATGTAACTGCTTAGTAATTACCTGTGTTTTTTGTTAATGCTGCCTCTGACCAGCATGTATGGCAAAAATTTGATTTCGTATTTAAAGAATTAGTTTTTAAACAATGTGTCTGTGATTCCTAGGCAACTCTGAGTTGCCAGAAAGTGGTGATTTGAAATAATATTTCCAGGACTGGATTCACTATTGCCTCATAAAGCTGTTTTCATCTCTTAGTGGTTAACTGATGAGAATAAAAGAGCCTATATGGCAGTTTTTTTGCATTTCTGGCAAACTTCCCCTCACTCTGAAATGATCAAACTGATGCTTTGACCAAAAAGCCATAGCCTTCTCTACTGCATCACAATCCACCTGCTAAAAGTGAGGTCTCTCATTTGATATCTGGTGCATTAAAGCACCTCAGTGAATCAGCTGAAAGGATGCTCTTAATCTGGCAAAACAAGGGGTTCTCCCAGTCTTGGAAACAGCTGAAGTTTAAAAGATGCAATGTGAGTAAATAGATATTTGAAAAGCAAAGCAATTTAAGGACTTTGAAATGTTAAGTCCAGCAAATAAAAATACCTTTCTATAACAGAGCTTTATGCAGCAACATCTGCACATGACACTATCTATATTCATATTCATAACATAGCTGTAATTATATATATGATTTGGCTTCCCCACAAATATAGATATGTATTTTACCCAACTGTGGTTTATTGCAATATTGCAATAGATTAAAAAGACTCATGAAAAATTTCTTATTAAAGACTAGATTAAAAAAAATTTATACCAAGCCATATTTAAATATATACTTAATTTTGAATACATTTCCCTACTCCTTCATTTCAGTGAAATTATTCCCATGCTTAAAATTAGAAATGTACTTAGATATCTGCTTGAATTTGGGCCTAAGTTGTTAATTTTCCAATCAATTGATTTTAATTTTCAGTAGTAGGCCATAACAAACAGCAGGTTTTTCTCATTGCATGTGAAAGACTAAATGAAATTCAGTGCTGTGATCCTAGTGGTTTGGAGCAGTAAGGTTCAGAGTTTTTCAAAAAGCAAAATTAAAGATGCACCCAACATTTGCAGGTCTTTTCAAATGATAACTATCTGAAAATCACTTACTAAACCCACCTTAGCTATAAATGCAGCAGAAATAGCTAAATACACTTGTTTAGAAAGCTTAGTATAACTTAATCCCAGCATCTTTTTATAACGTCCCAAAATACTTTGCAACACAGAGTCAAGGTTTTCTTTTCTTAAGGTCTTATTATGGAGAAAGTTAATTTCACTTTGAAGTCGGAGGCCTTACCTCCCCGGCTGCATTACCAGCCCTCTGACAGGCCTATTCAGCTGGGCCCGCTGATATGTTGTAGAGATTTGAAAGTAAAGAATTGCAAGGAGTGCAATTTAATCCCAAAGTCATTACCTAAATGCTGAGATAGGATGGGGATTACCACCAATGTAAATGAGATATGAGACAGCCAATGGATTAGGGGACCCTTTCTTTAGGATGACTTCAGCAAATAGGCTAAGATAAGGAAATCTTTGTAATTACATGGAGCTACACTGGTCAATTCTGACTTTTAAATACCGAGGCGCTGGAGAAAAGGAGAAAAACCCTACATATGTTATTCTGTGCAATATTAAGTAATTCCTTTCTGATTCTACAGAATCAATAGAAGAACATCATGCCAAATGAAAAGATGAGGGCTGCCTACATGTCCTTTTGTGACTAGTATCGTTCCATCATTTTTGGTAATATCATTTCCAAATTAAATTTTATGGTCCATTACATACTAGCTCAAACACTTTTCTAATGGAATCTTAAATGGAACTGACTTGCTTTGCGTGGGGTTTGTCTCTCAGTTAAGATGTTATTTAGTTCTAATTATCAGATAATGAACTCAGGAAATTTAATTTTTAATATTTATATGTCAAAAGTCCATTGTACTTTGGTTAAAGGCTTTAAATTAAAAATTAACATGGACAGAATACTAATTGAATATTTTTCCTATCTATAAGAGTGAGAAATGAGTTACATAGTTCCCAGATTAGCTTGTTACACTGCAACTGTTTACTTAAAAACTTAATTTAATCTTCAGAAATAAATCACAAATAAGGAGATCTGGGAAAATGAGCCTGAGAAGCTTTAGGTATACAAGCTTAAAGTGCATATCTTTATATTCATTGTCTCAATTTCATACCTGCAAGGTATCACTCAGATGCATATGCAAATGCCTGAGCATAACACAGTTTCCAAGTCATAGTGGTTGTTTTTATGGGTGTTCTCTCCATCAACACTTTCTTTGCCCACTTCTCATTTTGCTTTCAATAAGGAATATAAACGTGACTTTTTCAATATTCTTTCACATTTCAGAGCAAGCTGTACAAAATTACTGCAGAAATGAGAAAATCATATTTCTTTGGACCTAGAAGCTTCAAGTGTGTGTCCATTTGTATGTCTGTCCTCTCTGATCTCTCTGTTATGGTTACTGAGTTCTCTGTAACTGAGGAAAACTGGGTTCAATTCTGTCTTCTGCTGTCTATTTGGGTGACCTGGGGCAAGTCTTGTAAGGTGTGGGAATAAGAAAAGTCTGTTTCCATATCTTGCCGTTGTAACAGAACCTGGTAACTGAGCTAAAGCCTCTGCAAATTGTATATAACATATATGGAAATTGAATTCCCTCAGAACAGAGCCACAGCAGAGAGCACGCAGCCCATGTTGGATGGCAGAAAGCACAGATATTAAAGGTAAGTGTTGCTTTGTCCATATTAGTGGGCAAATTTTATTCTCTTTTCTAAAGAAAGAGTAATCTGGAATTGACCTTCCCCTAAGACTTCAATTTCTCCCCAAGAAAGGGAGAAGGGGAAACACACTTTTGGAATTGTCTTTGCTCTGTAACAGGTTTCTCAGGAAGTCTGTAGGGTATCCATCATTAGAGACACTCAAAACTGTCCTGGACAGGGCCCTGGACAAACCAGTCAAACTTCAAAGTCAGCCCCACTCTGAATAAGAGGTTGGACCAGACTTCCAAAGGTCCCTTTCCAGCTGATTCAGTTATCTAGGCCTTAAAAGCTGTCTGACCTTATAATCTGTGGGATGTAGACCTGTATTGGAAGAGATCCTTTTTAAACCTTACTTTCAAGAAAACTGGATGTAAAGAATATCTTCCAATGCTATTTATCTAGATATGTGTATCAGGTATTATTAGTATGACATGGTATATGAGTGCAGATGATGTATCACTTTGCTTTAAAGAGACTGCAATCTATGTGTCAATCATGATTAAATTCCTATCTAACTTCTTTGTTGTCTTGATTTACCAAACCAAGTTTGAGACCTTCTGTCAAAGAAACAAACTCAAACAATTCTTCACTTCCTCTTCCTCTGACACTAAAAGCAGGAGGAATCTGCTCAGTGGGATTTTGCTGGCAGATACTCCAGGTGTGAGTTTATTACTCTGGTCACTTACTTTACAAACTTTAGTTTTGATTCACAGCCTTGGAACTGAAATTGCAGGTTTTACCCACAAGAGCTTTGTAAATTAATTGTTGGAAGAGATAGTTATGCAAAAATGGGATTTTCACTGGTGGAATATGGAGTTTATTTCCTAATGTAGTCTTGGACCATGCCAAACTTCAAGCCCCATTCATCATGTCAGACCTTCATCCAATTTGTCCCTTTTGGAAATATGCATTCAAGCAGCCAGCCCTTAGACAGCAAATTTCTTCTCATTTATTGATGTCAGAACTGTCTGGGAACTTTCTCAAGACCCCTGAAAGGAGAAAATCTGTCAGCTTTTCTGATATCTTCACTGCAAAAGCAAATGGCATAGTGTTTATATTGGCACTCACCTACTCTGCAAGTAAGGACACCTCTGGGGCATCACGAACTCTGGACACAGAGGAAGTTGTAATCAATAGACTTGACCCAGAAGGAGTCAGGTGGTTTTAACTGGACCAGTAAATATATTAGAGAAAGCCAGGATTATTTTTGATTATTTCCTTCTCCAGACCCTACAGCCTGCATGATTCCCTCTTCTATTAGTAAAAGCAAGATGCTCAGGAGGAGAGCAGACAAGCTGAAAAAGTGACACCCTTGGGTTTGCGTGAAGCTCCACACATACAAACATGCTGTGTCTCACAGGTGCTGGGCTGGGTTTTGTGGGAAGTAGACAGTGCATTATCAGCTGACAAACAAGGACAAAACCTTTCAGTAAAGTAACCATTACATTCCTGATGGAAAACAGCGTTCAGGCTTATATACCTACACTGCAATAAGCTGGGATCATAGTGGGGGTAAAATAGTATGACATCTTCTCAGAAGCTGTCAGAAAAGCAGGGATTCCATCATGGCTGGGAAGAGGAGTCTGATGGGTCGCTCCCATCAGCAGAACCCAGTGTTCCACTGGTTACTGGGAGATCATGTTTTGGAGGATGTCTTTCCCAAAACAGTAGCTGCAGAAGGGAGGATGAAGGGATTCTAACTGATGTCTAAGCAGCAGAACATGTCCCCCAGTAGGTCTGCCAATGTCTTCAGCATAGCCTGGGCTCTACAAGGTCATGGCACATGCTTTCCCTTCCCACCAGCCCGTGGTAATCCTCACAGAAACTTACCCAGAATTTTCAAGGTGTGCTGGTATGGAAGGAGTTACTCATTTTAAATCAGCTGTAGGTATTATCATCAGCTGCTGAAAAGAAGTGTAACAATGGGAGGAGCCATGAGTGTAGCACATGTTAATTACGTTTAGTTAGCTTGAGCTCACTGCTCAGCAGCACATCACCCCAAATCAATTAGTACCAGAAGAATGCAGAAGCATGGAAAAGGCACAGCCTATTATATCTGCTCTTGAAGGCTGCTGCCTGATTCCCTCTCATTCCTCCAGCAAGCACATTTCTTACCTCTAATTTCTTTCCAAAGTAAATCAAGAAAATTTCTGGAGACATATGTTACCTATGGACAGATAGTTCATTGTTTTTTAATTTGAGTGGATATGCATAAATGGGCATGTGTATTTCTGATGTAGGTGGTATAATAGAGCTTTCACATTTATTTTTGCTTTTTAATTGAATAGTAAATTAATTTGATTAATAAAAATCCTTGGTAGCTCCTGACTTAAATGTGGGCTAAGCATATAAATATAATATCTTTCAAACGGGTCACTTTGCAAACCTTCTTCTGAATTTTCTTTTCCTTATGTTTCCTTAGGGCTCTAGTGGTAAGAATAGAGTGAACATATGCTGTTCTTAAATGTTTGCTTCCCTTCTCAATGGGTAGTTGAATCATTGCCAGCAGGGATGTCTTATATTTTGTGGTATTTCGTAGTCTCTTTTAATATTATACTGCTCTCTGAGCATGTTGAATCTCACGTGACTGAAGTGATGAATCTGGAAGTAATGCCTGGCAGTTATCAGATACCTGAATTGAACCGTTTAGCCATGTCTCACTTACTTTTTTCCATCTTTAGAAAGACCTGTTCCTTTTACTTCTGTGCTATTTTCCTTTTCTTTTGATATGTGCATTGCCTTGACTCCTCAGCTCTCTACTGAACCTGGGAAAAGTTTCAAGATTCTGGAGTAGGACCCAGCTGGATTTTTTTTTTTTTTGGTGACAGGTAAATAAGAGACTTTCTTCTTCTCCAAAGCTTAGTCTGGGAGAAGTAATGAGAGAAAACAGCAATGAGACAGGAAACCCAAAATAAAAATAGGAAAATGAGGACTGGTTGGGATATCAAGTCGAGACACAAACATGGCATATGCTTTGATCTTTGCCTATGATAACACCTATGCAAAACCTTGTTTCTCTATTTGCTGTTTTAATATAAAGCATTATTGATCCTTTGCACATCAGTCTTTTGATCCAGTATCTCTTAAAACTTCACCTCTCTGATTTGTGGTGTACACTGTAAAATCTGCATTTCTATGAGAGGCCTTCTGTGTGAAGCAATATGCTCCAGTCACTACAAGGCCAAGATATATGTTTTAACAAACCAACAAATGATCTTTCCATTTTTAACTGATTTGGAAACAATTGCTTCACTGTTGCTTCAGAGAAGGGTGGGTCTTTCACTGTCACGAGGTCACTTTGCAAGTTTTAATTGCTGGGTACTGTTCTGTCCTTTCATGGCTTTTGGAGTGATAAATAGCTCATCAGTTCAAAAGCTAGTCTATATAAACAAGCTTATCTCTGCCCATAGTCTTTAATGAAAAATGAGTTGTGAGTATCATTGTTAATCATGGTAATTGTTAATGTTAAGAGGGCTGGTATTATGAGTTTTCCTATTAGGCTTTCAATTCGTTATATAAAATGAGTAATCTAGGAGCCATCTATTGCATTCTAATTTTAATTATCTAGTGGCTGCATTTCAGACCACCCTTTATTGAGATTAACAAAACCCTCAGTGTAGTAACCAGTGTCTTTGGATGTAATTGGGCAAAGTTACTTGAAATATTCCATATATAATTGTATCATTAAAGATCAACCCATTATGCTATGATGTACTTCCTTCTGGCGATCTCTTTCTATTTGTTTTGATTTAGCTTAGCTGGCTTACACTGGAAATTTTATTCACATTTGTTCATCTCTGTATTAAAAAACCCTCCACATTTTACATGTGTAAAATACAGGGCGTGTAAGGATAAGCAGTAGGGGCTGATTTCAGGACTCATCTAGCCTGGAGTTTGAGAAGAAGTTAATGTGTGGTAAACAAAAGGACAGATGAAAAACTGATTTAAAACCCACGCTAAAACTTCATACAACTCCTCTGACAGCCAGTGGCAGTGTTAAAAATAATGATGGACTACAGTATCCAGAAAGAAACTCCTAAAAATTTACCATTCTTCAAGCATGCCTACTTCAGTTTTGTAGGATGAGGTACATATGAATGTGTCTTCTCACCATCATTTGAGGTACAAGTAATCATTACAGCAGTATTGTGCCCATTTAAATCAATTGGGATGGTGAGCTGCTTTTAATAAATCTGTGTGAGTCAGGGATGCAGGCCAAAGTGGCTGGCAGCTCCCATTTTCTTACTTTATATTTACGTTATATACCACGGCTTAATAAAGTTCAACTTAAGGAAACGCAGAAGATGCAGAAGGTGACATTTACAGATGTTTATTTTAGAGATTGAATAATTTTTTCAACCTCCAAAATAAATACAAGATTTCTGCTGGAAAAGAGGATGGAAAGGTTAAAAGAAAGGAATAGGTTTAGGATTTCCCAAAGGGAATTGTTACATTTTAAAGTAATTGTTCTACACAAGCACACAAGGATCTGTTTATCACGGGAGGAAACAGAAAGACGTGTGGGAGCTGGACATCACACCAAAGGCAGTGGCACTAGGTCAACAAGATATTTATCAGCATACCCTGCTAAGACAAACTACCTGGAAGGGCTCCCAGATGTGAATATACTTAAAAAGCTTTTCCAACAACATTAAATATTCTAGTACAGGTGAGTTGTTAACTATCCTTGTCATTTGTAAAATTTGAATTGTCATTGACTCAGTTGCCAGAAGGCTGGTTTGACTTTGATGTTTGCAAAATGTTGAAAGTTGAATGACAATCTTTCTTCTTGGGGTAATATAAGATGTTTAACTCAGAGCTGCAAATCTTTGCATTTCTTGGCAACATTTAGCCATAAAAATGTCTATCCTTTATTCTCAATGTGAAATAGTTTTTTAGGTCATAGAATAAAGAGTCTCAAGCCTTGACCTCAGGTGCTGTGGGGTTGCATTTATTACCATTTTGCCGTGGCAAAAATCATCTTAATGAACTATGAGTGAAATTCAAGCAGTTATCCAGGGATTTAAAGAAATGCTCTGCATATTCACCCCTCCCGTACTTGGTGTGTTCTGAGCTTTACAGCCTGCAGGGTAAGCTGAGTTCTGTTTGTACCCATGAGGATATGGCTGTGTATGGTGTGAGGGCAGCAGTGATTGCAGCTGACTGTAAAGGACCTGGTTCTTCCAATGATCTCTCTTTCCACCAGCACTGGAGAAAGTCTGAAGACAGTAGGATTTGTCCTGACTTATTACAGTGCAAATAGCTTGATGTTGTTGGTAAATGTTCAGTATATCTGTTTAATACTCCAAGCATGACCTCCAGTGAGAAGTTCATTGGCTGCATGTTGAAATAAGACCTGGTCCCAGGCAGAATGGAAAGGGACTTGGTGCTCTGCAGCTCCTGTCAGTCCCAGAGTGTTTGTCAAGGTTATGAGTTAAAGATTGATAGTATCGTGACTGCACAAGCATTTGTATGAGCAGGGAGAGGTCACAAACACACTCTGGGTGTTAGATCTTCTGTTACAAAGAGAATATTGGCCAAAATGTAGTAGCTGTCCTCTTCTCCAGAAGTATTATGGAAATCTGTCTACTGTAATGCGTGTTCCCTCCTGGAACATGTTTCAAACTCCTAATGAACTTATTTATGTATCTCCAGGTATAACTTATGCTGCTCTACAGGTGCTGATGGAGCTATACAAGTAGTTAATTAAATGATGACAGTCCCATGTATATTGCAGGAAGGCCTTATACAGAAAGGCCATATGAAACCTGGTAGTGAACTCATGGTCTCTTCACCACATCTCAGGCATAACCACCAACCTGTTCTTCTGCCAGCCTGCAATTGCACACTTCCTTTTGCAAACAGCCAACTGCACAAATGTGGAATGCACTACGTGTTCTTAACATCTAGTGAATTTGGGTGACAAAGGGAATTTTTACAGCTCACCATAACTCTTTCAGAGCATTCTCTTTTAAAAACTAACAGGGTCTGAGTCTGGTGAGCTTATTTTATTTTAGGTCAATTGTACCTCTTTTAAAAATACTTTGTTTCAAGCTCTCAGACACTTTAAAAAACGCAGTTTAAATTTACAGATGATCAAAATTCAATAACTTCTGATCAAGGAAGCTTATCTTTGCATGTTTTGTCTTATGTTGCTGTTTACCTCCAAGAAGATCAGTTGTGACACACAATATCAAAGAAATATTAGCCAGATTTCATGTGCACTTCAGCTCAATGTACTCCAGTACCAATGCTTTTTCCTTACTTGGTGGTAATGGAGGCTTTCAGCTCTAATTCTCCCTGGGCATTTTGCAGAGTCATTATTTTCCCAGCATGCTTTCCTAGTTTTGGGTTGGGTTTTGGGTTTTTTTTGTTTTCTTTTTGTTCGTTTGTTTGTTTCTTTTTACTGTGGCACAAATTCAGAAAATGAGACCAGCTTTAGTAAACCAATTGCCTTCACCTTTCTCTCTTTTGATTTAAAGGAGATTTTGTAAGGTTATAGAGATGGACTCTTTACACCAGGCTTAAGTTATAGGTTGTGGTTATAGGACAGATATTTTTGGACACAAAGTGCTGCAATGTTTTTCCAGTGGGACAAGTGGGCATATAAAATTGTTTCTGACTGTTTGACAGAATGGAGACACTAGAGGACCCCTTAGTTTACTCTGTCCTGGATCAGTTTGACCAGAACTGTACAGACTGTTTCCCTTTATGTACAGAATGCTTCCCCTCCTGCAGGCCACTGCTTGGGAAGGAAGAAGAGCATCTTTCATAGATGGCATCAAACAAAAGGATCTGCAGAAAGACCTGAAGAGCTGAAGGTCATGATATTCAGCAGGGGAGTGCAAGTATGACAGGTAATGTCCACACAACTTCTTCCTGAAGATCTGCTTGGGACTTCAATCAAGTACATACCCTCATTTGAGGGGTCTGGAGCACAAGTCTTATGAGGAGCAGCTGAGGGAGCTGGGGGTGTTTAGCCTGGAGAAAAGAAGGCTTAGGGACCTTCTTGCTCTCTATAACTCCCTGTTAAAGGGGTTGTAGCCAGGTGGGGATAGAGCTCTTCTCACAGGTAACAAGGGACAGGAGGAGAGGAAATGGCCTCAAGGTGCCCCAGGGGAGGTTTAGATTGGATATTAGGAAAAACTTGTGCACTGAGAGGGTTGTCAAGCATTCGAACAGGCTGCCCAGGGAAGTTGTGGAATCACCACCCCTGAAGGTATTTAAAAGATGTGTAATGTGGAACTTGGGGATGTGGTTTAGTGGTGGACTTGGCAGTGTTGGGTTTATGGTCGGACTCAATGGTCTTGGAGGTTGTTTCCAACAGCAGTGATTCTATCGTTCTATTCTATGATTCCATGTAATTTTATATATTTTCCAAATATCTTCTTAATTTATTTTGGGAGAAATTTTTGACAGTCTGACTCTCCTTAGCCACGCACACACCCACAAGTCTATCTCTTCCTGAATCATGTTTGAACATCTTGTGTCAAGACAGGAGAAATCTTTGTCTGAACTGACTCCCTGCTGGCTCTTTGTCCTCTCACAAACCTCTCAGTCTCTCATTCATTATAGATCTCTGATGGAAAACTAAGTCAAAACTGCATCACCTGGGACTCTGGACACAACCAAGCTTTGCAGTTCAAGCCTCAAAGTTGCAGATTGTGCTGGATTGGTAATAGAATGGAAATGAAGTAATATTTCAATATTTTCATGCTGCCTGCATTACAATTATGATGTTAATTAATTATCTGCCTGGCAGTTAACACCATGCAGAGGCATGGTTTTGGTCGACTTCCTGCTGTTCTGCTAGCAATGAGTAATTAACCTCTCCTCTTCCCTGGGATTCTCTACAAGATGATCAGCGTGTTGATGATATAATTATTATTAATTCAGTTTCTGTGTTTCGTTGACATTGTTAATTACTTGTCGGTAATCAGCTAATGTTTAATCTTCCTTGCTGGGTAGCTTCTTGAAAGGCTGCTTTAAATAGTTCAGAGAGGCTTCCCAGCACATTCTCACTCCCCGTTGCATCAAGTGGTGGTCAGACCACAATTCAGAGTAAATTATTATCTATATACTACAAAGAACCTACTGAAGCAGAGGAATTTAGAGATCAAATTAAATTGCTATTTTCACTCTTATAAGAGAGAATATGTAAAGTGGTTGTCAATAAATCAGGTAAAAAAGTGGGATCCTTCTTGGTGCCAACTTTAAAAATTGATCTCACTCGACAGAGTTGTCAATATCATTTAAAGAGCAAAATATAATTTAGGGCTCTTTTTAGTTTTTTGAGGATTAACTGCAAATAACTGTTCATGACATTTTTATTTTCAGTAAAAGTGAGAAATCTCTTTCCTATTGTCTTCCATAACTATGGAAGCATATGGTATTGCCATGTAAAAGTGCTCTAAGCAAAAGTAACTTTAGCACAGATTTTAAAGGTAATGCCAAAAGCTGTTCTTTTTGTTCTTTTTTTTTTTTTTTTTTTTTTTTTGGAAAGTGTTACTTAAATCCGTATGTCTTTAAATCTTTAAATCAGATTAGACTGATCCTGTTTCTCACTTCCATAAACAGAGTGAAAAGTTAAAAAAATATTTTAATTAAATAGAAGAGTCGGTGTTATTTTTTCCACATGCGATTATATCCACCAACATTACCAGTTTATTTTGCTTTCAATTCCTAGGTTAACATTTATCACAATACCAAAAAACATCTGATTATTGAGCTGGAACAGTAAACAATTAATTGTATTCAGGGTGCTCTTATTTTGAGACTGGAACTACCCTTGTGTTTCTAAGGAAAATGTATAGCTTACAACTAGAATTACCTGAAGAGACCAGAATTTCTGATCTCTGGCACAACTGGGCTTAAAGTTACTCAGGGGATAGAAAGACTTTGAGAAAGAGCAGGTAAAGAAAGAACTTGAATGGAAAAAAGAAGGTACTTGATTAGAGGGAAATCATACATTTTTCTCTACCTGGTACTGATAAGGTCTTGGTGGTAGAATGTTACTCAGAGTGCAGTATTTTATTTCAAGAAATGGACTGAAATTTCGGAGAACAAGAATGATGTGAGAAAACATGGTCCATAAGGAGAGTTAATTAGGATTTCCAGCCTGAAGCAGAGAAGGCTGGAGCTCTGTTCACAGTAACAGTCTCATATTTGCTAGGCTTCTACAAAGGTAGAGTTCTTCCATGGCTGTGTCTGTGAAGGCTAAAATAAAAAGAAGTATGATAACACTGCAGCCAGACACTAAGGTTGGATATTAGGAAAGTTTCCCAGAGTAAGAACAGGCAGAGAAGCATAGCCAGGAGGTGCCAGGAGGTAAATTGGTCCAAGGAAATGGTAGCAGAGGAGCTGTGGAACAGGAATAAGGAAAGATTAAAAAGAAGAAGAAAGAAACACCAAAATGGGCAGAATTACCACAAGTAAAGGGAGATGTGTCTGAGATGATGAGGGGGTACTTAAGCAGAATGGGTGGTGTAATGAGGAAGAGTAGTAAAGAGAATCCTGTAAGAACAGCAAGAGGCGGGGAAAGCAATAGCTCAGGCAAGAAGGTTGAGAATAAAAAAGAAGTTGGGAAATGTTAAAGAAGTAGGAGTTAGAGAAGAAGGACAAATGCGTGGTAGGAATAAGGGACTTGCTTTATGTCATACATGAAATCCCTATTTGTGCTTGCTCTTTGCATGTTAAGTGCTTTAATTAATTAATTTTGAGTTAAATATTTTTAAATTGAATCTTAAAATTAACCCATCAGCCCAGGTACAAAAATCCAGTTCCATTATCAGTGTTTTCAATTGTTCAAAGTGGTTTATTAAGAGAGTTGCACCCTTCCCAGTTAAAATTTCCCAGTTAAAATCACCAACTTATGCTCCCTTTTCAAACTTCAAACCACTTGTACACCATAAGAGTTACCTTTCCTGTGTTTACTGTATACTTTTACAAGTGTTTTGAGATGTGTTGGATATATTTTAATACCTTTTTAGGTGGTTTTCACTTGCATTCTGATTCCAAGGCCAAAAAAACCCCAGTTCTAGTTCTAATAGCCAGCAGCTATTTTTAGCCACGGCCATTACTCTGCAGGCAAGTTCCATGGCAACCTGAATACCTGAATTTTAATGAAGGCATTGTAGTTCCCTTATCTCAACTAATACCATTTCCCCCCCCCCGACAACGATGAGCCATTGGTGGACAGAGATGATCCATCAAAGGGAAAGCACCAATCGCTTTGGAC